>NC_059073.1:205877929-206188216 GCF_020497125.1 Mauremys mutica | reverse complement strand
CCACATGAAAAAACAAACAAAAATTCCCCTGATGGATGTTTTGGTGGGCAAAGGAAAGTGGCATCTGCCTGCTCGTTAGAACCAAGGGCTTTTTTCCCATTTTACAGCTCTTCTAGGGACTTTTTATTAATTATATTTATATTTCAAGGCCTTGTTACCAATTTCAAAAGCATTGGAGTCCTTTAGTTTACAATTTGTTCATATTATTTGACAATTTTCTGGATTTGCATTTGAAAAATAACCATTTAAAAAAAATCATATCTATTAAGAAAAGTGTGTATTTCTGTTATGAAGTATAATTTTTCTCCGATAGTCGCTGAGTCCCAATAATGTCAAGTGTAATTTTTCAGCAGTATGTTGCTAGTCAAAGATTGTAGCCAGTTCTGTCCATCTCTGCTTCTTTACTGCATTACCAAATGGAAGATAAACTTTAATATGCATTTGAATAATAACTCAGTATTGAAGCTGAATAAAAAGTGACTTGCCAGTTTCTTCAGTGCCACCATTCATTTAATGAATAGTTACCAACAGGAGGTCAATGTTAATTGAATGTCAATTTTAATCAAAATTCAATAGCTGCCATTGTTGTTTGCAGTGTTGTTGTAGCTGTGTTGGTCCCAGGATATTATAGAGACATAGTGGGTTAGGTAATATCTTTTACTGGGCTAACTTCTGTTGGTGAAAGAGACAAACTTTCAAGATATAAGGAGCTACACAGGCCAACCAATCTTCTTCATGCTTCCCAACATATACAAACAATGTCTGCCTCTGTGAGTCGTCAAAGCATGTAAGGACACGTGATATACTCATGTGCCTCAGGACTCCATCTTGGGCCAGTAACTTTCCCCAGACAGGGGCTGTGGACTTTGTTTGAGACAGTAAAATTCCTTACATATGGCAGAGGATATAAAAAGGCTCCTCAGACAGCTCCATTTTGTCTTCATTTTCTGCTTCATTTCTCTGGACTGTATTTCTAACAAGGAAGCTCTAAACAAGGACTGATAACCCCCAATCTGTTTGTGTGATTCTAGATTATCACTGCTACAAACCTGATACAAGGACTTTGCAATCACTTGCATGTGTATGATCTACTAACCATTTATAACTCTCTTCTTATTTTCTTTTATTAATAAACCTTTAGTTTTTACTTACTAAGGGATTGGCATCAGCGTGATTATTGGGTAAAATCTGAATTATATATTGACCTTGCTAGGTGGCTAGTCTCTTGGGATTGGAAGGACCCCATAACTGATTACATTGGTTTTCAGTAACCACTCAGCATAAATCTGGTGTCTGGGTGGTGAACCAAAGGTTGGAATGCCTAAGCAGGCTGTATTTTAGACTTCTTGCTAACCAATGTGGTGATACAGAAGTTCTATCTAATGATAGAATAACCACCAGTTTGGGGTGAATCTGCCCCATTTCTCAGCGGTCTGTCCTGAATTTGGAATCCTCAGTTGTGACCCACTGAGACACAGTGACACCTAAATGCCAATCTCTATCATAATGATGGCATCACTGCCTGCCTCAAATATCTACAAGGTAATGCACAACACTCAGATATCCGCTCAAAGCATATTGCCAAACTCACCCATTTCATCCTCACCCATAACAATTTTACATTCAGTAACAAACACTTTGTCCAAATCATGGGAACATTCGTGGGTACTAGGATGGCTCCCCATATGCCAAACTCTTCCTGGGCCACATTGAAGAAGAATTTCTGGACAAGTGCACCACAAAACTAATGATATAACTGAGCTATATCAATGATATTTTTATGCTCTGGAGAGCTGACCCATATTACCTCATAGATTCCCACCAGAAGTTCAACAAGCACCATGAATCTATCAGATTTTCTCTAGAACAGTGCAACACGAGCACCAACTTCCTGGACACCACAATCTGCTTCAGCAGTGGAACTTGTATACAAGAAACCCATGGATCACCACACCAACCTTCACAGATCCAGTAACCACCTCAAACACACCAAGAAATGTGTTATCTACAGCCAGGCACTTAGATACCACAGGGTATGCTCTGAGAACAAAGTCCTGGATGCATACCGTAACGCACTTAAAACCACCTTGTAGCAAAGAGGCGTGGATGCCCTCTGAGATTGACAGTGAGGGATGGCCAGATGCCCCCTGTGGGTGGAAACAAGGAAGGCCATGCTTACCATGCCAGAAGCAGAGGGGACAGGAACAGGAAGTATAAAAGGCGGGCCCTGTAGCTCAATTGAGCAGCATCTGCCAAAGGAGATGAATGTGTTCTCCCCACTGCTGATGTAGGAGCCTGCAGAAGATTTCAGTTACCTTGAGGACTCGCCCGAGCTGCTTGACCCAACCAATGCTGAGGAGATGTTGGGGTTGCCACTGGTGGTGTACCCCAAAGAGACACCAGACTTTCATCACACTGAGGTGCCACCTCCTGGACCATTGCAGCAGAACTCCTAAAGATCTTCGCCTGGGTGGACATGCCCATGACATCCTCATGGACCAGGGCACAAACTTCACATACTGACTCCTTCGAGAGGTCTGAGGCTTCTTGAGGATCAAAAGACTCCAGACATCCGTATACCATCCGCAGATGGATGGTTTGGTTGAGTGGTTCAACCAAACATTAAAGCTCATGCTCTGGAAATTTCCCCCAGAAGAACTTCACCACTGGGACCAACTTCTTCCTCCCCTGTTGCTCGCTCTTTGGGAGGTTCCACAGGCTTCCACTAAATTTTCTCCATTCGAGCTGTTATCTGGCTGCGGGGATTGATGTATCTCATGAGGGAGATATGGGAGCAGACCTCATCCTGAGCCCAGGGCATATTCCAATATGTACTGCAGCTCCAAGAACCCTTGGCTCCGGTAGGGGCCCTCATGAAGGGGAATCTCCAAGGAGTCCAGGTGGGAGGATATGATCGGGGCACATATGTTCGGACCTTTGAACCGGGAGACTGAGTCCTTTACTGCTACTCTCAGATGAGTCAAAACTGCTAGCATACTGGCAAGGTCCGTATGAGGTCATCCGCCAGACATGCCTCATCAACGATGAGGTCTGACAGCCTGACCGGAAAAAGAAGTGCTCGATTTGCCATGTTAATCTTCTGAAACCCTGGTGCGAAAAGGAAGGGCTGTTAATAATCCTGCAACCCCTCCTCCCCTGGAACCCGAACTGGGGCCACAGGCCCCCGTGGGAACAGAACCTGAGATGGTTAGGGATACGCTCTCGGAGGAGAAGCTAAAGCAGGCCAGATGTCTTATTGAGGCTTTTCCTAGGACTTTTACTGCTGTTCCGGGAGAGACCACCCAGATCCACCATACCATACCATCTACACCAAACCCAAAGAAGTCATCCATGGAACAACCCGACCACTCCTGTGGTCCCATGCAGGACACAGTAGAACAGGAGGTCTAAGCTATGTTTTTGGAACTCGGGGTCATCGAGCAGTCCTCTAGTGAGTGGAGGAGCCCTATAATGCTCATCCCCAAGCTGGATGGGACCCGTCAGTTCTGTGTAGACTTCTGGAGGGTTAACGCAGCTTCTTGATTCGATGCCTACCTGATGCCATGGATAGACGAGCAACTTGATCGCCTCGGGGAGGCATAGTATGTTACTAACCTTGATTTAATGAAGGGATACTGGCAGATCCCACTGGAGCCCAATTCAAGGAAAAGACAGCCTTTGCCACCCCCAGTGGACTCTACCAAGATGCCCTTTGGTTTCCACATGCCCCCTGCAACGTTCCAGCACTTAATGGACCATCTGCTGCAGCCCCGCGGTGAATATGATGCAGCTTACCTGGACAACATGGTCATATACAGTTGCCACTGGGAGGACCACCTGAATCCAGTGGCGGCTGTCTTGAGGACCCTCTGAGGGGCAGGTCTCACTGCAAACCCCAAGAAATGCCAGATTGGATGGTAGGAAACAACTTACCTAAGGCCTGGTCTACACTAGGGGGGGGTTCGAACTAAGGTACGCAAGTTCAGCTACGTGAATAGCATAGCTGAACTCGAAATACCTTAGTTCGAAGTACTTACCTGTCCTCACGGCGCGGGATCGACGTCCGTGGCTCCCTCGTCGACTCCGCCACCGCCATTCGCGGTGGTGGAGTTCCGGAGTCGACGGGAGCGCGTTCGGAGTTCGATATATCGCGTCTAGATGAGACGCGATATATTGAACTCCGACAAGTCGATCGCTACCTGCCGACCCGGGCGGGTAGTATGGACGTACCCTAAGATACACCTTGGGGTGGGGCAAGCTGCGCCCCCTACTCAGAAAAATCCAGACGATCCAGGATCACTCGGCCTCAACCACTACGAAACAGGTCTGGCAATTCCTGGGACTAGTGGGGTACTATCATCACTTCATCCCAAACTTTGCAACTATCGCTTCTCCCTTGACTAGGCTGCTTACCAAAGACGAGCCACTGTGGGTGCAGTGGAACCCCGACTGCAAGGTAGCCTGTCAGGCTCTGAAAGAACAGGTATTCCAAGAACCCATACTATAGAGCCCTGATTTTACATACTGGTTCATTGTCCAGACCAATGCTTCAGCGGTGGGAGTAAGGGCTGTCCTCTTGCAGGACATTGACAGTAAAGAGCACCTGGTAGTATACATCACCTGTAAGCTGTTCCTGCGGGAGTGGAACTACTCAGTAATTGAGAAAGAGGCTCAACTTGTCAAATGGGCCTTAGAAGCACTTCTCTACTATCTCCTCAGGAGCCTCCTCACTTCACTACTACCTCCTTCAGTGGCACATGGTCTGTCATGGTAGTGACAGACCATGTGCCACTGAAATGGCTCCAGGAGACGATAGATATCAACTCCCAGTTGATGCACTGGTACCTGACTCTATATTCATTTGCCTTTACCATTCAACATTGAGCCGGTAAAGAGCACGCCAATGCAGACATGTTGTCACGACTGGAAGAAGGGGACCTGACCAGACTGGGAGCTGGGTTTGAGGGGTGTGTGTGTAGCAAAGAGACATGGCTGCCTTTGGAGATTGACAGTGAGGTACGGCCAGATGCCCCTGGTGGGCGGAACCAGGAAGGCCATGCTCACCACACTGGAAGCAGAGGGGACAGGAACAGGAAGTATAAAAGGCGGGCTCTGTAGCTCAGTTAAGCAGCATCTGCCAAAGGAGACGGATGTGTTCTTCTTCGAGTGCTTGCTCATATCGATTCCAATTAGGTGTGCGTGTGCCGCGTGCACGTTCGTCGGAAGATTTTTACCCTAGCAACACTCGGTGGGTTGGCTGGGCGCCCCCTGGAGTGGCGCCGCCATGGCGCCGGATATATACCCCTGCCGACCCAACCGCCCTGCAGTTCCTTCTTACCGCCCGTGTCGGTCGTTGGAACAGTGGAGTGCGGTTTTACTGACCTCCACCTCCCTAGCTACTCATAGTTCTCTAGTTATTTTTTTGTGTATATAGTTCAAACTTTTTATAGTTGTAGTATAGTTAATATTGTTCATAGTTAGTTTATAGTTAAGAGGGGTTCGGGGATTAGCCCGTTTCCTGTACCCGGTGCCAGGGCCCATGCCCTGTTCACTGGGTTTCAAACCGTGCTCGGCCTGCCGCAAGCCGATGCCAACAGGAGACCCACACGACTCCTGTCTTAAGTGCCTCGGGGAATCGCACCTGACAGATAAGTGTCGCATTTGCAAGGCCTTTAAGCCTAGAACAAAAAAGGAGCGGGACTCTCGGCTAAAACAGCTCCTCATGGAGGCGGCTCCTACCCCCCCATCATCGGCACCGAGCGCTGGACAATCGGCGGGCAGAAGCGCCTCCTCGGTACCGGACCGCCCCGGTACTGCCAAGACTTCCCGGCACCGGCCGTCGCCGGCACCAAAGTCGACTAGACACCGCTCCCTCTCCCCGAGGTCGAGGAAGCCTAAGACTTCTGCTGCTTCCATGCCACCTGCACCGCAGCCAGAGAGCTCATCTAAGTCGGATCGCCCAGCACCGACGACGTTGGCACCGTCGATTCCGGTCCCACAAGGGCCGTCAAGTCCGGTGTCTGTCAGCTCCCCGGTGCGAGCCGTGGTTGAGCTTACTATTCCATCTATGCCTGAGACATTCTCAACGGCGCGGCATCTGATTGCCATGACAGAGTCGACGCTGCCTCGTCCCCCGGCACCGCCGGTGCGGGTAATTCAGTCTATCGGCAAGCCTGCCTTGATACGACCATCCTCTGTTGGCACACCAGAGCGGCACCATTCCCGATCACGGTCCCGCAGACGTTTTCGTCCCGCCGGCGCTCCCACTCCCGACGCCGCTCACAGTCCCGGCACCGTTCGCCTCACCGGTACCGGTCGCACTCGCGGCGTCGTTCAGTATCCTGTTTGCCAGCCCGCCACTCTCGGCACCGTTCCAGCTCCCGGCACCGCTCCAGGCACCGTAACTCCCGTAGCCGCTCCTGATGTTGAGCCTCGAGATCTCGGTCGACCTCCTGGCACCGCTCCGGTCGCAGGTCCCAATCTCGTTCCCGGTACCGGTATGCCTCCTGGTACCGGTCCCCGATGCCGAGTAGGGCAAGGTCCACTAGAGACAGAGACTCTGCCCAGGGCTTCTCAGGTCCTCCATGGCCGTCCAGACACGCATCAGGGTCTTCCCACGCGGACAGCTCTTATGCGCAGGACCATGACTCTGATGTACCCACCAGAGTCTTCCAAGAGACCCAGACTCAGGACCAAGGCCCGCAGCAGTGGTCATTCTGGACACCCTGGGCTTACCACCAGGCCCAGGGCGTACCAGTAGTGCCGTCCCGCTCTGTCCCATCAGAGCACAGAGCGCCAGAGGCGACGGTCAGCCGTCCTCCTCCGACTGCTACGGAGGACGCCCCAGTTCACCCACCGGACTCCCAGGTTCCACTGGAGCAGAAGCTTGCCCAAGAGCAAGAGGCCACACAGGATCCGCTTGTCCCCGGCATCTCCTCTTCCTCTTCTCCAGATGAGGTGGTGGCAGGAACATCCTCCTCGGGCCCTCCTCCAATAGACCTGAGAGCCCATCAGGACCTTCTCAGGAGGGTAGCGCTCAATATGAACCTCCAGGTGGAGGAGGTCCCGGAGGTAGAGGACCCGGTAGTGGACATATTGTCGGCGGATGCCCCCACTAGAGTGGCCTTACCGTTTATTAGGACCATCCAGGCCAATGCAGACACTATTTGGCAGTCTCCAGCCTCTATCCCTCCTGCGGCCAGGGGAGTCGAGCATAAATATATGGTGCCCTCTAAAGGGTATGAGTACTTGTATATCCATCCTCCTCCCTGCTCACTGGTCGTCCAGTCTGTTAATGAGAGGGAACGCCATGGCCAGCAGGCGCCAGCCCCGAAATCAAAGGAGGGTAGGCGGATGGACTTACTCGGCTGCAAAGTTTACTCTGCAGGTGCCCTATAGCTCCGGGTGGCAAATCAACAAGCCCTGCTTAGCCGCTATAATTATAACACCTGGGCGGGTGTGGGTAAGTTTACGGAGCTTCTCCCTCAAGACTCCCACCAAGAATTCGCTGCCCTCTTGGAGGAAGGGAAAAAGGTGGCCAGAACCTCCCTCCAGGCTTCGATGGACGCAGCCGACTCAGCAGCCAGGACTCTGGCCTCGGGTGTTGCCATGAGGCACATCTCATGGCTTCAGGCTTCAAGCCTCCCACCGGAGCTGCAGTATACCATCCAGGACTTGCCATTTGATGGTAAAGGCCTATTTTCGGAAAAGACTGACCCCAGGCTGCAAAGCCTGAAGGACAACAGGGTCATAGTGCATTCTCTGGGCATGCATACGCCGGTGACCCAACATCGGCCTTTCCGTCCCCAGCCTCACCGCCCATTCCCTGCGCCTAGACAAAGACAGGACTTTGGCAGGCAGCGCGGCCGAGGTGGTCGCAGGCGACCTTCAGGATCCTAAGCAGACCAAAATCAAGGTCCCTCGAAACCACCACCGGGACCGAAGGCGAACTTTTGAAGGTGCGTCCGAGATCAACGTACCAGTTACAGGCCAGGATCCCTCTCCTCCCTTCTCCAACCGTCTCTCCTACTTCCTCCCGGCGTGGTCCCAGCTGACTTTGGATCACTGGGTCCTATGCACGGTGGAGTATGGCTACCACCTCCAATTTATTTCAACCCCGCCCTCCCACCCTCCAACCCCGTCCCTCTTCAGGGACCCCTCTCACGAGCAATTCCTCTTACAAGAGGTGCGGACACTCCTCGCCATGGGAGCTATAGAGGAGGTACCAATGGACGAAAGAGGCAAGGGGTTTTACTCCCGTTATTTCCTAATCCCCAAGTCGAAGGGAGGTCTCAGACCTATCCTAGACCTGCGAGGACTCAACCAGTTCATGATAAAGTTGAAGTTCCGCATGGTATCCCTGGGGACCATTATCCTGTCCTTGGATCCTGGAGACTGGTATGCCGCCCTCGATATGAAGGACGTGTACTTTCACATCGCCATTTTTCCTCCGCACAGGAGATTCCTCCGCTTCGTAGCCAACCGTCAGCACTTCCAGTTTACGGTCCTGCCGTTTGGCCTTTCTGCAGCCCCAAGGGTATTTACAAAGTGTATGGCCGTAGTCGCCGCCTACCTCTGCCGACGTCGGATACACGTTTTTCCGTATCTGGATGATTGGCTCATCCGAGGGGCCTCCGAGACACAAGTCACTCAGCATGTGGGCATCGTCAAGGACCTATTCACCCGCCTAGGCCTGATGATCAATGTAGAAAAATCCACTCTGGTTCCCACGCAGAGGTTAGACTTCATAGGAGGTATCTTGGACTCCAATCTAGCCAGAGCCTGCTTACCACAGCCACGCTTTCAGGCGATGGCAACAATCATCCGAGGTCTACAGAATTTCCTGACGACCTCGGCTCGCACTTGTCTCGGTCTCCTGGGTCATATGGCTGCCTGCACGTTCGTAACCAAATACGCCAGGCCCCGCCTCCACCCTCTGCAAGTTTGGCACAACTCTGTATACCGCCCAGGCAGGGACCCAATAGACACGATAGTCACCATTCCCCCGAGCACCCTAGGCTCCCTAGACTGGTGGCTAACTCCCTCCCTGGTGTGTACAGGGCTGCCGTTCCATCCGCCCCAGCCCTCAATGTCCCTGACGATGGACGCGTCATCTCTCGGCTGGGGTGCTCACCTCGGGCACATTCGTACTCAAGGCCTCTGGTCACCTCAGGAGCTGACATTACACATCAATGTCCGAGAACTGAGAGCAGTCTGCCTGGCGTGCCAGGCATTCCAGCATCAATTACAGGGCCGTTGTGTCTCAGGGTACGTCTACACTTACCTGCCGGTTCGACGCGGAGAGTCTGATCTAGACGTGATAGTTCGAACTCCGGAAGCGCCGCGGTCGACTCCGGTACTCCACCTCGGCAAAAGGAGTTGGCGGAGTTGACAGGGGAGCCGCGGAGTTCGACCCCGCCGCGTCTGGACGGGTGAGTTGTTCGAATTAGGGTACTTCGAATTCAGCTACGCTATTCACATAGATGAATTTGCGTACCCTAATTCGACCCCCGCCCTTAGTGTAGACCTGCCCTCAGTGTTTACAGACAACACAACGGCCATGTACTACATAAACAGGGAGGGACACGGTCCTCCCCCCTTTGTCAGGAGGCCATCCAACTCTGGGACTTTTGCGTAGCCCACTTGATAGACCTGGTAGCGTCCTTTCTCCCAGGGGTTCGGAACACTCTGGCGGATCGACTCAGCAGTCCTTCCTGTCTCACGAATGGTCGATCTGCCCAGATGTTATTTATTCTGTTTTCTAGAACTGGGGATTTCCCCACTTAGACCTGTTCGCTTCCCGCGCGAACAAGAAATGCCAGATGTTCTGCTCCTTCCAAGGTCTCTCCCCAGGATCGATCTCGGATGCTTTCCTGATGCCGTGGAAGGGCCAGCTCCTTTATGCCTTCCCACCATTCCCGTTGGTTCACAAGGTCCTGCTAAAACTCCGCAGGGACAGAGCGCACCTCATCATGATCGCTCCAGCGTGTCCCAGGCAGCACTGGTCCACCACGTTGCTCGACTGTCGATAGCCAACCCAATTACCCTGCCACTCCACCCAGACCTCATAACTCAGGACCACGGCAGACTTCGCCACCCAGACCTGCAGGCCCTTCACCTCACGGCGTGGCTGCAGCGTGGCTAAACCAGTCAGAGTTGCATTGCTCTGCATCAGTATGACAAGTTCTCCTGGGTAGCAGAAAACCTTCCAGCCGGTCAACGTATCTGGCCAAGTGGAAGCGTTTCTCCTGCTGGTGCGAAACGCATAATCTTACTCCCACTGAGGTCTTGATCCACTCTATTTTGGACTACCTCTGGTCTCTCAAACAGCAGGGCCTAGCAGTATCATTGCTGAGGGTACACCTGGCAGCCATCTGTACCTTCCACCCAGGGGAAGGTGGCCGTTTCATGTTTTCACACCCTATTGTTTCGAGGTTCCTTAAGGGCTTGGAGCGCTTGTACCCCCAAGTATGCTGACCAGCCCCGACCTGGGACCTCAACCTGGTCGTAACCAGACTTATGTCTCCTCCATTTGAGCCGTTAGCAACCTGCTCGCTACTCTACCTGTCTTGGAAGACAGCTTTCCTTGTAGCCGTTACATCGGCCAGACAAGTCTCCGAGTTTAGGGCTCTTACGGTAGACCCACCGTACACTGTGTTCCACAAGGACAACGTGCAGTTGCGACCACACCCGGCATTCCTCCCTAAGGTGGTTTCAGCCTTTCATGTTAACCAGGACATCTTTCTCCCAGTCTTCTTCCTGAAGCCACACTCAACGCGAAGGGAGCAGCAATTGCACTCCCTGGACGTCCGTAGAGCGCTCACTTTTTATATCGAGCGGACAAAATCCTTTCGGAAAACGCCCCAACTCTTTGTCGTGATAGCAGACCGAATGAAAGGCCTACCTGTTTCCTCTCAGAGGATCTCATCTTGGGTGACGGTGTGCATCTGCACTTGCTATGATTTGGATCATATTTCTCCAAGCCACATCACCGCGCATTCTACGAGGGCTCAGGCTTCATCTGCCGCCTTCCTGGCTCGTGTACCTATCCAGGAGATATGTCGTGCAGCTAGCTGGTCTTCGGTCCACACCTTTGCATCACATTATGCTCTCGTTCAACAGTCCAGAGATGATGCAGCCTTTGGCCCAGCAGTTTCGCATTCTGCAACATCTCACTCCGACCCCACCGCCTAGGTAAGGCTTGGGAATCACCTAATTGGAATCGATATGAGCAAGCACTCGAAGAAAAGAGGGTTACTCACCTTTGTAACTGTTGTTCTTTGAGATGTGTTGCTCATATCCATTCCAAACCCGCCCTCCTTCCCCACTGTCGGAGTAACCGGCAATAAGGAACTGAGGGGCGGTTGGGTCGGCAGGGGTATATATCTGGTGCCATGGCGGCGCCACTCCAGGGGGCGCCCAGCCGACCCACTGAGTGTTGCTAGGGTAAAAATCTTCCGACGAACGTGCACGCGGCGCGCACACACCTAATTGGAATGGATATGAGCAACACATCTCGAAGAACAACAGTTACAAAGGCGAGTAACCGTTTTTTCTCCCCACTGCTGATGCAAGAGCCCGCAGAAGACTTCAGTTACCCTGAGGACTCACCCAAGCTGTCAGACCCAACCAATGCTGAGGAGCTGTTGGGGTTGCCACTGGCGGTGTACCTGAAGAGACTGCAGACTCTCACTGCACCGAGGTACCAAAGCTAGAGAGAGTAGGAAGTAGCCCAGGGAAACTAGACAGCAGTCTGGTAAAGTGCTGGCCTGATACAAGGTCAGCGTGTTGTGGGTGGATCCCTGCTGACCCAGTGGCAGACCACTCCGCCACTGTTAGGGCCCTGGGCTGGGATGCAGTGGAGTTGTGGGCCTGTGTCCCACTACTCCCTGGGGTAGCAGCCTCCCCAGCTTTGGCCAGAAGGCCTGTGAGAGTCTACAGTCCACTGAGCTAGGATGCTGGACTGTGTGGGGTGCTCACCTCTTGTCGGAGCCCTCTAGATTGTGTGGGGCGCTCGCGCCTCCCTAAAGTCTTACCTGCTCTTGCCTGGAGCTCTAGACTGCTTGGTGCCCTGCTCTGTTAAACAATTGGGTCCACCTTGTATTTAGGTGTGATACTCAAAGTACCTTTCCCAGCCCTGAAGAGGAGCTCTGTGGCGCTTGAAAGCTTGACTGTTTCATCCACAGAAGCTGGCCAAGTAAAAGATATTACCTCTCCTACCTTGTTTCTCTAATTCTAATTAAGAATTTTATTTTCAGATCGATTGTATAACTCATTGATGTTGAGATGCAAAGTTTCAGGACAGTTCAGTGGAAAGTGGATGCAGCATTCTTTTAAACTGGTTTAACCAAATGTAATTTTTTAAGTACAAATGTCTGTTTTTGTTAGAATATGTAAGTGAGAAGTCAGCACACTGAAAAGATACGTTTTGAGTTTTGCTTATGAAGGGCTGGGTGCAATTTCTATCAAGGGTTAGACAAATGTTAACATCTACTGGACAGTATTTTATTAAGTCAAAACTTGCTGCCATTTGATGGAGGACAGATTTTGCTTAAGGGCATGACAAATAAACAACCATGTGTGTTCTGAAGAAGTGTGTCATTGTCATGATAATTGAGAGGAGTGCATAATACATTTGTACACTCCATTCAACACATGAGTCATATGCTGTGCAACTCGCAGTCATATTAAAGTGGAATTGTTTGGCTGAAGGTCTATACAAACTTATAATATTCTTTAGTGCTATATAATCACTATGAATACAGATATACAACTTTAATAGATTTAGTTAATATTATTTTCATGGAGCCTGAAACCAAAACATTCAGTTTTAATTTGTCAATAAAAGAGTGTTTTTCATTGTTAGGTGAAAATTAACCTTAATCCAAAAGTTTGCATGGCTTGACCATATTGTTATAATGAGTTCCTGATCTGCACTGAATGTATATAGTTTTTTGATAAACAATGTCATGAAATGTCTTGCCCTCAGACTACAGATATTGTCACTGTTAATGCAAACTATCTGTCCTGTCATTTCAGGAATACCAAGAGTTGCTCAATGTAAATTTAGACTACCCTTGCGGTTAATTTGCTTTCCAGCTCAACCTTCAAAAACAGCAAACCACAAACTAACTATTGATACCAATAAATCTCCTGTCAGTCTTGTGAACCTTTTCCCAGGTAGGACTTTTGATGATGATGTGTCTGTAAATAAGAAATGTTAGGAATTCAGATTGGAATCTTTCATCATGAAGTAATGATAGGGTAATTATAAGATAATTGCCAAATGATAAATACAAAGCTAAATATTTTTGGTTGGCTTTAGTGTACGAAGGTATGATATGTATTATCAGGATAAATCAATGTAGGGCTTTAAATTTTGTTAAAATATTATAATAATTATTATGGTTTACTGCGTGGAAACCAATGTATCAAAATGCTTCATTTGTGACTGTGATGTTGCATTACTTCAAGTGAGAATATTTTTCCTTTTATTTATTTGCAAAATACTGTATGTATTGTTTTTCAAATGTATTTAAGCTTCAGGCAAGTAATCCTATAAAGACTTGCCTTTCTGAGTTTTTGTGTCTTCTGCATTTAGGTTTCAGTATAGGTTCCAGTGTTATCCGAAAGCTTTGAAAATTTTTCCCTGAGTTTCTGTTTTATAGATTTTTTTTTTTAAATAGTGCATTTTATTTTATAATTTTGTGATTCACATCAATATTATTTTATTGATCAAATTGAAAAATGTAATACAGTTTTCAAAAAGGTAAACCTATATAGAGCAAAATTTACAATTTGTCCAACGGCCCCAAAACTGTTGGTACTGATCCAGAACAACACACATAATTACAGTATTTAATTAAAACATATGTTGCAGACTTGTAGCCAAAAGGGTGCATCAAATTGTGTAGCTTTAAATTCATCTTTTTTTACAGTGGCTGAATAAGGAGCTGAATAGATCCTCTTGTGATCTATGAGGAAACTGGGGGCTTGTGTGGGTCCATTAATGCTTATTGGCTATTCTCTCCCCTCCTCCTTCTAATTTTTTTTGCGATGATGGTAGAGTTATGTACATACCCTTGGTCCAGCCCTTTTAAAACCAGGTGTGCTTTACAGTGCACTACATACAGTAGTAAAATTGCATAGTAGCTAATTTAACAAGGTAGATGGTGAAGAATGACTATGTACTGAAAGATGACTGAACTCTGAAAATCTAAAGGTCTTTTTCCAATAGGTTATAGAGTTGTGGGGCTCATCTGTGAAATTTCCACAGAACTTTGAGTAGAGGGCAGTGTGGAATTGCATCTCCCCAGGGGGAGCATTCTGGAGGTACAGTCTCTTCTAGGGCTGCATAGGATTCACCCTATACTATCTTAGGGGATGTTAAGTATCAGAGGGGTAGCCATGTTAGTCTGGTTCTGTAGAAGCAGCAAAGAATCCTGTGGCACCTTATAGACTAACAGACGTTTTGCAGCATGAGCTTTCGTGGGTGAATACCCACTTCTTCGGATGCAAGGGGATGTTGCAGATTGAAACCCACAGTGTCCTGGTCATGTTCTGTTAGGGTGACCAGACAGAAAGTGTGAAAAACCGGGACAGGGGGTAGGGGGTACAGGAGCCTGTATAAGAAAAAGACCCCAAAATTGGGACTGTCCCTATAAAATTGGGACATCTGGTCACCCTATGTTTTGTGGGCTGGTGCATTGGGTGGGAGAAGGGGCCATGGCCATGCTTTATCTCTGCCTCTTTCTGGATTATTTACTTCTTCTTCGAGTGATTGCTCCTATGCATTCCAGTTAGGTGTGCGCGCCGTGCGTGCACGGCTCTCCGGAACTTTTTTACCCTAGCAACTCCGGCGGGCCGGCTGGGCGCCCCCTGGAGTGGCGCTGCTATGGCGCTGAATATATACCCCAGCCGGCCCGTCCGCTCCTCAGTTCCTTCTTACCGCCCGTGACGGCCAGTTGGAACTGTGGAGTGCTCTCTGTCCTCCACAACCCTAGCTCTCGCTACTTGTTTTGTACATGGTTAGTTTAGTGATTAGTTTTTATAGTTCTGTTAGTTAGATAGTTAGTGTTTAGATAAGGTTAAGGGGGGTTTTCCCCCTTTGCCTCCCCCGGTGCGGGCTCATGCCCAAAGCACCGGGCTTTAAGCCCTGCGCATCGTGCCAGAGGCCTATGCCTGTCGGAGACCCGCACGACGCCTGCCTCCATTGCCTGGGCGAAGGACACCGGGCAGATAAGTGTTCGTTCTGTTCCGCCTTCAAGCCGTGAACTCGAAAGGAGCGGGACATTCGCTTGAAGCAGCTCCTGATGGAGGCGTCCCTCCAGCCCCCGGCACCGTCCGCGCCGGCACCGAGAGCTTCATCGGTGCAGAGCGCACCGGCGGCATCAAGCCGCTCCGGCCCCGCGGCCCCGCAGCCTCAGACGGCGGCTCCGAAGACCCGGCACCGCTCGCTCTGGCCTTCAAAAAGACACAAGCTGGCGAAGGCACTTGCTAAGGCCCGCGCTGAGGACTCAGCGAAGACGATTGCGCCACCTGCGGCTCCCGCGGTGGCCGTGCACATGTCGTGCACCGGGCCATTGACTCCGGCGCCGCAAGGGCCGTCGAGTCCGGCGCCGCCACGCTCCCTGGTCCCGACCGTGGTTGAGTCCCGGCTGCCATCTACGCCGGAGACATTCTCCTCGGCGCGTGAGCTTATCCAGCTCATAGAGGCACCGAGCCTCCGGCCCCCGGCACCGCCGGTGCGGGCTGTCGTGTCGGCGGGAAAGCCAGCCAGAATGACCCGGCCGCCCTCTCTGGACAGACGGCACGGACGACACTCCCGGTCCTGGTCACGTTCCCGGTCCCATGGCAAGTCTCCGTCCCGTCGTTCGCGATCTCGACACCGCTCGCCATCGCGGTACCGATTGCCGTCGCAACGTCGGTCGCAGTCCCGGTACCGCTCATCATCGCGGTACCGGTCGCACTCCCGGCGTCGCACCAGGTCCAGGTCGCCGTCGCGTCGGCACCGGCGGAGGTCTCCGTCCCGGCACCGTTCCCGGCACCGCGACTCGCGCAGCCGCTCCCGGCACCGCAGATCCGGATCCAGGTCGAGCTCCCGGCACTGGTCGAGCTCCCGGCACCGCGACGGACGTCGCTCCCGGTCGCCATCCCGGTACCGAGCGGACCAGCATCGATCCTCGCTACCGTCCGGGGACAGACTGCCTTATTCGGCGGCGCACTCCGTCAGCGCCTCGGCACCTCCATGGCCATCCCGCCCCGCGTCGGTCGCTTCCGGGACAGACGGCTACGGCCACCTGCCACCTACCCCACAGGGCCATCCTCAGGGGGCACAGCCGTGGGGCTTCTGGGTTCCCTGGGCCCAGTATGAGACTCAGGGGGTGCCATTCCCCCCGAGAGCCCCGACGTCCGAGCGCAGGGTACCAGAGGCGACAGTCAGCCGACCGGCCCCTTCGCCACCAGGCGCGGGTTCCATACCACCTGAACCCCAGGGGCACACGCAGCCCGACCAGCAGGCAGCAGATCCATCGTCGGAGGCGGTCGTCCAGGGCTTATCCTCCTTGTCCTCACCTGACGAAGCGGTGGCCGGAGCGTCGACCAAGGAGCCTCCGCCGATAGACGTGAAGGCGCACCAGGACCTACTTCGCCGCGTGGCGACGGCTATGGCTCTCCCAGTGGCGGAGGTCCAGGAGGACAAGGACCCCATAACGAACGTCATTGGGGCAGAGGCTCCAGTGTGCGTGGCATTGCCATTCGTGCGGACGATTCAAAAGAATGCCACCACACTCTGGCAGACGCCTGCGTCCATCCCTCCTACGGCCCGTGGGGTTGAGCGCAAATACTCTGTCCCTCCCACGGGCTATGAGTATCTATATACTCACCTGACCCCGGACTCGTTGGTCGTGCAGTCGGTCAACGACAGGGAGAGGCACGGTCAACCTGCCCCTGCGCCCAAGTCGAAAGACGCGCGACGTATGGACCTGTTAGGCCGTAAGGTCTATTCCGCTGGCGGACTGCAGATGCGTATCGCCAACCAGATGGTCCTCCTCGCCAGGTACGTCTTCGACATCATGGCGTCCCTGGCGAAATTTACAGAGCTCCTGCCAACAGCCTCCCGCCAGGAGTTCGCGGCGATGTTGGACGAGGGAAGGAGATCATCTAGGTCCTCCATCACGGCCGCCCTCGACGCTGCGGACTCCGGAGCTCGGACCTTAGCCTCCGGCGTGACGATGCGGCGCATCGCCTGGCTGCAGTCCTCCACCCTGCCGCCGGAGGTGCAATATACACTGCAGGACCTGCCGTTTGACACGCAGGGTCTCTTCTCCGAGAAGACGGATTCCCAGACCCAGACCCTGAAAGACGGCCGCATTGCCATCCGCACCCTCGGGATGCACACGCCGGCAACACAGCGCAGGTCCTTCCGGCAACCCCCCCCGGTCCTTCAACCAACAACGCTACTGCCCATATAATAGCCGGAGACCGACTACAAACCGCCGTCGTCCTTCCGGCAATAGGCGTAGCCAGGGCCAGGCCTCTTCCAAGGCCCCTCAGGGGGCCAAGCAGGCCTTTTGATGGGACGCTCGAGGACGGCCCATCACTCTCCCTACCGGATCCTTCCCCTTTATTTTACAACCGCCTTTCCCATTTCTTTTTGGCGTGGTCCCAATTAACAACGGACAACTGGGTGCTTCAAACAGTCCAGTCGGGATACCGCCTTCAGTTTTGTTTCGCCCCCGCCTTCCCACCCACCCTCCCTGTCCCTCTTCAGGGACCCCTCTCACGAGCAAGTCCTCTTACAAGAGGTTCAGACTCTATTGAGCGTGGGTGCCATAGAAGCAGTGCCTCAAGACAGGCGGGGCAGGGGATTCTACTCCCGTTATTTTCTCATCCCCAAGGCGAAAGGGGGGCTATGTCCTATCCTGGACCTTCGCGAGCTGAACAAATACCTGCTCAAGCCCAAGTTTCGCATGGTCACCTTGGGGACCATCATTCCCTCTCTGGATCCGGGAGACTGGTTTGCCGCCCTCGACATGAAGGACGCCTACTTCCACGTCGCGATCTATCCTCCTCATCGACGTTACCTCCGGTTTGTGGTCAACAACGCCCACTACCAGTTCGCCATGTTGCCGTTCGGGCTCTCCACCGCACTGAGGGTATTTACCAAATGCATGGCGGTGGTTGCCGCAGCCCTCTGCCGTCGTCGGATACATGTCTACCCGTATCTCGACGACTGGCTGGTTCGCACACAGTCTCGACAGCTGGTGATGGACCAGTTGATGGACATACTGTCCCTCTTCCGACGGCTCGGTCTCCTCATCAACACCGAGAAGTCCACCTTGATCCTGTCGCAGCGCGTGGAATTTATTGGAGCAGTCCTCGACTCCTCGCTGGCCCGGGCTTGCCTACCGCACTCTCGTCATGGACGATGATCTCCCTCATCCGGGACCTCGTCTCCTTCCCAACCACGACGGTGCGCTCCTGCCTCCGCCTCCTGGGCCACATGGCATCATGCACGTACGTCACTGCGTACGCGCGGCTTCACCTCCGCCCATTCCAGACTTGGCTCGCGTCGGTGTACCGGCCGCATCGAGATCCCATCGATATGGTGGTCACAGTCTCCAGACCAACCCTCGAGTCCCTCAACTGGTGGCTAGACCCGGAGAGTGTCTGTGCGGGAGTCCCGTTCCATCCTCCTCGCCCGTCCGCCACTCTGACCACGGATGCCTCAGCACTCGGTTGGGGAGCTCACCTGGGCGATCTTCACACCCAAGGCCTGTGGTCGCCCCAGGAGCTCGCTCTGCACATCAATGTCGGCGAGCTACGAGCGATCCGTCTGGCCTGTCGCACCTTCTGCACCCACCTGCAAGGCCGCTGTGTGACAGTGTTCACGGACAATACCTCAGCAATGTTCTACGTGAACAAGCAGGGCGGAGCCCGCTCTTCCCTCCTCTGCAAGGAGGCGATGCTCCTGTGGGACTTCTGCGTGACCCACTCCATTCACCTAGAAGCGTCCTTTCTTCCGGGAGTACAGAACACGCTGGCCGACCATCTCAGCAGGTCCTTCTCCTCCCACGAGTGGTCTCTCTGTCCCGACGTCGTGCATACAATCTTCCGCAGGTGGGGGTTTCCCCGGATAGACCTATTCGCCTCCAAGGCGAACAGGAAGTGCCACCTGTTCTGCTTGTTCCGGGGTCACGCGCGGGGCTCCCTGTCGGACGCATTCCTGTATCCCTGGAAGGATCACCTCCTCTATGCCTTCCCTCCGTTCCCACTCGTCCACCGAGTGTTGTAGAAGCTGCGGAGAGACAGAGCCACCGTCATTCTCGTAGCTCCGGCCTGGCCGAGGCAACATTGGTACTCCCTGCTGCTCGAGCTCTCTGTTCGGGATCCCATCCCCCTTCCGTTGTGGCCGGACCTCATCACTCAGGACTTCGGCAGACTTCGCCATCCGAGCCTACAGTCCCTCCATCTTACAGCTTGGTACCTGAGTGGTTGACCCACGCAGAGAGGGACTGTTCGGCGGCAGTACAGCAAGTCCTGCTAGAGAGCAGAAAGCCTTCCACTCGCTCCACCTATCTGGCGAAATGGAAGAGGTTCACGCTCTGGTGTGACCAACGAGGCCTCAATCCCTTCGTAGTCCCTGTCCCTACCATCCTGGACTACCTCTGGTACCTTAAGGAGCAAGGTCTTGCGGTCTCCTCCTTAAGAGTTCACCTGGCAGCAGTGTCCGCCTTTCGTCCATCCGTGGAAGGTCAGTCCATCTTCTCTAACCAGATGGTTTCCCGCTTCCTTAAAGGCCTGGACCGCTTGTATCCGCCGATACGGCGTCCTGCCCCGACCTGGGATTTGAACCTCGTGCTGGCCAAGCTGATGGGTCCCCCCTTTGAGCCCTTGGCCACGTGCTCCCTGCTCTACCTCTCCTGGAAGACGGCCTTCCTCGTCGCCATTACATCACCGAGGCGAGTCTCCGAGCTCCGCGCTCTGACGGTTAGTCCGCCATACACTGTCTTCCACGGGGACAAGGTGCAGCTTCGACCACATCCGGCCTTCCTCCCAAAGGTAGTGTCGGCCTTCCACCTCAACCAGGAGATCTTCCTCCGGGTCTTTTTCCCGAAGCCGCATGCCTCGCCTCGGGAGCAACAGCTGCACACCCTCGACGTCCGCAGGGTGCTCGCTTTCTACATCGAGCGGACTAAGCCCTTCCGGCGTTTGACCCAGCTGTTCGTAGCGGTTGCTGACCGCATGAAAGGCGAACCGATATCCTCCCAACGGATTTCCTCCTGGGTCACTGCGTGTATCCGGACCTGCTACGAGCTTGCTCGCGTGCCACCATGCCGCCTCACCGCACACTCGACGAGGGCGCACTCCTCGTCGGCCGCCTTCCTGGCACACGTTCCTATCCAGGACATCTGTCGAGCGGCCACCTGGTCTTCGGTCCATACCTTCGCCTCCCACTACGCGTTGGTGCAACAGTCTCGAGACGACGCAGCCTTCGGCTCCGCGGTATTACACTCCGCCACGTCTCACTCCGACCCCACCGCCTAGGTAAGGCTTGGGAATCACCTAACTGGAATGCATAGGAGCAATCACTCGAAGAAGAAAAGACGGTTACTCACCATAGTAACTGTTGTTCTTCGAGATGTGTTGCTCCTATCCATTCCAGACCCACCCTCCTTCCCCACTGTCGGAGTAGCCGGCAAGAAGGAACTGAGGAGCGGACGGGCCGGCTGGGGTATATATTCAGCGCCATAGCGGCGCCACTCCAGGGGGCGCCCAGCCGGCCCGCCGGAGTTGCTAGGGTAAAAAAGTTCCGGAGAGCCGTGCACGCGCGGCGCGCACACCTAACTGGAATGGATAGGAGCAACACATCTTGAAGAACAACAGTTACTATGGTGAGTAACCGTCTTTTCCTGAAGGCAGTATGGACCAAGCAATCTCCGCTCAGAGGGATGGCTGCTGTTCTCTGCCTTTGCCTTCATATGCAGATCCCTCATATGTGTTACCTGTGCAAAGACAGTCTACCCTTTAATGTGGATGAGAAGTTTGCTGCAATCTTTTACCGAATTATAGCAAGATACTTATGTAGTTTATTTTGAATTTTCTCTTGTAGACTTTGCTGATCAGTCTGATGAAGATCAGGTAAATGTTCTGGGATTCCAGTTCTTAACTGGTTCTAGAATCACTCTTCTTGCTTCAAAAACCTCACGTGAGTAATATTGGAAATCATTTAGTTATGGATTAAGATAAGATTATGGGCCAGATCATAAACTGGTGTGTGTATGCCAATTTCAACCAGCTGAGTGTCTGTCCACATGTAGTATATTAGTTGCTGCATGGGGAATTTTACACAGAAGTTCTCTTAATGTGAATAGGCGATCCCTTAGCAAATTCCCTGAACCTTCCAATAATATTTTAGAGAAGCAAGGAAATGCTGAAACTAAACAAAATCCTACTTAGTGATCATATAGTAGTTTTCTGAAAATCACTAAAAGGGTGTGAGATAATTTGGGTTTTTTAAGTTATAGCATATAAATTTTATAATGTCATAGGTCTTTATTCAAGACTGAAAAATTTCAGAGAGGAAATGGGCTTTTAGCCAGGTATTTAGGTGCTTCAAGATGCAGATAGGCATCTGTTGGAATTTACAAAACACGCAAGCAGGTTAGGTGTCTAATTCCACTTAACTTTCCATGCCCCTTGACTTTCAGTGGGAGTTAAAAAAACACCTAACAGATTAGGCACCTGTCTACATTTTTACATGCTAAATGCCAAATTTAAAAACTAAAATACTTGTTGTTGAACACTACTGAGTTCAAACCGGAGGACATAGAATGGATGATATATGAACACTATCTTGATTAAGTGACAGACATTAAAGCTAGTTTGTTGATCTGCAATATTTTTATCCAAATAAAATTACAATTATAAAAATTGGAGTTACGGACACGTCAGGAATGGAGATTGTCTGTAACTCGGAAATGTTCATAACTCTGAACAAAATCCAGCTCTGGCTCCAGCAGTTCAAACTCCAGGCCAGGTTCCAGAGGCAGCTAGGCAGCTTCCTTTCAGACAGCTTCTTTCCCTGGCCTGGACAAACTTGTATCCACCTCCTCGCCAGGGTGGAGCGGTGAAAATAGTGCATTTCCCTCCTGGCCATGGGGACAAGGAGGGAGGGTGAAAAACAGCACCCATGGCCTACAGGAAAGCAGCGCAGACCCCATTGCTTCTTCTGGTCCGGCTGCCTTAGACGCACCGGGAGCTCACAGCTTTGCCTTTGAATCACAGCATCTTCACTTCCTAGCTGCAAGTGGGTGCCCCGTGTGTGGGGGTGGCGATAAGGGTGGGGAAAGACACCTTTCAGATGCAATACAGGCACAGTACAGTATTTGGTTGGGTTTTTTTGGTCTCTGGTGCTGCCTGATTGGTTACTGCAAGTTTAACATGGTGTCCGGTTGACCAGTCAGTTCATAACTCTGGTGTTTGTATCCTTGAGGTTCTACTGTAATCCAAATCACTAAGAAATATGTGTTTTTAAAATAATTTATTCAAGATGGCTTTTATAAATATCAGTGGCATCAAGGTAAGACATTCAAAACTGTGAGAAAATACTTAATACCTTTTAAACAAAGCCATCAAAGCCATTAAAGACTGGAAACATCTGGACAGTCGTTAATAAAGACGTTTCACAATATCAGTCATTTTACATTTATAGGATTCATATTTGTTTGAATTAGGTTATGTGTGCACTATTTGTGTGCTGTGTTTTATTGTTTGTTGACTTTTAATATTTGTTTAAGTTGACAGTAGAATTTAAACAGTTTGAAATAACTGGAACATTCAGTAATAGTTTCTAGGAACCAAATAATTTAAAGGATATGTAAATAGAGTTTTACTTATAAACTGAAGTTAAAATCAGTTACTTAGATTCCTGTTTTATGGAATTGTTGTATTAAACATTTCACATGTATGGAATAGATCCATGTTGACTTACATGAGTTGATGATCTGACTCGCTAGACTGAATGTATTTTAACGTTTAGTGAGGACATGATTTTCAATCCTTCCACTCTAACCCCCAGGTTTTTCCTCTCCATTCTGATTTTGTTTATTCACAAGCTAGGAATGATGCTTCCAGTCTTAATATAAACTTTCCCACACTACCCTATTTGTTTCTTAGACCTGACTTGTAAGGATCACACTACATAGAAGATTTAAAACATTTATTCTTCCCCCTAATCTGACTAGGCATCATTTTTCTTGTCTTGTCTGGGAAGCCTTTTGAAAACAAATGAGGTGTTTCATGCCACTTTCCATGTAGCAACCTGTCGTATGGCTAATATCTAATTCAGATTGGCTGGGGTAGCTACAAAATACATCAAATCTTTTTTGGTTAAGTTGTATCTTGGAAAAAAATCTTTAATGTGTATGAAACACTTTGAAAAAATATTATACATAAGGAAAGTCCATGTAGTGGTATTTCATTCTCAGGGCTTCTATGAGCAAAGGTTATCAATAATACAAATGCATTTAAAATTATGTTGTTTGGTAGAATTTCATACTATTAAAATTAGTTGTGTTTGAATGGCTAAGTTGTGTGTGTCCTGGAGTGCAGACTGAATGTATAAGTATTAGGGATCACTCATTATCCTGTAATCATGTATTAGCTGTGTGTGTTTGTATAATAAAATTTTCCTTTTCAGTGAGATCATTTGGAAGTTTTCTTTTTTTTTTTAAAACAAAAAATGTGTAGAGCAAGTGACCTGTACCAGATGAACTAATGGTCCCTGGGGAAATATCAGTGCTTTGAGATTGAAGTCCTTTGCTGATGGAACAAGTACAGCATGGACCAGAGGAAGTGCAAACTTCTTCTGTGTTCCACCTCAAAGGTGTCTCAATGCTGATCTGGAAGGGCTTGGTGCAGTGGTGGTGAAAGTCTTTGTATCCATTTAGTTGATAGTTTCTTTGTTAAGGCTGCAAACAAGCATGCCAGTTACTGTGTCTGTTTTTACAATGTATTAGCTAATCCATTTTAACTAAGAATTAAAAAACCCTAATGTAGAAAAAGCATGTTCATCACATTAACTGATCAGTTTGAATCCTGGGGAGGAACTGGAGTTTCACCTTGAATGTATGTTAAAATTCAGCTTGCCCTGTATGCACTAAGATTTTAAAATGTGTTAGCCAACATATTTTAAAAATTAAACCTTTTTATCCTAGTCTAGAAAAAGCCTTTAGTGCTAATTGTGTTGGAATTTTTTGTGATATGGATGCTTGTCTCCTACCCGCTGGACTGGAACTCCTTTCAGATAAACTACCATTGAGTTGTGAACACTTTCAGTCACTCTCATCCTCGGTTGGATTTGAAAGAGTTTGTAATCCATTTTTCCCCCGAGTCATCTGCTTTCCTATGTCAGAAATTTCTGAAAGAAATGTACTTGTAACTTGCAGTGAACAGCTTTTTCTACATTTAAATGTTAAATTGGTTGACTATTATAAAGGCACTTGGAAAGCAGAAATACAGCTAATTGTTACTGCTTCCATTGAATTTCTATTTTTAGAGCATTGATACAGTACAATTGAGGTTTCTCAGTTTCCCTTGTTCATATACACTTTTTCTCCAAATCTAATTAAACTTCTCCTTCAGCCTAACAGCCTACTAAGTCACATAGAGTAAATGACTATCTTGCCCCCAAATCAGGGGCGGCTCTAGGATTTGCGCTGCCCCAAGCAGGGCGGCACGCCGCGGGGGGCGGTCTGGTGGTCACCGGTCTCGCGGCTCCGGTGGACCTCCCGCAGACATGCCTGCGGAGGGTCCGCTGGTCCCGCGGCTCCGGTGGACCTCCCGCAGACGTGCCTGCGGAGGGTCCGCTGGTCCCGCGGCTCCGGTGGACCTCCCGCAGGCATGCCTGCGGATGCTCCACCGAAGCCGCGGGACCACCGGACTCTCCGCAGGCACGCCTGCGGGAGGTCCACCGGAGCCGCCTGCCGCCCTCCCGCGGGACGGTGCCCCAAGCGCGCGCTTGGCGCGCTTGGGTCTGGAGCCGGCCCTGCCCCAAATACAATTAGATTGTGTTTGTATTGACCAGCAAAAAATGTATTGAAACTATTTTAGGGAAAACTGGGTGGGTGGTGCGTCACCCCCACTTTAACCATTAATGTATTAGTTATGTCAATTATAAATGAAGTGGCTGTTGATTTGGTCTGAAACTTTCCAAGCTCATTTCATTAAAAGGAAAGAAAAGGCAAAATCCAATGCTGTATCCACTAGGCCCAGCCATTTCACTGTGAGATTTAAAAAAAATGGAAAGTAGGTTGAATGTTATCTTTAACAGATGGTGTTCTTGTCTTTAATAGACATGTTTTTAAATAAAACTTGCTTCTTTCCTGTAACTTTGTAAACGGAATTTGTCATTCTCCCTTCAGTGAAATGCATATTCTGGGAGTAATGCCAGTGTTCATGTCAAACAATCTTGGATTACTAATCTTGAGAAAATGTTTAATAAGAATACGAATGCTCTAAAAACTTCTGGTTCATTTGATTTTACTGTGAACTTTGCTAACGAGTAAAAAAAATTGATTAAAAACAATCTCTATTTTTCTGTATCCAAAACCTCAGTGACCTTTTGCATCACAGCTGCACTTTTGTATTTCCTCTCAGACAGTGTATTGATGGATGAATAATGAAAAGAAATATGGCAGTGTTGTTTAAAAATGTCTCTCTGGATAACCATTATTTAAAAAAAAATTATTATGGTTTTTAACAGCATTTTCCTTTCTTTACTTTTAGTTAGTGTTGATTTGCTGTACAAGAAACTGGAGAGAGAAGAATTGCATACAAATATGATGTATAATCAGAAGTGTAGTTTTTTTCTGTCAGCTGTATGATCTGCATCCTATTAAAATAATATTTAATTAGGTGAATTTGATGTTAAGGATGACATGGGCTAATGCCAATAACTGTTTTTTGTCTCAGTTTAATATTTTATTCTTACATTAACACCTTTTATCCAGCAGGATCACAGATCACATTACAAATTCTTTCTATACATTGACATAATTCCCCTATTATCTAAATTAACAACCTTTGAGGTGGTGTGTGCAGCCATTCTTCGTTAGGAAAGCAACACAATGCTTTTTAGGAGTTGAAGTGAAGAATGGTTTTCTGCTTGAAACTGTTGTGGGAATGTTGATGTAATGTAAAATGTAATTATTCAAGATAAAATAGCCATGACCATATATATATATATGGTCATGGCTATTTTAAATGAAGGTTGTCAGGACCTTAAATGGAATGGGGCCTGGTTATCACTGGTACCACGACTTTGCTTGTATGATAATGCAGCAGTTTAAGTCACCAAGAGTGCTCAATCTTAACATTTTACCTGATTTAATCATGATGAGGCTAGAGTCAGTGAATTTTAAATGGGGAATCTTCAACTGGTAACTTCTCTTCCCCAGTTGGTTTATCAGAGTATAAATGAGCCAACACTGATCACACTGCAAGTTGTATCCGTGCTCCAGGGTTTTTTCTGGATGAATATTATCGATGGGTGATGGTGCTCAGAAAGGTTTAGTTTTGAAGGGATTATCATACATTGGTAAAATGTCATTGTGTAGTTTTTATAAAGATTGTGCACGAACCCAGAACACTGGATGGATACATTTTAAAAAATGAGATAAATAAATACGAGAAAGATGCCACCTCTGTTAGCACAGTGCTTCCTAATAAAACTGAAGTGATACTTGGGGAAGGAACTGGAAGATATGGCAAGGTTTACATCTGCCCCTCTTATTGAGGGTGCATATCTGTCGTTTATTCCTAAAGTTCACAGTCTTGGTGCATTATTAAATTTCTAACTGCGGTTGAACAACTGTTTACCAGTAATATCTAGGCAGGTCTCCCTTTAATTTCAGCCTGCCCAGAAGTTTTCAACTGTTTCTTACAGATACAGATTTCGATACCATAATCTATGCTTTTCTCAAAATTAATTTACTGCAATGCATTCTGCTCTGGGATCTGTACTTGTTGCCTGATGGTTTCTCGGTAGAATTTAATTTGTTGATTTTATCTATATCTTTGGACATACAGGTCTAAGAGAGCCACATGTTTGTTCCCCTGATTCTTGACCCATACCATAACTCAGAGCATCCTAAAGGCTACTTAATGTTTCATTAATAGAGGTTCCGTAGGGATTGCTGTGCTGGCCTCTTGTTACTGGAGTGCATTGAGCTTGAGCTCTCATCCTAATCTGCCCAGGAAAGCTCATTAAACCTGGGTTGTGGAAGTGAACAGCATAGCGCTAGTTATATTAGCTTTATACCGCCACCCGAGGATTCCCCATACATCAGGGTAATCACTAGCTGCCATGTTAGGGCAGTTCTCCATCCCCTTTGTGCTCCATGATATAGCCCTTAGTTTACAGTAAATAGCATTCAAGCAATAAATACTTTCATACTTTGCTCGTGGTACAACAAAGTCAAGTAGTCTGATATTGCCCTTGTAGAATTAAGACTATAACATGGGACTAAACAGAAATAGCATTTAAGTTATGTACTTATTTTGGTGAAATCATATTTTGGGGACTTAGTTCTGCATAAAACAACTGACCTGGTTCAGGTCCTAGAAACTTGGGAATCAGGCTACAAAATTTTACCATTAAGTGTTGGAAAAACATGGATAAAATCACAAGGACTGGTAACTTAAAACTACCTTAGGTAGATGAAATGTGAGAAATACTTAAACAACACCAACAAAATTGTTTCTTTTATGAAGACTTTTATTAAAGATTTTGGAACTATTTCACAACTTGAACTAATTCCTTTGTATAATGACTTATCTACAGAATATGAACTAGTATATATGGCTTCACCTTTCTTTACTCCTTTTTTTGTTTCTTTTTTGTTTTTAAAGAGCGGTATAGAATCCAGAGTGAACAATTAGAAGACCTTTGGCTAATCACAAAAGAACTCACTTTTCGTCTTGAAGAACATTTCAAGAAGCAAAATAGCAAAGACTTCACTTGTACCTTTTCTGGTTCAGTTCCTTTACAAGAATATTTTGAACTAATTGATCGCCATTTTGAGGTATGTCTCATAATATTTAAGCCGTTGATACATATATCATTAATTTCTAATATTCAGTTTTGCTCACTATTAGTTGTCCCTAATCCCTACCACAGTATTTCTGTTTTTTTCAAATGTTAACCGGGGCAACCCCTTGCTACCTTAATGATGGGCTTCTGATCTAGTACATAAGAGCCTGCAGTGCAACAGAATTGAAGCTTGGCTTGCCTAGCGATCTGAACTCAGGAATGGGAATCAGGATATCTTATCTCTGATTTGACTCCCTTTGTGATGTTGGGCAAGTCACTTAATGTCTCAGTTTCAGTTTTCACATGTGGAAGATGGATATTTATGTCTTTGCATACTCTCACAGTCCAGGGCAACTGCACCTGTATTCCCCTTCCATGGTCCATTAAAGGCACTCACTCTAGGCTCCTGGCACCTCAGCCATCACCTCTCTTCTGTAGAGACCTGCGTGTGTCTCCCTCCTGACTGGGGTTTTGCCAGGCTTCACAGTCCCCTGTTGTGATATCCTCAGCAAACCAGACTTCCTAGAAGGCTGGCATCTCTACTTTTCTTTCTCCTTAGAGGTTATGAACAGTGTAATTGCCCACAGTTACAACTTACCACACAGCTCTTTCTAAGCACATGTATTCTTAAGGTGAAAGCATTACAGACAAAACATATTAAAAACAATAGAAGAACCTACCTGGATGCTAAAAAGCTTACCAGAGGTCACCCTAACTCCAAATTTGGTCTCTGGTGGGTATCAGTTCTTCAAAATCCACAACGGGGTTTTCCCTGCGGTTACAAGTTCATAACTGTCTCTAATTCAGAACCAGAACAACCATGAATAGTTTGATTTTTCTCTTATAAAGCTTGGGCCTGTCATCTTGGTCTCATGTAGCAGGTGACCCATTCCTCAGGGCATAGCTTCAAAAGGCATTTTTTTTGGTATAATCAAAGGGGGTCATGAGGCTATTACATGGGGGGGGGGTCGCAAGCTGTCAGTCTTCACCCCAAACCCTGCTTTGCCTCCAGCATTTATAATGGTGTTAAATATATAAAAAAGTGTTTTTAATTTATAAGGTGGGGGGGGGGGGGGGTGTCACACACAGAGACTTGTTGTGTGAAAGGGGTCACCAGTACAAAAGTTTGAGAACCATTGCTAGATATTCCCCAGGAAAACCACTTAACAAATTTTGTTCCCAAAGTCCCTTCTTGTCTGGGACATTGTTCAGTATAGTCCTTTGAACCCACAGGTCTAACATATGTCCCATTTCCCACCCACCCCATCCCGCCGGTGAGAAATTATATGCAAACCCACCCCACAATCATATAAAACCCATTAATTTAATACAGTGGACTCTGAAAAGACTTAAACTAATTCAGTGAGGTCTCCCAAGGATATGGCAGGAAATTGTCATATCTGTCACACCTACATCTCACAGCTATTAAGATTAATTAACTTTTTTATAAAGGTCTTTGAAGGTGAAAAGGTCGGTATTAGTGGTAAGCATTTATTTATTATGGAAGTTAATTTCTGAATACAAAATTATTTAAGTCAGTGATGTTTAAATGTAATAAAACCTAAAATTCTCTAGTGCTTGAAGTCACACTATGTTAGCCATTACTGTCAAAAATGTACAGTTGTTGAAAATTATTCTAAAAACCATTATTCTGTGTTTAATTTCTGGACATGTGTTAGCCTTGAGCGACCCTTGTGACTGGGGAGCATATGGTTTCACTGGGTAAGTGATACAAGTGGGGATGATACTCTGTGTACTCTCCACATTGTGCATGTGGACAGGAGCTGACCATAATCTGGCTCTAAATTCCTCACTTATTCACTTCATTTTAATGGTGAGACTCGCTCTGGAATTTGTTACTGGTGATGTGCCAATTTACATTTGCTATTTTTAACAATTTAATGCCATGATATTGAAGCCATGAACATTTGTTTTGACCGACTCATTTTGTTAACCATAAAAAGTCCCTTTAGACTGAAAAATATTGACTTCCAGTTACCTCTTTTGTTAAGGCAGCATTACAAAATCATCACACACATTCGTTGGCCCAGGCACAAACTCTGCACAATTTCCCTCCTGACCATGATGATAAAAAAAATCCCAATATTTTAGCTAGCTTGTGTAAATTAAATAAAAAATAAAATAAACCGAACCAAATGTACTGCCCACTGCCCCAGGTAAGTTAGAATTTGGCAAGCTGCATGAAAGAGAGAGCTCTGTGAATACTGTTTCTTTTCAAAGGTAAAATACCACAGGGGTTCTCAGCTTTTTTCTCTCTGAGGCCCCCCCCACCAACATGCTATAAAAAACTCCGTGGCCCACCTGCGCCACAACTAGTTTTCTGTATATAAAAGCCAGGACCAGCGTTAGGGGTAGCAAGCAGTGCCATTGCCTGGAGCCTCATGCCACAGTGGCCCCCAGGAAGCTAAGTTGCTCAGGCTTTGACTTCAGTCCCAGGTGGAAGGGCTCAGGGCCCCAGACTTAAGCCCCATGCAGTGGGACTTTAGCTTTCTGCCCTGGGCCCCAGCAAGTCTAACACTAGCTCGGCTTGGTGGACCTGCTGAAACTGCAAGTATGAATTTTATCATCTGGATATTTGATATATAATTTTGCCAAGTTTTTGTGGTTATTTCAAGAAAGCTGGCTCCAACACTCGACCTCCGGATACTTGGCGTGGGAGTGGGAAGGTTTCCCCAAAAAGAGAAAATCTAATCTCAGCAAAGGCAGAATTTATTACTTTAAATCATGTTCAGAGACAGTCATAACCCTTCTCTTTTTATGCAGTGAATATTATATTGAATATGTTATATGTATGTGCCACAGACACAGCATACTGAACTAAGGAGAAGTCCTCATATGCCAGTGGTGATGAGTTAATTTCAATCCTGTCATAAGACCTCATGATGAGATTTTTGTGCCTTATCACAGATTACTGTGGCTGTCAACAATTATTTTCGGTCTCAATAATAGCTGGCATTATTGCAACCCATTGGTAGATCTCATGATGAATGTGAAATTAACCACACCAATAGAAGCTGCATATAGTTACTGTGACCATAGAAGGTGGCTATTTGAATTGATAAATACTCTTAAATTTTCCAAGAATTTTATTATTATTCTACCATTTCATTATAAATGTGTGTTTTTGAAGGTAAAAATCTATCTACTGGATCAGATTATCTAAATTTTTGAAACTCCATCAATTGTAGCTTCGCTTGAATGCTGAAAAATTTGAAGAACTGTTGTCTGAAAGAGCCATACAATTTAGAGCTATTGAACGACGATTACTAACTCGATTCAAAGACAAGACACCTGCTCCCCTTCAACATCTGGACACCTTGCTAGAAGGAACTTACAGACAGGTCAGTGCTGTTTGTTTATGAACCCATTACATTGTTGCTAAAACTTAGTTTCAAGCACATAAGTTGTATTTTACGTTTACCAGCCAAGAGACCAGGAAACTGAATTTGTTTAACCTAATATTCGCTGCAAGTTTTCAGATGATTTGCAATGGTTTTATTTGATCTAAAGCCACAGAATTTCTACTTCTGGGTCACACCAACATAACAGCACATCATTCTTTCCAAACTGATGTGGATAGTGTAAATATTTTATAGTTCATGTGAAAATATTTTATAGTTCATTGCTTGTATAAATATTTTATGGTGCACTGTAAACTGGTGGGAATGGTTTGGCTGGTGAAACAGTCACAACAAAATAATCTGAGGCTGACCATGTCCTTCTTCAAAGGTTATTATTCCTGAAGGTTTCAGAATGCAAGAGCTACAATAAAAGTAGTAAAAACTTGTTATTTGGTGTTATCCTGCCAGAAAACAACAGAAAAACTCCAGTGTTGGTTACTACCTGAGCCCATATTGCTTGAGTCATCCCTGTCCCAAGGCATGTTCCTCTTTTGTCTCCCAAGCAGTCACTTTCTTAGCATTTCATATCTTTCTGCTAGGAAACCTGATTAGTCTGTCATCTACAGCCTGCCTTGTTGTTGCCTCCTGGTAGGTGCATGGCTCTGAGATGCTTTTAAATAGCATTATTGAATCTAATTTTTAAAAGAACTATCAAACAAAGTCTGATTCACCACATGGATAGAATGCTGCGCATATTGAAGTCATTGTGGCTTTGCATAGGCAAGCAGTCCTCTTGTGTCCTGAGAGTTGCTGGTTTGAGACCTAAGAATATGATCAGAATAAAATAGTTGAACTATGTTTGATCTGACATTCTGGCTTTATACTTGTGTGGGCACTCAACTCAATATCACATTTCTGACTGAATTTTTTTTTATAATAATATATAGAGATATACCTATCTCATAGAACTGGAAGGTTCCCTGAAAGGTCATTGAGTCTAGTCCCCTGCCCTCACTAGCAGGACCAAGTACTGGTTTCGCCCCAGTCCCTAAGTGGCCCCCTCAAGGATTGAACTCTCAACCCTAGATTTAGCAGGCCAATGCTCAAACCACTGAGCTATCCCTCCTGCCCTTTTTAAATCTACTATTGTTGGAAGTTATATTTACTACTACTGTAACAGAAGGAGAGCAAAGAAATATTTCTCTCTTCGGTCTATTTACTTTGTATATTTGACAGCATTTTCTGTATAACCAGTTTCACTGTTTCCTCGGTAGAGTCAGTTGGTCATTATCTTTTGTTTGTGTGACTCTCACACTGCCCAGAGGAGAGAGGCTTTTTTAAATTAAGAAAATATGGTACTAAAATCACAGTAATTAGCATGGAGATTTGGGCTGGGTTGTTTATAAATGACTAGATTAATTTTGTTAAATATTCTGGCATCTTGGACAAAAAAGGTTATAACAGCATTCTTATTAGCAGAATTTGTCTTGAATTAAAGTTAGAACTAAACTTTGGTGATAGTTTGGTTCTTGTTAGACATGATATAGTGAAAGGACTTTGCTTCATAGAATATTCGGGTTGGAAGAGACCTCAGGAGGTCATCTAGTCCAACCCTGTGCTCAAAGCAGGACCAACCCCAATTAAATCATCCCAGCCAGGGCTTTATCAAGCCGGGCCTTAAAAACCTCTAAGGATGGAGATTCCACCACCTCCCTAAGTAACCCATTCCAGTGCTTTACCATCCTCCTAGTGAAATAGTTTTTTCTAATATCCAACCTAGACCTCCTGCACTATAACTTGAGACCATTGCTCCTTGTTCTGTCATCTGCCACCGCTGAGAACAGCCTAGCTCCATCCTCTTTGGAACCCCTCTTCAGGTAGTTGAAGGCTGCTATCAAATCCCCCCTCACTCTTCTCTTCTGCAAACTAAATAAGACAGTTCCCTCAGCCTTTCCTCATAAGTCATGTGCCCCAGCCCTCTAATCATTTTCGTTGCCCTCCGCTGGACTCTCTCCAATTTGTCCACATCCTCTCTGTCGTGGGGGGCCCAAAACTGGATGCAATAGTCCAGATGTGGCCTCACCAGTGCTGAAGAGAGGGGAATAATCACTTCCCTCGATCTGCTGGTAATGCTTCTACTAAAGCAACCCAATATGTCGTTAGCCTTCTTGACAACAAGGGCACATTGTTGACTCATATCCAGCTTCTCGTTCACTGTAATCCCCAGGTTCAGTTTGGTGTTTTGTGTTAATTTGTTGTTGAAGCCAAACCCAAAGAACTGAGCATGAGTTTTAACCCTTCATAGGCTGTAGCAGGAGACATGCCTCCTGCTCATGTAATTAACCTATCTAGATATTTTATATCATGTCATCACCACACCTTACAAGAAAGTAAAACATGGTTCATTGCCCACTTCTGCAGTTATGGTTTTGTAATTCCTTCGATCAGGCTAAACCTTTTCAAAGCATCTGTTTGTTCAAACCCCCCCCCCCTCCCCCGGAATGTGCATAAAGATACGAAACCTGAGTGGGGCAAGTCTCTATGTGAAAGCAGCGAGGAAGCCAGCAGAACAGGAACAGGCTGGTGCTCTAAGGCTTGCTGCAGGACTGTGTGGAAGCAGCATGGCTCCAAAAAAGCAGCAAACAGTATTGGAAACAGCATGGTTCCAGGGGCACAGAGAAGGGTAAGCTTGGGAAAATGGGGGGGGAAGGGTGTTATCCCCCTCCCCTGGCCCCAGAGACAAGGAAGGGCAGGCACAGGCAAATTACACAGAGGCTATGGCTACATTAGCGCTTCAAAGCGCTGCCGCGGCAGCGCTCCCGCGGCAGCGCTTTGAAGCGCTAAGTGTAGTCAAAGCGCCAGCGCTGGGAGAAAGCTCTCCCAGCGCTGTCCGTACTCCAGCTCCCTGTGGGGAATAACAGACAGCGCTGGGAGCCGCGCTCCCAGCGCTGGGGCTTTGACTACACTGGCGCTTTGTAGCGCCGCAATTTGCAGCGCTGCAGAGGGTGTTTTTTCACACCCTGCTGCAGCGCTGCAAATTTGCAAGTGTAGCCATACCCAGAAGGGGACAGTGAAAAGAAGGGGAACTAGCGTCCCCTGCCCCAGATACTTCCAGCCACAGGCAGGCTGTGTAGGCAGGATGGCTCCAGGGCAGGGCTGGATTACCCAAGAGGCAGACTAAGCACGTGCTTAGGACAACAGCAAAGCAAGGGGGCACCAAAAACAAAGTGATTTTTTTTTGAAAAAAATTGATATTTGATATTTCAAAGAAAGCATCAAAGTAGTCATCAAGGGAAAAATCAGAACTTTGTTAGACTTCCTTACACTCCACTACACACACTTCCCCCATTTTTCTGTTCTCTTTTTATTACTTATCACCACCTAAATCAGGGGGGCGTCCTACTAACGTAGATCGAAATAATGCAAGGAAATCAGCGACTGTAACTGATCATCCTACTCCTGGTGGGAAAACAGACATTGTTCTAGAAGGTGTGGATGTGTCAGAGACTGAACCTGCTCATGGTGTAAATAATAGGAGAAAAGATCCTGGTATGTGGGTTGATTTCAGTACTGATGATGTAGCTTACTGGATAGATTGTGGACCAAATGACGTCGGACTTTTACCAATGGCAAACAAACAAGATATTGTCCACAAAAAATATTTTTCAGCATGAAAGCGAATGGTGAGAAATACACTCAAAAATGGCTACTGTATTCACCATCAACAGGGTTTGTGTACTGTTTTGTTTGCAAACTTTTTGCATATAAACCTTCAACATCCCGGTTTGCTGCAGATGGATTTAGTGACTGGTGGAATACTGTTTTAATTGAACAACATGAAAATAGCACTACTCACAGAGATTCAATGTTGACATATTTAAATTGAAGACAGGGCTTTGGATTGACACAAAAATTGGAAGAACAAATTAAAGGAGAGCGTGAATACTGGCAACATGTCTTGCAGCGTGTTATAGCTGTTATTTAAACATTAGCTGAACGTGGTCTGCTTTTCCAGGGATCAAATAACACATTTAGATTATTGCAGAATGGAAATTTCTTGGGATTGTTGGAGCTTGTGGCCATTTTTGGCAGGCCATATTTCAAAATATGGGAATGCTGGTAAAGGTAACCCTTCATACTTATCCAAGACAATATGTGATGAACTCATTGGTCTAATGAGTGACAAAGTTCGTTCAGCTATTGTGGATGAAATAAGTACTGCTGGGTACTTCAGTTTATTTGTCAACTCCACACCTGATCTTTCACATATTGATCAATTGAGTATTGTACTAAGATATGTGTCTCCCACAGATGGAAAACCAGTTGAACGATTTATAACATTCTTCAATTTGAAAAGCCACACTGGTGAAGAAATAGCAAATCAAGTACTGCATTATCTGTGCCAAGTTTGCAAAATAGATTTCTGAAAGTGCAGAGGTCAGTCTTATGACAACGTTGCCAACATGTCAGGGCGTTATCAAGGAATGAAGAAGAAGCTTTTAGAACAGAACAAATATGCCATATTCATACCATGTGCTGCACACTCTCTCAATCTTGTTGGCCGCAGTGCTGTTGATGGTTGTCCAGTGGCAGTAAGGTTTCTCTCAACAGTCCAGTTACTTTATACATTTTTCTCTGCCTCAACACACCGATGGGCAGTTCTTAAAAATATTTGGGCAATGACTGTGTGTTGAAATCTTTCTAATAATCGCTGGGAGGCATATGCGGTGGCAAAAAGTGCAATTCTGGAGTCCTACTCAAAGATTGTGGATGCATTACTAAGGCCAATCACAAAAGGGAGAAATTATACGAGAGGCAGAAAACATTGCAAACAAGATGCAAGAACTAGAGTTGTAGTCATATTGACCACGTGGAATGAAATTTTACAACACTTTTACCACACAAGTCAAGCTCTCCAAGAAAAAGAATTGGATTTGAAAACGTGCAGATGTCTGTCAATCATTAGCAGATCACTTACACACTTTGAGGGATGATTTTGAAAGATTTGAAGACATATCAAAAGATATCTTGCCTGATACCAACTACAAAGAAGCCCAGTCCCGCAAGCAAATCAGGAAAAAACAAGCAAATGATAGCAGTGCAACAGAAACAGCATTGAATCCTAGAGACAAATTTTGTGTATCTACACACTATGCTATAATTGATATATTTGAAGCTCATATGAAGAGGAGAGGTGAAGTGTACAAAGACGTATCAAGTAGATTTTCTTTTCTAAATGATATGACTTATCTGACAAACAATATTCACAAGTATCAGAGGGGTAGCCGTGTTAGTCTGGATCTGTAAAAGCAGCAAAGAGTCTTGTGGCACCTTATAGACTAACAGATGTTTGGGAGCATGAGCTTTCGTGGGTGAATACCCACTTCCTCGGATGCATGACACCCACGAAAGCTCATGCTCCCAAATGTCTGTTAGTGTATAAGGTGCCACAAGACTCTTTGCTGCTAATATTCACAAGGTTTCCAAAAGCTAGTTGACTCATACCCTGTTGACTTGAACATGAATCTCTGTGGAGAAGTATGGCAGTTCCACTGTTATATGCGCGCAAAGTTTAATGAAACAGGAAAAATGAAATTCAGTCACATTGATCTTCATGACACAATATTGAAAGATGTGGAAAGATACACAATATGTATTTTCAAATGTAGAGCTCGCACTACATATTTTTCTAACATTGATGATTACTAACTGCTTCGCAGAACGCTCTTTTTCTCAGCTGAACAGAATAAAAACCCTCAGAGAACAACAATGTGTCAGGATAGACTTGATTCACTTTCCCTATTGTGTATGGAAACAGACATGCTTTGTCAAGTCAGCTTCGATGAATTTATCCAGAATTTTGCAATCAGAAAATCTAGAAAGAAGCTATTTTAATTTCAGCATACATGTAACTTTTGTGTCATTTTGAAAAATAAAATTTAATTTTACGATATAGTATTGTTTTTATTTTGAATTACATATGCGGGGGGCACCATAATCTTTTTAGTGCTTAGGACCTCTAAAGGTCTTAATCTGGCCCCAGAGATAGGGAAGTGCAGGCACAGGCAAATTACACAGAAAGGACAGTGCAAAGAAGGGGAACTAGTGTCCCCTGCCCCAGGTTCTTTCACCCCCAGGCAGTGAAGCTGCAGCCAGGGAGGGTGAATTTGCAAGTGAGGGGAAGCAATCAGCATTTGCAAAGCAAACAAGCAAGGAATTCAATGTGCATGGGGGGGAGGGGTATAGAGCAAGGCAAGGAAACTTTAACTGTTTCAAGTACCAGCCAGCCTTGCAATTCTTTAGTAGGCAGGCTGCAAGCTGCAGTCAGGAAAGGGGACTTGGCAAGAACACAAAATATGCAAGTACAACATAACAAGGAAAGCTCATAGTTACCACCCTGCACTTTAAGCAGGGTGGTGGTGGGTGTTTTCTGACTGGCCAGGAGAAAAGCAGTCAGCGCGGTGGATGACTCACCACCTAGGAATGAGGAGTTACAGTACAGACCCGTTTACCCACAAATCCGCTTAAAGCACAGTAGCGCCAGGCCTCTCAGTGCTACCTATTTAACACACGAGACCCGTTAACACGCAGTACAGGAACTTGCTATGTAGTGCTATAGATTTGCTCACTAACTCACTGACATAGAAATCAACAGGAAGTGCGGAGCGGAAACGTGTTGTACGTCTTTACTGATATTGGTAAAGATGTATCACGCATGCTTAGTCATTGTCATGCTAGAGATATATATAATATATAGTAGTTATATAGTAATATATATACTACATTAGAAAATTTTAACCGTAGACTTAATATAATGGCAGAGGGCAAGCGTCAGCGTTCCTACACTGTAAAAGAAAATCTAGCTGCAATAGATCAAGTAAACAGTGGAGAAACCCAGGCCGAAGTTTCAAAAGATATTGGGATTACCAAATCTACTCTCCAAGGATGGCTAAAAAGCTAATCTAAACTGAATGGCTTTGTACAAAATATCGATTCTGCAGCGGGGCTTAAGCGAAAATGTGTGTGCTATTCAGCAAAACCCACAATAGACAAAGCCACGTGCACATGGTTTGCTCAGGAAAGCCTGAAAGGAATGCCGCTAAGTCGGCCAATTCTTCAAGCCCAAATGACAAAATTTGGAAATTTAACGGGGGATGAATCATTCCAAGCCAGCAAGCAGTTTATAAGTCGTTTTAAAAAGCATCATGGCATAGCGCAGGTATCAATTTCTGCAGAAAGCCGATCAGCTGATGAATCGGCCGCAAACGCGTTTCCCACCAAGTTAAAATCTCTTTTGCAAAATGAAGACTACCATGAAGAACAGCCTTATAATTGTGATGAAACAGCTTTATTTGCAAAACTGCTACCTGATAAGACTTTAGCCTTTAATTACGAGACACAGAAAACAGCTAGATTTAAAAAGATAAAAGATTGTGTGACTTCTTTTTTGTAGTAATAAGATGGGCAGCCATAAGCTTGCCCCCTCTTCTCGTTGGCCACTTTCATAACCCTCGCTGTTTTAATCAGCTCAGTAGACCCAAACTGCCAGTAATATATGCTAACAGCAAAAATGCTTGGATGGCGAGACACATTTTCGACGACTGGTTCCACAACAGCTTTGTTCCAGCGGTTCGTAAGCATCTGCAGTCAAAGAAACTCGAAGCTAAAGCACTTTTGCTACTTGACAATTATCCAGCCCATCTTCCAGCTGAATCACTGGTATCGAGCGATGGAAAAATTCAAGTGCTATACCTACCATTCAACACAACATCAAAAATTCAACCTTTAGACCAGAGCATTATTCAGAATTTTAAAAACAATTTATCGACTGGAGCTGATTTCAGCAATCGTGTCATGCACGTCTTCATTTCCGAATTCCTGAAACAGTTAAACATGAAGGAAATTATTTATTTAGTTAAAAAAGCTTGGGATGGAGTAAAACAAAAGTCCGTTGAAAACTGCTGGATGAAGGCTCTCGGTGTTGCCTTTTCTGTCAAAGACAGCTCAGACTCGGAAAACTCCAGTAGTGGCACTGATTCAGAGCCAGACTTTGAAGGATTTTCGGAAGAAGATGTCCTATAAACATGCATGCAGACAAAAGAGGATAAAGGTAAACTCTTTCAAATGGTAAAAGATCTTAGTTTGGATACGTTGCCGGAAATCATTACCAAGTGGCTGGAAATGGGTGAAGATTGTCCGACTTCAGAATTTCTGTCTGAGGAAGAAATATTAACTGGCTGCGAGGCTATGTCAGACTGCGAAAGTGATGGTGAGAATTCTAATAACGCAGGCCTAAATGACAATGACGAGGATGTCATTGAAAAGGTCAAAATTTTGCCCACAGAAGCACTTAGTGCTTTAGAAACTGTTGTAAGATTTATGGAGGAGCAAAATGCAGAAAATATCAAAATCATTCATCTGCGGTAAATGACAGACTTCATAAGAAGGAAAAAAAATGCGAACCACAAAGAGCAGAAAATAACAGCGTTTTTTTTCTAAGTAAATCATAGACACGTTGTTCAGCAAGGCCCTCTTAACCCACGGTCTGTTAACACACGGTCATGATGGCTTGACTCCCGACATCCTCGGGTAAACAGGTCTGTACTATATAAACATCAGCATCGGTTTGGCCCCTCCTCTCATTTCACTCATTTCCTGGGAGGGAGAGGGAGCAAGGCAAGGGACAATTAATGTGGGGGGCAGGAGGGAAAAGGGAATAAGGCAAGGAAAATTACCTGTTTCATGGCTGTGAGCAGCAAGCAGCGCACAGCCATGAAACGTGCCTATACCTTTGCTGGAAAGAGGACAGGCACAGGCTGAGCAGCCCCAAGGGAGCCCATGGACTGGAAGGAAACCCAAGACAGACAGTATTGCAGCGGGGGCAAGAGGGCTCACAAGTCTGTAGATTGCTACTGCCCAGGGTGGTGTGTTTAATAACCCCAGGCATAACCCAGGGCAGCCTCATGGACTAAGGGAGGAAAATGATCATAGGAAAGTGTCCACACACTCAGGTAAGCAGGCTGTGTGCATTAATGGGCTGGTCAGCTAAGATGCGCAGCAAATGGTCAGTGATGTTGTTTCTAGAGTGACCAGACAGGAAATGTGAAAAACTGGGACTGGGAGGGGGGTAATAGGAGCCTATATAAGAAAAAGACCCCAAAATCGGGACTGTCCCTATAAAATCGGGCATCTGATCACCCTAGTTGTTTCTGAGGTTTTCTCCACAGCATTACAACACTTCAAAGGGCACAAAGTCACCTAAAAAACCAGGATGTTTTCTTCCTCCTAACACAAGGGATGGTGGTAATGCTAATCCCGGGGGTGACCACACAGAGGCTGGGGAAATGGGTGGCAGAGGTAGTATCTGGCGTTCCAGCCTGGCAAAGGGTGGCAGTTGCAGGGGCCACAGCCAGGTGCAGGGACCGTGCTCAACCAGTCACTCAGTGAGTTCACCTAAGGGGAACAGGAGTCAGCCGATTGGGATATTAAATACTCTGGGCCCAGGAGTGGAAGGTCGAGAAGCCTGGGCAGACCCACCTAGGGGTGGCACCTTCAGTGGGGGGCATTGATGGTATTAGACAGCTGCTGCAAGCTAATTTGCAATTACAGCAGCAGCTTCAGGCAGCTAGATGTGAGGGGTCTGCACTGGGTGACAGGGTAGGCTCAAGTTTCATCAGCAGGACAAGGAAGCGACATATACTCATCGGCCATCAGGGCATGTAACCGCAGGGGACAGGGTAGACACTCCCTGGGGTGCAGGGCTCTGCAGTACGGTTATGCCAGTGTAGCTTACGTGGTATGATTTTTCAGAATCTTTTTTGGGAATAGTCATGTACATGAAATAGCTGGTATTTAGGATTATGCTATTTCTATGCATGTATCATCTTGGTATCTGAAGTTATGAATATTAGCTATGTTTACTACATGTTTGCTACTGTGGTAACGCCCACAAAGTATTTAGCCAGCACATGAAGGGACAAGTCAAGTTGAATGGCCCATTAAGGAACACTTAGCTCACAATGGACCCTGGAAAACGCCTGTCTACACTTAATAGACTTTTCCTGTGAACGTTCTAACTAGAATATGGGTGGGGGTGATGGACATGTAACTTGTCCATGTGACTTCAAACATCGTCTTTCTCAGTGAGAACATACTTCGCTTCACTTGGCAGAAGGCGAGGCCACAGGCTGGGGGCAGGGCAGAGTCACATGCTCCCCCTTGTGTCCCTCCCATGAGTGCAGTACTGGCAAGAAATGATTTCTACTTGCACAACTGCTTGCCTCATTTGGGATACCATGAACCCCAGAGCAGTAATAAGACTGAAGTTACTGAAATTTTGTTCCGCTTTTACCCAAACCACCTAAAGCAGAAACTCCTTACTCCTACCTCCAAGCTACGCTTCTATGGAAGGGCTAGACAGGTAGGCAACCTATGGCATGTGTAGGTTGCCTACTGCTGGCACTCACACTGCCCGGGTCCTGGCCACTGGTCCGGGGGCATCTACATTTTAATTTAATTTTAAATGAAGCTTCTTAAACATTTTAAAAACCTTATTTACTTTAAATCCAACACTAGTTTAGTTATATATTATAGACTTCTAGAAAGAGACCTTCTAAAAATGCTAAAATGTATTACTGGCACGCGAAACCTTAAATTAGAGTGAATAAAGGAAGACTCGGCACACCACTTCTGAAAGGTTGCAACCCCTGCTTCATATGAACAGAACAGACTCCTGAAACTCTTACCTCAAAAGTGGTCCATAGTCATGCAAATAGTCCCATTGTCTTCAGTGGGATTGATCAAATGATTAAGGGTTTACAGGATTCGATTCCAAGTTTGTAAATTGTTCTGGATGAAACGGCCAATGCCTGAGCTGTCAGATCAGAAGGAGTTTCATTTGAATAAAGGTGGGCAGATGTGTGATAAGTCTTAGCTTTGTTGCTAAGATGAGGAACATATTTTCAGTAAAGTTCTTTGCAGATTCCTGAGGCAGGTGGTTTAAGGCCGTCAGTGTCCGAGCATTATAATCTTCATTTGTAGTTCTCTCACCCACAAAGCTGGAAAATGAGGCATATGTTTTCTTTGTTTTGCTGCTCCAGTTCCAGTTAAGAAAATGCATGTTAGACTAGTTTGACTGCAAAGAAGAATTCTGTGTACACTGGGGACAACACGTGATTCCTGTCAGGCTGCAGAACGGGCTGACATCAGAATCCAAACATCCTCTGGTCAAAGCAAGCAGAGGCATTCCTCTAATGATTTGGACTTGATGTGATGCAGTATGAATGTCATGGATAATTCAGACCGATGCGGAGAAACAGAATAAAAAACACTCTTTAAACACTTTCCGTCTCCCCTCCCTTCCCATCTTTCTAACAAACTTAAACAAAAACTTTGTTTGTCTATTAGCATATGTATTGTGCTGTTAAAGACATCTAAAGAATGAATGTCCTCCCTAGCCACGTTCTGCTCCTTTACTCTTTCCAGTATCCAGTACCCCGTACCCACTAAAAATCTCTTGCCAGTACTGCGTACTGGAGGGTACTGTCCTACTTGCACTACTGAGGGCAAGAGAAAAAAGTAAATGAGAAGAACTCTGTCACCTGCACAGCTGCCAGGAGTATGCTGCATGCTTGTGAAGGTGCAGCAGTGCACATATTGCCCCTCTGTCCCAGGAACGCTCCAGTAACTCTGCAGTGCCTCTAACTCAAAACTGTCTCCAAGTGCCGCACTCTGGCCTTTGACTTTTCCCATTACCCTTTTAATATAAAGATTTTGGGGGGAGGATGATTGTAAAAACAACATCTTCTACAAGTATTCCAAACTTTTTCCTCTAGAACTTGGCAATTTGAAGCTTATTTGGTATTACCCATTATACACTTTTTCAGTCACTCTGAGACAGAGACTGTTTGAACTGGGATTTAGACCTAGTCTGCTTAAAGTTTTTGTACTGTGGTATAATTATTTTGATAATGGATTGGACTTTTTACTAAAATAGTTATACTGGTACAACACCTAGTGTAGATACAGTTATACTGGTATAAAGGTGCCTTAGAGTAGTATAGGTTATTCCCTTTCTTGTACGAGAATTGCTATATATCAACACTGTGTGTGTGTGTGTGTGTGTGTGTGTGTGTGTGTGTGTGTGTGTGTGTGTGTGTGTGTGTGTGTGTGTGTGTGTGTGTGTGTGTGTGTGTGTGTGTGAGAGAGAGAGGGAAATATGGGCCTAATGATGATTAGTACCCAGCTAGTACAGTTTATTTTCCAGATATGCTGGTATCTGTTTTAAATGAACTGTGTGTAATCTTTTATCTTTGCATTCCTTTTATATCATGGTGAATATTTCAGAATTAACTTCTAAATCATGATTTCCATAATGCATGTGGAATTTAAATGCTAATTTTCAGCTTTACAAATTAATTAGGTACAAAGTTACTTATTTGAGTGAAAATACAATCTCCTGAGCCAGAGAAAATTAATCAAACCACACTTGTTTCCTTTGTAAAAATACATTTTTGTGATCTAATCTTTTTTTTATTAGTCCTTGGAGATGTAGAACTTGATACATCCTGCCTCAGTGTATAATAAAACTATTAATGGGTCCATTATAAGGAAATGGCAATCTTACCTCTACATGATGGGAGCAAAACATATAAATAGCCTTCAACTGTCTATAATTGTGAGAGGTTTTCTTTTGGTTGTGTTTTCTGTCTTCCTGTTTAATCTTGTCTGGTGTAATTATTCTTTTTGTATTAGTGTCCTATAAATGTAGTTCTAATAGATTTGATTGAATACTGGCAATTGTAGCTGCTACATATCTCTCTTAGGAAAAAAAGAGCTATTACACTGGAAAGTATAAAATCATTATGAACAACAGAAGAAAAAAATTTCATTCTCGCATGAGGTTACCATGAAAATAGTGGGTCACAACTGATGGATTTGTGTGTCTGTGAATTATAGTGCCCTGAGTGGTGGTTGAAAGGACCAAACACAGCAGAATACAATATTAGCTTTCATTTTAAGAAAGGATTTTGTCTGACAAATGTATGGAAAACTACGCAGCACATGAGGTTGTGTAAAAGGTTTGTTAGCTTAAAAAAGGCTATGAATATTGAACAAGACTGAAGCATTCTGAGTGTAATTTTGTAAATTGTGTGTGTTGTGTGTGATACTCACTCACTTGTGTTGTGTTGTTTGCTTGAAAGGGTAATGTGGTGGTCTTTATAATATGTTTTCTGTCATCCAAACTAAAAGCTTTTTTTTGTAGCTTGATAATAGCTGAAGTCTTAATTCCCAGAAAAGGAACCAGATCTTTGCATCTTGACATGCAGTGTTAGGATTTTCATGTATTAGCTGGAGTCACTAATAGACATCATGGGGGAAGAAATTTATATGCCAACTGGTCCTTTTAGTCCACATGGATTTTAGCCAGTAGATCTAAATGGTGCAAAGGCCCATCAGCCATGTCTAGAATGCCCATACAATGCCAATTTTGGGGGAAAGGATAGGGAGGATTACGGATGCTTTACTACAGAGATCTTTTGTGAGGAGTGGGATAGAGTCCCTCTCAGTGATATCTCTGCTATAGTCCATTCTGTACAACCAAGCTGAAATATTTGAGTTTTGGGGCCTTCTATATTTGAGTAGTGTGTCACAGGAATTTGTCTCAGAATTCATAACTTCATTGTAAAGATTTTAATCATACAGAATTTAGGGATTTTGTGGCAACTTAACTCTGTTCCTTTGCACATCTTTCCTCACATAACCATAAAACATAGACAAATTGGCTATTAAACAGTAAGCTTGCCTCAGTCTTAACTATAGTGGTGCTCCTAGCCCACTATAAAAAGTGAAATACTACATAATGTAATGGTTCTCTATATTGTTTGACTGGTAGCACACTTTAATTCACACATTTTAAGCCATTCCTTTCTAAATTTAAAAGACCCTACTTGCCATTAGTGGGGAAACCTAACTTGCTTTTTCGTTAGAGCTTCTAGAACTGGAGTTCAGTGGCTGTTAGTGCAAACTCGCTTCCTTTTCTCCAGACTTCAGTTGTTCTCTTATGACGATCTTTATTGTCATCCTTGTTGGAAAGCTTATCTCTCAGGAATACATAGTTGCAAACAGCAACAACAATAACACAGCTTGAGTGATACAATTTCACTGTGTTTCCTCTCCAAGCACCTAGAATTTGTCCAATGCCTTTCACTCTACTTTATCTTTAGCATATGCTCTGCCTATCTTGACTAGTTTTCGCTTGAACAGATTCATGGGTACATGAGTTTCTCACCTAATATAACTCTGTTACTTGCAGTGATGGAGAGGTGGTCATAGTTTACTGTTTCCAGTATGTCTCCACTTAAGTCTGCCTCACAGTGAATGGGAATATACCTGATTCCAAACTACCTGCCTCTAAAAGTCATCTTCAAAAATTAATTTCATATGAAATCTACTAGTATTTCACCTTGCATACTTGCATTGAGTCGGTTCACATAACTAGCAGTATTGGCACCAAAAAAATCACCTATTAGAAGGTCAACAAACATTGGTTCTTCCTGAAATACCATGAGTTCTCCCTTACTTTGAACAAGGAACATTCCCCAAGAGAAAGCCATCTTACTTCTGTGTGTAGTAACAAACTCTGATAGCCTGTGCCTTTATGCAACAAACCAAAAATGGTGAGACTTCTGGATGTTTACTTTATGAGGCTGTGTCATTTTCACAACTGCCCAAACACTTACCTTAGTTCAGTGGGCACTGTTGTGGTAATACGGCATTTAATATGAAAAATGCAGTGAGTCACGAGTATTAATGCATTTCTTTTTCTTTCCTTCACGATTGATCCCAGTCCCTTCATGTTTCTGTTGTCATAGCCATTCCATCTGTCCTGACAGCAACATAATTGGCCCAAAGAATTTCTCCTCCTTTCAGGTTGTGACAATTCTTGGGGCACCAAGGGCTGTGAGTCATCTTGTTGCCACCTGCCTCCAATGTAAGGGAGTCTTGCCTGTGCCAACTGGTTGTTAGCTTTCAGCCACTCAAGTACTCTTTCCTACCTAGGGAAATAGATTCTCATGCCAAAGTTCAGTCTTTTCCAGCATTTGCTGGCCCCAAGGAGCCATGATCCAATTATTTGTGAAGCACCCCCCACTCATTCAATGTACCTCATCAATGAATGGATGTCTTTCTCCACCCTGTGCGATACTGAATCAGTCTTTTATCTTTAATCACAGATAGGGCTATTCCTTCACTGTCATCTAGTTCCTTTTCACTTCCAAGCAGTTTCAATGTTTATAGTTTCTTTGATGGTTTTCCATTGACTTTGCTGGGTTGCAGTGATGAACAATTGAGCAAAACATTAGGTAATCCACTGGCTAGGAAGAGGTGACAATTCCCTCCTAATTGAATGCCACCACTGAGACATACTATTCCTTAGTGACTCACACCAAGACCATATGGGCATAATTTTCAGTATAGTTACATTATTCCTTAAATATTCCCTGTACACGCATATTGCAATGATTATCAGTATTGGTAAGTGACAAGCTTTCAGAGATCTTGATAGATAAATATTATGAAAGTGGCATATTAGGTGTAGTGAGTTTGTGAGACATGAGTTGCTTGTAAAGAACAGTGAATCCTTTGCCATTTGGCACCAATGGGCCTTTGTAATACAGGTAGACATTTGTTAAGCTTTTGAAAATTGTTGCAAGTTGCCCACTCTGATAATTCCTTGCAAAAGAGTTTAACTTTTTGACATTGTCATCATTCATGAAGTCACTATTTGAGGCCTACCTACTTTTATCCACCGATTGGTCCAATAGAAGTGCAGATCTTCTGGCAGCTTCTGTATTGTGGGCTGATGGTGAACTCCGCACATGTCTTCAGAGCACTGACTGATTGTATCATTAAACAATGGAACTTTAGAGCAGACATTTATTTAGATTTTTGTTTCAGTGAATTTAACTTTACACTTGAATACTTTTTTGCACAAATAGGTTGTTAATTAAAACCTATGTTCTTTTAATCATGCACAAATAAAGCCTTAAATCTCCAATCCCACCAAACATCTGTGTTCAGAATAGAACATCATGTGGTCTGCTGTCAAAATCAGCCTGTGATGGAAACAGCATCAAAGTCCACAGATATCCTGAAACCAAGATGGCTATTTAAAAAAAATAGTCTTTTGTATGTTGTTGCAACCATATATTCCTAACTACTGTATCAATATGTGAAAGAAAGAGAGGTGAGTGAGGGTTATTTCAGAGCTTAAATATCTCTCCATCCCTATTAGATACACCTGACCATTTCCTATTTTCACTGAGAATTTCATGTGATGGAATGGCTATTGTTCCAGGGTACAGTCGTGACTTGCTCCCTAGCTTAGACTATATATGGGAAAGCACAGTTCTTTTTTTTTGCATGTGTGTTTCTCACTGAACTTGAGTCTCACGGCATACTCAAGCTGTGTTGGTGGCAAATTGTTTGAGAACCACATTCCTACCAAAATACTTCTATGGTTATGTGGGGAAAGGCAGTTTCTTTATATTATTTGCTGAATGCTATGTGATCTTGCATGGTATTTTTTCAGTAATGTAGTAAGTGTCCCCCCTCTTGTTGTAATACACATGCACTAGGTCAGTGTGTGTGTATGTGTCTCTCTCTCTCTCTCAATCTTGACTTTGAACTTCCTGACACATACATGATTTAAATGCAGTCTTTACTCGTGATAGGGTACCTATTCATATCCTGGAGAATTTTACTTGAGTAAGGACTGAGTGATTGGGCCTGTAGTGTTTTGCATGATTTCCTTTTTAAAAAAATCAAGTGCAAAAGCATTAAACAGATAAGGCATTATAGAGTTCTAATGGAAACTGTGTTTCCAGTCTTACCTATAACAACTCTACCTCAAAGGAACAATTTTTGTCTCTAGAGTTTAAATTGATACTCAGCATGGTGTAAAAGTTAAGTTACAAATAAACAAAAGCTAATCATACATAAGTACATTCTGGCAAGAATACATAAAAATCACTAAGCCTTATGAGGACAGTGCAGAATACACCAATGGTCAGATTTTGATACTCTTGTTGAGTATTGCCTTACTCCATTGAATAATCAATAGTCCCAGTGGTCTCAGTGAGACTATGCTGCAAACTATCTTAAGCACGGACAGCCAAATTCTCACCTGTTGTAAATCATTGTAGTTCTATTGACTTTACTGGAACAATGCCAATTTGAACCATCTGAGGATCTGTCCTAGAAATTGAGCAAATTTGTTAGTCAAAAAGGATGCCTGGAAAAATGTACATAAACCTGGATATTTGTCAAAAGTTAATTGAATATTGGTTTTCAGTTAAAGATGCCAGACTTTCGGAGTTGTCTGATTCAGCTTCAGACTCAACATGTTGTTTGACATCCTGATAATGGCTTCCATCCAAAACTAATTTTGTCTGATTGTATATCAAGTTTAGTCATGAAATGAGCAAGAATTGGCACTGGTATTTTAAATATTAAAATACTTGCTTAACAAGGTTTCAACAGTCTTGCTTGTTCACAAATCTCCTTGTTAGGTATGCTAACGGGGGAAAAAAGCTGTAATCTAACAAAGCTAGAACGAAAACTCCCTGCAGTTGTTCTTGTTAAACAAGCTGAGTTCAAAGAGATCCTAGCTTTGTATGTTCTGTCAAAAAAAAATTCAGATTAATTCAGATTAATTACGCATTCTGCTCAAATATCAAGAAACATAACAAACATTTAGTGCACTTCCTGTGGTGCCTCTAAAATTAACTTATTCATGTGGACTCAGAAAGGGCTATTTTTCCTGCATAGATCCAACTTTGAAAGCTCACTATATCGTAGCTTTCTCTTTCTGGAGACTTTTCTAGAAATCCATTTATTTTATATTCTAACATGAGATGAGTGCTGTTCAGGGGTGCGGAATTAATGAACTTAATTAGAGTTGTAAGCTAGATGATTGTTGCTTTATTGGTGTTTCCTTAAAAAGCCAATACTGTACATTGTTTTTCTTTAAAAGTGAAACACAGTGAAACTACCATGTCAGGCAGTAGATGTGATATATCTCTACTTTAGTAAGGCTTTAAATACTGTGTCATGTGACCCCCCCCTCATAAATCAACTAGAGAAATATAGCCTAGATCAATGGTTCCCAAACTTGTTCCGCCGCTTGTGCAGGGAAAGTCCCTGGCAGGCCGGGCCAGTTTGTTTACCTGCTATGTCTGCAGGTTCGGCCGATCGTGGCTCCCAGTGGCCGCAGTTCGCTGCTCCAGGCCAATGGGAGCTGCTGGAAGTGGCGCAGGCCAAGGGACATACTGGACGCCGCTTCCAGCAGTTCCCATTGGCCTGGAGCAGCGAACCGCGGCCACTGGGAGCCACGATTGGCCGAACCTGCAGACACAGCAGGTAAACAAACCGGCCCGGCCCTGCACAAGCGACGGAACAAGTTTGGGAACCACTGGCCTAGATGAAGCTATTATAAAGCGGGCACACAATTGGTTGGAAAAGTTTTCTTGGGGAATAGTTATCAATGATTCACAATCAAGCTGGAAGGGAATATCAAGTAGGGTGCTGCAGGGATTTGTCCAGTTCTGTTCAATACTTTCATAAATGATTTGGACAATGGTATAGAGAGTATGCTTATAAAGTTTGCAGATGATGCCAAACTGGGAGGGGTCGCAAGCTTTGGAGGACAGGGTTAGCATTCAAAATTATTTTGACAGATTGGAGAAATGGTCTGAAATAAATAATATTAAATTCAGTAAGGAAAAATTCAAAATACTAAATTTAGGAAGAAATAATCAAATAGAAATTGAGCAAATGCAACATGACTACATAGAAAAGGATCTGCGGGTTATAGTGGATCACAAACTAAATATGTCAACAGTGCAATAGTATTGCAAAAGAAAGAAAAAAATATTTTGGGATATATTAGCAGGAGTATTGAGAGCAAGACACAAGAAGAAATTTTTCCACTCAACTCAGCTCTGATAAGACTGCATCTGGGCACCAAACTTGGGAAAAGATGTGGACAAATTGAAGAAAGTCCAGAGGAGAACAACAAATGATTAAAGGTCTAGAAAACATGACCTATTAGGAAAGGTTGAAAAAGCTGGGTTTGTTTAGTCTGGAGGGGGATATAAGTCTTCAAGTATGTAAAAGGTTGTTATAAAGAGGAGGGTGATGCATAGTTGTCCTTAACCACTGAAGACAGGACAAAATGTAATGGGCTTAAATTGAAGGAAGGGAGATTTAAGTTAGACATTAGGAAAAACTTCCTAACTGTAAGGATAGTTAAAGCACTGGAATAAGTTAACTAGGGAAATTGTGGAATGTCCATCATTGGAGGTGTTTAAGAGAAGTTCAGAAAACCCCTGTCAGGCATAGTCTAGATAATACTTAGTCCTGCCTCAGTGCAGGGGACTGGACTAGATGACCTATCGAGGTCTCTTCCAGTCCTATGATTCTCTGTGAACATAAAATTGTACACATTACAATAGAACCTATGACTTGGCATGGTCACTTTGTGCCACACTGGCTGTAAACTGGCTCCAGGAGGATCATCGCATAGCAAGGGAGATCAGTCTAACAATGTAGAGCCAGCATTGAGGCTCCTAATTGCCTGACACCTGCTGCTGGCACAGGGATTATGCCTATTCCTTGTCTGCTGTTTTGAACCAATGGGGCTATTAGCAACAGGCATAAATTAGAATAGCTCTCAGGCTGCTCCAGTTTGTGCCTGTAACCGGTGCTGCACAAACAGCATATTATTCACTTGTCACGGTGCCTCAGTGGGTCACAGCTGAGAATGTCAACTTCAGGACAGATCACTGAGAAATGGGGTAGACTCATCCCACACTGGTGGTTATTCTATCATTAGATTATACCAAGCCAGTAACAAAAGTGAACTTTTGTCTTACCACAGTCTCTTTAAGCATTGCAGCCCTTGGCTCGCCACCCAGACACTAGACTCTGTGATGAGTGGTTACTGAAAACTGTTTTCATCAAATATAAAGTCCTTCTAATCCCAAGGGATCGGCCACTTAGCCAGGTCAATATATAACTCAGATCTTACCCAGTAATTATGCTGATGCCAGTCCTTTAGTAACTAAAAACTAATAGTTTAATAATAAAAGAAAAGAGAGTTAAAAATGGTTAATAGATCATATACTGTAGAACTTCAGAGTTATGAACACCAGATTTACGAACTGACCAGTCAGTCACACACCTCATTTGGAACCAGGGGTATGCAATCAGGCAGCAGCAGAGAAACCCCCTCTCCCCCAAAAAAGAAAATGCAGTATTGTGTTAAAAGTAAACTACTAAAAAACTAAAGGGAAAGTTAAAAAAAGAGACTTGACAATGTAAGGAAACTGTTTCTGTGCTTGTTTCATTTAAAGTAAGATGGTTAAAAGCAGCATTTTTCTTCTGCATAGTAAAATTTCACAGTTGTATTAAGTCAATATTCAGTTGTAAACTTTTGAAAGAACAACCATAACGTTTTGTTCAGAATTATGAACATTTCAGAGTTTTATGAACAACCTCCATTCCCAAAGTGTTTGTAACTCTGAGGTTCTACTGTACATACAAGTGATTTTTCAATGTTCATAGATCAGGATCATAGCAGTGATGGAATAAACTGCTATCTTACGACAGTTTCTCTGGAATTACCCAAACATATTGGGGGTCATCAGTCCTTGTCCAAAGGTTCCTGGTTAGAAATCCAATCCAGAGCAATGAGACAAAATGGAGATGTCTGAGGTATCTTTTTATAACCTTTACCATGTGCATGGAATTTTACTGTCTCAAACAAAGCTCACAGCCCAGGTGCCAGGAAAATTACTGGCCCCAAATAGAGTCCAGGATCACACGAGCATATCACATGTCCTTACATGGTTTACTGAACCACAGAGGATGGTCATTAGCTCCTTGAGTCTGAGGGGTCTGCAGGAAAAGCCATCTGGGCAGAACAAGTTTCTTCTATGGCTTATTGTGAGAGCTAAGTATCTTTGATGGGCCATCAATACGTAGCTGTCTGGCCTTAATGTAAAGTCTATCTGCGGGGTGTTACTCAGGAACACAACACATATATAAGATACCAGTACATACCAGTATTCCTAACTTCAGATACAAAGATGATACATGCATATAAACAGAATAATCTTACTTAGTAAATCATAACTTTTCCATTGATACCTTACATGACATATTTTATACAAGATTTGTTGCAATTGTATAAGAGCGGTAATATCAGTGGTATTATCAGTCATATGTAATCATATAGCGTCACACCACTGTACTGCCCTTGACCAGATTTGGCCCAAGCATGCATGATGAAGCTCAAGAAGCTCTAAAAAATGTTTGAACCACAACCTAGGAAATGCATCCTGGTACCCACTACTAATTGAAATAGTATCAGAGGGGTAGCCGTGTTAGTCTGGTTCTGTAGAAGCAGCAAAGAATCCTGTGGCACCTTATAGACTAACAGACGTTTTGCAGCATGAGCTTTCGTGGGTGAATACCCACTTCTTCGGATGCAAGCAGTGGAAATTTCCAGGGGCAGGTGTGTATATATAAGCAAGCAAGAAGCAAGCTAGAGATAACGAGGTTAGATCAATCAGGGAGGATGAGGCCCTGTTCCAGCAGCTGAGGTGTGAAAACCAAGGGAGGAGAAACTGGTTCTGTAATTGGCAAGCCATTCACAGTCTTTGTTTCGTCCTAAGCTGATGGTGTTAAATTTGCAGATGAACTGGAGCTCAGCAGTTTCTCTTTGAAGTCTGGTCCTAAAGTTTTTTTGCTGTAGGATGGCCACCTTAAAATCTGCTATTGTGTGGCCAGGGAGGTTGAAGTGTTCTCCTACAGGTTTTTGTATATTGCCATTCCTAATGTCTGATTTGTGTCCATTTATCCTTTTCCTTAGAGACTGTCCAGTTTGGCCGATGTACATAGCAGAGGGGCATTGCTGGCATATGATGGCATATATTACATTGGTGGACGTGCAGGTGAATGAACCGGTGATGGTGTGGCTGATCTGGTTAGGTCCTGTGATGGTGTTGCTGGTGTAGATATGTGGGCAGAGTTGGCATCGAGGTTTGTTGCATGGGTTGGTTCCTGAGCTAGAGTTACTATAGTGCGGTGTGCAGTTGCTGGTGAGAATATGCTTCAGGTTGGCAGGTTGTCTGTGGGCGAGGACTGGCCTGCCACCCAAGGCCTGTGAAAGTGTGGGATCATTGTCCAGGATGGGCTGTAGATCCCTGATGATGCGTTGGAGGGGTTTGAGCTGGGGACTGTATGTGATGGCCAGTGGAGTCCTGTTGGTTTCTTTCTTGGGTTTGTCTTGCAGTAGGAGGCTTCTGGGTACACATCTGGCTCTGTTGATCTGTTTCCTTATTTCCTCGTGTGGGTACTGTAGTCTTGAGAATGCTTGGTGGAGATTTTCTAGGTGTTGGTCTCTGTCTGCGGGGTTAGAGCAGATACGGTTGTACCTCAGTGCTTGGCTGTAGACAATGGATCTTGTGGTGTGCCCGGGATGGAAGCTGGAGGCATGAAGGTAGGCATAGCGGTCGGTAGGTTTTCGGTATAGGGTGGTGTTAATGTGACCACCACTTATTTGCACCGTGGTGTCTAGGAAGTGGACCTCCCGTGTAGATAGGTCCAGGCTGAGGTTGATGGAGGGGTGGAAGCTGTTGAAATCATGGTGGAATTTTTCCAGAGTCTCCTTCCCATGGGTCCAGATGATGAAGATGTCAACAATGTAGCGTAGGTAAAGAAGGGGCGTGAGTGGACGGGAGCTGAGGAAGCGTTGTTCCAGGTTGGCCATATAAATATTGGCATATTGTGGGGCCATGCGGGTGCCCATAGCGGTGCCACTGATCTGGAGATATATATTGTCATTAAATTTGAAATAGTTGTGTGTGAGGATAAAGGCACAGAGCTCAGCAACCAGTTGTGCTGTGGCATCATCAGGGATACTGTTCCTGACAGCTTGTATTCCATCAGTGTGTGGGATGTTTGTGTAGAGAGCCTCTACATCCATGGTGGCTAGGATGGTGTTTTCTGGAAGGTCACCAATGCATTGTAGTTTCCTCAGGAAATCAGTGGTGTCACGGAGATAGCTGGGAGTGCTGGTAACATAGGGTCTGAGTAGAGAGTCCACATATCCAGACAGTCCTTCAGTGAGAGTTCCAATGCCAGAGATGATGGGGCGTCCAGGATTTCCGGGTTTGTGGATCTGTACCCAAGATCCAACCTGCCAACCTGAAGCATATTCTCACCAGCAACTGCACACCACACCATAGTAACTCTAGCTCAGGAACCAACCCATGCAACAAACCTCGATGCCAACTCTGCCCACATATCTACACCAGCAACACCATCACAGGACCTAACCAGATCAGCCACACCATCACCATCACCTGCACGTCCACCAATGTAATATATGCCATCATATACCAGCAATGCCCCTCTGCTATGTACATCGGCCAAACTGGACAGTCTCTAAGGAAAAGGATAAATGGACACAAATCAGACATTAGGAATGGCAATATACAAAAACCTGTAGGAGAACACTTCAACCTCCCTGGCCACACAATAGCAGATTTTAAGGTGGCCATCCTACAGCAAAAAAACTTTAGGACCAGACTTCAAAGAGAAACTGCTGAGCTCCAGTTCATCTGCAAATTTAACACCATCAGCTCAGGACTAAACAAAGACTGTGAATGGCTTGCCAATTACAGAACCAGTTTCTCCTCCCTTGGTTTTCACACCTCAGCTGCTGGAACAGGGCCTCATCCTCCCTGATTGATCTAACCTCGTTACCTCTAGCTTGCTTCTTGCTTGCTTATATATACACCTGCCCCTGGAAATTTCCACTGCTTGCATCCGAAGAAGTGGGTATTCACCCACGAAAGCTCATGCTACAAAATGTCTGTTAGTCTATAAGGTGCCACAGGATTCTTTGCTGCTTCTAATTGAAATAGTGCCTTCATCTGAGAAGCATGCCTACCAAACTCCTTGAAAAATACAGTAGTTCACCCAGTCCTCAAGAAATCCTCTTTCAGTCTTGAAGACCTCCCTGACTACCATCCTCAGCAAGTAATTGAGACACTTGTACTTCTCAGGGACACTATAAGTCACAGAATTCAGGACAAAGCATGTACGAACTGGGAATAAAGCATTCTTGGTCAAGGGGATCTGGCTATGGAATAAATTTCCAGAGGAAATTAGACCAATCCATAGCTTTTAGGATATGTTATAGAACTATCCTCTTCAAGAAGGCCTTTCCACTTACAACAGTGATACCCTGTTCTCCTCAAACCAGTGCAATAAATAAATAAATACATGTTACCCTCAAACAAATCAACCTTAAAAAATGAATAACCCTACCTCAGACAGAGTTTTTACCCTGAAAAGGAAGAAGTTCCAGAGATTCCATGAAATCCACTAGGATTTCATTATAGTTATTGGTTTTACATTCCAGGCACTAAACGACCACCATGATGGGGGTAGACAGCAGCTTCCAGATTCTGGGAGTAGAAAGATGAGCGTTATGCCAAATTTGCACACACTCCCTTTCCTTGATTTATGCTCCATTTTCCACTGGGGCCTTATATGATCTAGGATGATAAATAACAGTGCGTAGGGGAAAGCAAAATTGTAAAAATAGCTTATTTGTTCCCTAGCTACATCATTATTTTTCTGTTTAATTTTCATGACACTTGATTTCAGAATGAGAGTTCCTATTACAGCTTAGGCATGTAAACTATCAATTCTCTGACAAATGACTGAGAATCAGATACAAGAATCAGAAACATTCAAGGAATTTTCCTTTTGCCTTTTATTACATTTTTTATTACGCTTACCAGGCTGATGTACTGGACTCAGACCTTGTGTCCCATGTGCTCTTGGCTTGCTGTGGCTGGGCAGAGTTTAGGCACTGTCTGGCTCTCTACATCTAGATACACACTCCGGGTATAGGCCTTCTTGGTAGTGGAGACCCCATGGTCCAATTTCCTAGGCTCTGAAACTGGTGTCAGCTCTCACAAGCCTCCCAGTACCTGTTGCCCACTCCCAGAGTTCCTCTAAAGCTATGGACCTGCTGGTTTACTGTTTCCCTCTCCTTGGACTATGTGACAGTGAAAGCAAGCAACACACAGTCTCCTCAAAGAAACTTCTAAACACATACATGCCCTTTACTCTTAGGCCTGGTCTACACTGGGATGGAGAAGGACGTGAGCTAAGTCGGTCTAAGTTACGCAACTTCAGCTACGAAAATAGGGTAGCTGAAATCGATGTACTTAGAGCTACTTACTGCGGTGTCTTTACTGTGGTAGGTCAACTGCTCCCACTCCCCCATCAACTCTGCCTACGCTTCTCGCTCCAATGGAGTACCTGAGTTGCTGGGAGAGTGCTCGGTGGTTGATTTATTGTGTCTTCGCTAGACGCAATAAATCGACCCCTGCTGGATCGATCGCTCTGGAGGTAAGTGTAGACGTGCCCCTAGAAGCACAAGAGATATACAGGTCCATGGAAAACAACAAAACCTGCACACAAATACCTGCTCACTTTCCTCACCATACCAAGAGCCCTTTGGGATTTGGTCAGTGGGTTTTCAGGGGGTTCAGGATTCTCAGCTCCTGATCAACCTTGTTTTCTTCTGGTCCTGTTTCTGCTGCCCTTTCTAAGATTGCTGGGAAGAGAGACACCCTTTTAGAAGGAACCAGTTCAACTAAGTCAGCTTGTAACCAAGCAGTGGATCACCTGTCAAGCAACTTGAAGTCACTGAGGAGAGTAACCTGACAGGGTGGGACTGGAACCATTGCTTGGTTACAAGCTGATTTAGTTGAACTGGCTCTTCAGTGTTGGGACAGTTAGCTCATTGTCTTACGGAGGGTGCTTGCATTTGAATGGGAGGCCCTCTATATTAATGGCCCAGGAGGTTTCAGTACAAGATGGAGGGTAAAAGGCAAAAGTGTAGGCACAGCTCAGTCTTTCAATAAAATGGTGCTCACAAAACAAAATGGAGTTTGTAGTTTGATACATATTGACATACACTAATCTGTCTCACCTTTGTTTTGGTCACCATTTCTAACTCAGTTTCTAAATCTTTTTTCTCAAAAATCCCTTTCTCAGCATCATACATCCAGAGATTACAGCCAGTAATTTACTTCTATGAAAACTGATGCTATCTCAACTCCATAATCAGCTGACACAAAAGATGTTACAGGTGTGAATCAGGAGCTTCTGTCTCCTTAATGATCTTTCCTCTCACCTTGCTTGCTTCACTATCCATTGATTTTTGACAGGAAGATCCTTATATGCCTATAACTAAATCATAGTCTCTTAGAAGGGCAGTGAATGGTGGTGCTGGATGATGTCAGATAAGTATGTGTCACCTACAGTATTTTAAACAGATGTAGTTAATCTGTCTGTTTACCAAAAAAACCCTTTAAACAGTTATTATTATCCAACTTCTGAAGTGCTTTAAAATAGTCATTACTGGAAGAGTATAGAATAAAATAAGCTTCAATGATGAATATGCTGTGATTATTTTTTAGACCTGCAATATATAGGACACTGAAGAAAAGTTATGGGGTGGTTAGAAAAGTCATTACATTTATTCATTAAAATAAATTTAGAATGTCATCAAGGGTCCATAATTCTTTGCCCAAGCCACTTAACTCCTTTACTTGTCTATTAATTGACTGATAAAGACCTCAGAACCAGTCATCGATGATAGAGTATTCTCTCTAGAGTCATATTTTTGACACACATCGCCTCAGAAACATGCCATTGTGGGAATGATTCATAGTTTGATTAGTAAGGACTTTTACCTCAAAGCAAAAGCATTAGAGTTCACCATGCAAAACTCAAAAGGCTATATATCACACCCATTGGTGTAATAGTCATTTTCCCCTGATACTGTCAGTGAGATCTACACCCAACACATAAATCTTTGGTTTAACTAAATATGCAGTTTTTTTGAGGAGTTATATATAACTTCTCCTGTTTTTATTGCTTTTCCTGCTAGCTATAGTATTTTAATAGCCACTAAAGTGGCTTAGTGGGTATTAAAAATAATTAAAGTACTATGTTTTACTGTATTCAGAATAGGATTATATTTCTATTTGCATAGGATCTATTTAGCTTTAAGTGTGTTCTCATTCGGATGTTATCAGAGTTCCCCCCCCCCCTTCTCTTTGCTTCAAGAGATAGTCCAAAGGCATCCAAAAGATGCTGGTCACTCTTGAGAAGCATATATTAAGGTGGCTGGCACAAGAATTCTGTATTTTATGTCAGTAGCAATTACTTGCTCCAGTGACAGACAAAAACCTTCATACAACATTATTCAGCTTGCAATACACTATCTTCAACTGATGAACAATACTGGAGCAAGCAAGTTATTTTGTTATGGGGAACAGGAGAGATGTCCAACTACTGAAAAGCAAGGTATTCTGTGTGAAATGTGCCTGTGTTTTGATGGCACAAAATGTTAGAGCATCAAGGCCCTGGTGACAATTGCTTTGCATTGCATTGTTAACCCTGTGTGGTTTGAAGCACTGTTGAACCAATGCGTAGATGTGCTGAGGCATAACATAATGGTAACCACTTTTAAGGTCAAATCCTGTTCCGCAGCCTTAGCCCAAGTAGATAGACTGATCAATAGGAATCACTGTAGAGATTGGGAGAGCAAAAGCCTGTCTACATTTGATGGAGTGAAAGAGGAACTAGTCTGCAGCTCCTACAACAGTCGTTCCCAGGAATGGAGAGTCAGAGTCAGTGTCAAGAGATAATTTCTTGATGAAGAGTCATTTATGTATCATATAGAGTGCCAAGTTTAGGACAATTCTGAAGTTTAAATTATTGACAGGAAACATTCAATGCTCCTTTTATTGTGTCAAAATCAGAGGAAAAAGCTGTTACTCCCAGCATGGAAAGGCAGAAAGTTTTGGTATTCCATACCAACTGCACAGTCTCAGCTCTTATATATTAATTATTCTAGCAATTCACTGCACAGAGTAACAAAGGGATGTAAGTTTGCAGTAGCTTCAGCCTTCAGGAATTTGACAAGCAATATCCAGGTGGCAACTTCTTACTTCAAGTCAAGTGTTTGTAAGTATCACTAGGCATACATATATCCTCATACCTTATTCACATAAGGACTCGGATGACTGTTTATCTGAGACATAACTGACTTGGAAGAACCAGTCTCAAGAACACCTGGTGCACTTTCACTTAACCAGACATACAGGCCATGACAGTTCCATCAGCAAATATGATAGCTCATCTTACTTCCTATTTCAGGAAGTCAAAAGATGGAGTTGAGCTGTGTACAATTAATCTTTTTTAGTGACTACCTTTTTAAGGAAGCCAATCTAAATAACAGACTAACTAGATTGGTGTTATCCATAAGTAATCTTTGAATTGGGAAGTGGGGATGAAAGAACTCTGTCATCTCCAAACAAAATATTACGGTGTTCTGTGCTCAAAGTCCAGGAAGTACCGTAACTGCAATGGATTTTTTCTTTCTTTAAAACAAGAGACTTTTGCACATGATTTCCTTCATTTAATCTCTGTGATGTAGGGACGTCAGTGTTATCCAACCTCCACAGTCCCTTGCTTGATAGGCAAATTTGAATGATCACTACAAATGAAATGATTTTGTCAGTCGCTCCAGGTTACAATCTTACTACATCTGATCACCATACACTAGAACATTGTCTGTATTCTAAACCTGGCTCTTTATCTCTGCTGGAATGGACTTAGTGAGATGATGTTTACAAGGACTAGATGCTCCAAATCCTCCGAAATGCTTGGAAGGGATAGACTGAAACTGTACATCTTCAAATGGAAAATGTCTGTAACCTGGCAGAATTTAATCTCCATGTATCCTTCCCTGTGTTGCTTGAAGCAGCTTCTATACCTGTCTAATGACGGTATACGCTCTCCAACTGTACTTTCACAATCCTTTTTTTCTTTTTTACTGAATTAGTGCGGATATGCTATGTTTATCATAGTCAATTAATGAAATATAAATGATCAATTAATGAATCATCTTTTGGATCCACTGTATTTTTGTGCCTTTTGTGGTGTTTTAGACGTTATCCCTGGCAGAAGACACTGTATCTTGTAGAATGAGTGACTTTTTGCCTCTTGTGACTGATGTGTTTTCACTAAGTGGTGCAGTGGAGTCCTTCTAAATCCTTCTAGAGCCAGTTTCAAAATTCCATGTTAATCTGTCAGTTACTCATCTAACATTTTTTTCCTCCTCGTTCTAGTGAGTGCTTCTTGATTACATCAGTGATTAAAGGTCTCTGGGCTTCTGTCTAAAGTCTTACCAGTGTCTTCCAGTTTACATATTTCAAGATCAACACTGCTCAGCCTTGTCCAATAAATGTCTGTCTTTGTATTGCTTTTCTAGGTTATTAACAAGACTCGTCCTTCAAAGATCAGTTATGATTTATTCTATGATGATAACAGCCTCAGGAGTTTTATTATCAAATACCTCAAGGAATTCTTGACATCTGTTTTCAATAAGTTAGTAATAATTCTAAATGGTGGCCCAGTGGAAGAATTATATTTCAATGACAATTTGATCTGTATATTGTAGTAGAGAACTTTGAGGAAGATTTTTAACATATAAGCGGGATTCTGACTCTTCCAGTCAAGATTCACGTATGTCAGTTTTACTTGCAACCTCTTGAGAGATGGCTGTGTTTAATCTGTAGTTCAGGGACTCTCAGTTATGTCACCATGAAAGTTTCATTGTCTCCTTGTCTGTTAGTAACCTGGAACAGGGCTAAATTAATTGTATTTCTCTTGTTAATTTTCAGGAAGTGTTAAGTTTTATCATTTATTCATTTAGCTTTGCAGTATATGCTGACATTTAAAATCTTCATTGCTTAGTGTTTCTTTAGACAATTATTCATGCAGTATTATGTATGAATCATTATGCATTAAGTGTTTTCCCATTCTCTTAAATGATTTCTTCATTCCATTGGTTCATTGTTTCCCCACCCTTTTTTCTGTGACTCATGTGTTTTAATATATCCAGCATCACAAAAAATGAATGAACTTATACCAAAGAAGTTAACTGCAGCAGTATTTGATATAGAAAGACAAATTTTACTCAGTTACACAAGAGTAATTCTGGAGTGACTACAAAGGAGTTACTTTAGATTTATGGCAATGTAAATGAGAAAATAAAGTGGTCCGGAGAATGTATATCAATATAATCAGAATGCCAGCTCCTATTGAAAGAGCCTTTTGGGTGTTTTGGCCTGAAATGGTAATAGCTCTCTTTATGCTTGTATTCAGGATTTTGTTTGTGTATTTTATGTACTCATTCTAGTAATTGTCACAATACTAGTTCTATCATCATAGCAACTAAGTGCTTCAGCTGCAAAAATTGTTTACATAAGTTACCAATGCTACCTCAAGAGGGATGGATGCACAAATTGAAACTGCAACTTCCGTAACTCTGACTAGCAAGTAGTGGTAGGTCTTTCTGATACAAAATGCAAAACAGCCCAACAGAACCAGAACAAAGCAAGCAAACAGAATAACACATACAATAATGAAAAAATAAATCAAACTAAAAAGCAGACCAAAACATTCAATCAAATGTTGACCAAAATAAAGGGGCATTTGCTCATTTCCTGAAGCTCACTAAACCTGGATGCGGAAGAAAGGAAATTTCAAAGGCAGAGATGCTTCATTGAGCAACAGTCTACAAGTGTCCTAGCCACCATTAACTGCTTTGACAAGCTATAAGATTGGAGATGGTCTCTCAGGTAACTGGATTCCATAGCACTAAGGGCTTTAAATTTTAAATAACATCAACTTGTCCCTGCTGCTCCTAGGTGGAGGAACGGCTATGGGGGCTCCATGCGCTGCCCCCTCCCCGAACGCTGGCTCTGCAGCTCTCATTGGCCAAGAACCGTAGCCAATGGGAGCTGCAGGGGTGGTGCCTGTGGGTGGAGGCTGCGCACGGAGCCACCTGTCCGCGCCTCTACCTAGGAGCGTCAGAGACATGTCGCTTCTTGTGGGGAGCCACACAAGGTGAGTGCTGCCCAGATCCCACGCCCCAACCTTTTGCCCCAAGCCCCCTTCCACACCCCAATTCCCTCCCCGAGCCCGCACCCCCTCTCGCGTCCCGACCCCCAGTCCTGAGCCCCCTCCCGGACCCAAACTGCCTCCCTCCATTGGTAAGTATAACTCCTAGTTAATTGGAATTTTTGACTAACAAGCACCTGCCATTCCCCCAACATGCTGGGTAACAAAGCTTTTCATGTACTTAGCAAGCATCCAAATTATGATATTGAATAACCCATAATAATATGTGCAGAGTTCATAGTCTTTTTCTCCCCAGAATTGAGAATTACTCCATTTTTTTCCTGAGGTTTATTGCAAATAGATATTTAATTCAGTGGGCACCTCCTCTTCTTTTGATGGGAATGGATTCAGAAAATTGTTGCTGCATGTTGGCCAAGCCCTGCAGAATGGCCATGGAAAATTTCAGACAGTTGGATCAGTCTTGAGTGGTCCCAGCCACGGAGAACAGCCACTGCTCCATGGTGATTCTTTTTATGCTAGCATGCAAGGGGATTTTGAGGGAGTGGTGGAGAGGCCCTTGTGATACAGTAGCAAAGAAAAACATTGAAATCTGTCAGTTTCAACTTTCTATGATGTATTCTGTTTGATAGTCGGTGGTAGGTGAAAAGAAAACTAACAGTACGTGAATAGATATTGCATACTCTGGCATCTTGCCAAAGCTGGGTAAGTTTGAGGTGAGGGAGTCTAAACTTACTTCCAATCTCTGTATTGTGTCAAGAATCAGAAACAAATCTCCTTGTTAGATACTTATTTTTGCATGACTGCACGCAGAGGGGAGAACACCATAATAACAGGCATTTTGATGCTGGAAGATCTGCTGCTTTCTATTCTAAGGAGACAGCTGTGTGGTCTGCTAAAGCAGCATGGATGGAAAGTGTAGATGAGCCACTAACAGGCCCCAAAATGCCCAAAGTATTAAAAGCATTTTAACCCGCATTCACGGCAGTAGAAAAGCTGATTCTGTAGAGAGGGGTGTATGTAGTATCATTTCAACATTTTACAGAAGGGGAAACTGGGGCGCAGAGATGTCACATGACTTGCCAAAGGTCACCCAGCAGACCATAAAATAGAACCCATGTTGCCTGATTCCCAATCTAGTACTCTAGCTACTGGGCTACATGGCATATAAAATCATGATTATGGCACTCATTATGGGTACCCTAATAGATTTTGCTTCTGGTTAATTGTGAACAATGAATTTTTCTTGATGCCACTCACCAGATGCAACATAATCCAGGACTATGGATCCTTGAAGAAAAACAAAAGAACTCTCCATAGGAAAAAATAACCCAGCACTTACCTATTATGAACTACAAGAAAAACAGTTTTAAATAGCAGATTCGCTCTACATTTATAAATTTTTTTTGTCTTCCTCTGGTTCTGCAGTCCTTAAAGTCAGCACAATCTCAGCTCAAACTCCTGGTCTCACTACTACTTCTCTGAGGAAGAACTTAACTTGTGTGGTCATTTTCCCAATTTAGATCTTTTAATAAAAAGAAAAAATTATGTTGGAGCTCAAATGTAGGTTAAATCTGTAAACTGACAAAAAAAAATAGAGAGAGAAGCTTATTCTCAATTTATTTTTGCCGATTGGCATCATCTCACAGACCTAACTCATATTTTAGTTGTGCTTAACTAGTAACTTTCATATAGTTAGTAATTCCACATTGGGAAGCTTTTAATTATCCTACTGTGGACAATTTTAGACAGCATTTTCTTCAGAAAAGGTTGTTAGTGCTTGAACAGTGAGTGCAATACAGTGATGTTGGGGGCTGAGGAATAAGAAAACAGAACAGTATATCCCATTATCTTTATTCCATAAAAACTTTAAGATAGCAATTACATAAAGTATTTTTTTCTGTTCTTATTTTTGAGTGAAAAATAAACCTTTTAAAAAGAAACGTAATTGCAATTAGACATTCTGAAACATGATGAAGAAGGATAATGAGATTTCTTGACGCACTTGCAGGAATGTTACACTGTATTCAAGATGCAATAATGCATAATTCCGTATTAAATAATGTTGCTTTTCAATAAATTTATTGTATGGTTTAGTACTGAATAATTCTTACAACCCTTTCTTAATTACATTGAATTACTTAGAGGAGTTTTACTAATAAGTCATCAATAAATGATTAAATGACCATATAAGCCTTCGGGTACTCTGGATATATTCTCTTCTCTCAGGCCTGGTCTACACTAGGACTTTAATTCGAATTTAGCAGCGTTAATTCGAACTAACCGCTCAACCGTCCACACCAGGAAGCCATTTAATTCGAACTAGAGGGCTCTTTAGTTCGAATTCGGTACTCCACCCCGACAGGTGGAGTAACGCTAAATTCGACATGGCTAGCTCGAATTAGGCTAGGTGTGGATGTAAATCGAACTTAGTAGCTCCGGGAGCTATCCCACAGTGCACCACTCTGTTGACGCTCTGGACAGCAGTCGGAGCTTGGATTCTCTGACCAGCCACACAGGAAATGACCCGGGAAAATTTGAATTCATTTTCCTGTCTGGGCACTTTGAATCTGACGTCCTGGCTGGACATCGGGGTGAGCTCCGCAGCACCTGCAACGATGCAGAGCTCTCCAGCAGAGGAGTCCGGCCAATCCAAGAATAGAAAGAGGTCCCCAGCATGGACAGACCGGGAAGTCATGGATCTGATCGATGTGTGGGGCGAGGAGTCTGTGCTGTCGGAGCTGCGCTCCAGCAAGCGGAATGCAAAGACCTTCAAGAAGGTCTCCAAAGCAATGATAGAGAAAGGATACAGCCGGGATGCAATGCAGTGCCGCGTGAAAATCAAGGACCTGAGACAAGGCTACCAAAAAGTCAGAGCGGCAAACGGACGCTCCGGAGCCCTGCCCCAGACATGCCGCTTCTACGAGGCACTGCATGCCATTCTAGGTGGGTCTGCCACCACTGCCCCACCAGTGACCGTGGACTCAGTGGATGGCATAGTGAACCTGGACAGTTCCTCCTCGATGTTCGCCGATGGGGAAGATGAGGAAGGGTCTGTGGAGGACGGCGCAGGCGACAGCGAACACAATATCGCTTTCCCTGACAGCCAGGATCTCTTCATCACCCTCACAGAGATCCCCTACCAACCCTCCCCGGCCGTTAACCCGGACTCTGAATCAGGGGAAGGATCAGGCGGTAAGTGCTATAAACATGTAAACATTTATTTTTTATAAAACAGGTATAAAAAAATAGAAATACTATATATAAAATTTTCAATGAAAAACTATATGAAAAGTAGGTCCACACATATAGGGATTGAACAATAATCCTCCAGGGACAATTCAAGAAAGGTCTCATTTAGGTCCTCGAAAAGCCTCCGCAGGAGGTTCCTGGGGAGAGGTGCCTTGTTGGGTGCTCCGTGGAAGCACACTCTTCCGCGCCAGGACATCCTTATGTAGATGGGAATCATCGCCTCCACAAGCATGGCCGCATATGGTCCTGGTCTCTGCAGGGCTTCCCTTAGCATCCGCTCTTTGTGACTCCGAGGGACCCGCATCAGGGTGATCTCGTTCATGAAATGCTGCATCTAATTAGGGCAATTAGTGTATTGTTACTGTTGTGAATGGTTGACTTTTACTTTGCATAACAATGACCCTCGCTTAACAGCCACGTGTTGTAGGCCACATAGGAAAAGCATACATTGATCTTTCCCGTGCACTGGTGGGAGTGGCTGGAAAAGGGTCAGAGTATATGATTTCCAGATTGCCTTTAGCGGGAGGGCACAGCTATCCATTAACTGATAAGCAGAATGTACTGTAAGGCTTACCAGGACTGTCTGCTAGACGGATTCAGCTGTCTCTCCCCACTTGTCCGCTCTCCTGTGCAATGCCGCAGCCAATGAGAGCGTATTCCGAAATCTCGAACTTGTCCTGAGATCTCGTGAGACTTGTTGCCCTGTATGGTCTTGTTCAGAGAAACTGACTAGACTGTGTTCACTGTTCGCAAACATGTATCTGTTCAAGGAAATCAGTTACTTTTCCCATCACACAGCTTCGGCTCTTTCCCGGACTGCCCCGGCATCCCCCTCGCAGAGGCTGGCGCAGATTAGGCGGCGAAAGAAAAAGACTAGGGACGAGATGTTCGCGGAACTGATGGCCTGCTCCAGAGCCGAGGCGGCAGAGCAGAGACAGTGGAGGGAGACCCTATGTCAACAGCATCGCACACACATCGAACGGGAGGACAGGTGGCGGCAGGAAGACCAGCAGGCGACTCAAACGCTGCTTGGGCTAATGAGGGAGCAAACGGACACGCTCCGGCGCCTTGTTGATGTTCTGCAGGACCGCAGGCAGGAGGACAGAGCCCCCCTGCAGTGTATCTGCAACCGCCCTCCCCCGCCAAGAAGTCCTGCCCCCCCCCACCCAAAAGTACAAGACGGAGGGGCGGTAGGGGCCGTGAGAACTGTCACTGCACCACTGCATAGCGCTAATGTACCACACACCTCTCACGCTATAAATTTGTAGAAGTGCTTCCCTTACAGGCTCACCCAGTCCCAAATCCAAGTTTCATCCCCCCACTGTGTATTAGATTATTAAAAGCTGTTTGCTGTTATTCACTGTTTCGGTCACATCTTTCGTGTCAGAGGATTTTTTTGTGTATGGGGGGGGAGGGGATTTATAATTGCACGGTATAGCCTACATTACCAGGGTACAGACTTGGGGCCATGATCAACTGCAGGGCACACACACACTGCAGTCAGTAGGCACCAGGGTCACTCTGTGTGGTGTATGCTGCCCCGGGTCATTCTGTGATGTGTATGCTTGTCCAGGGTCCTAGCGCCTGCCACCCCCTTAATGTTAAGGCACGCTGCCCTTACCATGCACTTCCACCGTAGCAACGAGCCTCTCCGCTGCCCTGAGCCCCAACAAGAGCCCTCATCCACGGACAGATACTCACCCTTCCCCCACACCCCTCACCCCTTCCTACGCCCAAACCCGCAGCCCACTGCCGTCATCCAAACCCCTATCCAAAGAAGGCACCACTCGCCCCTTCCTGCAAACCCACCCCTTCCTGCAATCCCTCCTCTTGATGCACAACCACTTGCAACCGTCCCCCACCCCAGAGACCTATGTAGGAGCAGGAGGATGTCATTCCTCTATGGAACAAGCGGTCTGTACATCAGTGCACACCGTGCCCAGCACAGTATGCGTCCATGTTTCAACACCTGAACAGAAATGCAAAGTAAAACAAAGATTTATTAATAATGAGTGTAACAATTAATTTGCTTTAAAACGTGCTTTGGAAGTGGGGGAAACTTGGAGAACGGGGTATGTAACCGCAGATCGAAATCGACACATACAGACACAGGCCCAGGGTCAGTTTCTCTTGAAAGCAAGTGGAGAGTCATAGGTTACCCTGCTCTCCGAGGAAACTTGCTTTCAAAGCCTTTCAAAGCCTCCCGGATACACAGCGCTTCCCGCTGGGATATTCTCTCGGCACAGGTGTCTGGCTGAGCGTAAACTGCAGCCAGGCGATTTGCCTCAACCTCCCATCCGGACAAAAAGGTCTCGCCCTTGCTCTCACAGAGATTGTGTAGCACACAGCAAGCAGCAATAACTATAGCCCCACCGCAGTTTGGGAATCCCATCGCGGCGAAGCCATCTATGATGTCCTGGACGTTTCCGAGAGTCACTACCTTTGAGAGAAGTTGCTCAACGATTGCGTGGGCTACTTGAATCACAGCAACCCCCACGGTAGATTTGCCCACGCCAAAGTGGTTCGCTACTGACCGGTAGCTGTCTGGCGTTGCAAGTTTCCAGAAGGCTATGGCCACTCGCTTCTGCACACTCAGGGCTGCTCGCATCCGGGTGTCCTGGCGCTTCTGGGCAGGGGACAGCAAGTCACAGAGTTCAAGGAAAGTGCCCTTACGCATCCTGAAGTTTCGCAGCCACTGTGATTCATCCCAGACCTGCAGCACTATGCGGTCCCACCAGTCCGTGCTTATTTCCCGGGCCCAGAATCGCCGTTCCACACCATGAACTTGACCCATTGCCACCATGATCTCCACGGCGCGGCGTACCCTGCTTTGTGAGAGGTCTGCGCCACTCTGTGAATTCCTGTCCTCACCGCGCTGCCGGAGCCTCCTCGCCCGATTTCTCAGCAGCTGACTGTGGAAGAGGTGGACGATAAGGTGCGAGGAGTTGACAACGGCCATAAGTGCAGCGATGATCGCAGCGGGCTCCATGCTCGCAGTGCTGTGGCGTCCGCGCTGTAACCGACCAGAGAAGGGCGCGAACAGATTTCCCGCCGGAGCTTTCAGGGAGGGAGGGCGTGATTGACGGTTCAATGACAACAGTTACCCAAAAGCACCCTCGACACATTTTTCCCCCAGGAGGCATTGGGAGCTCTACCCAGCATTCCAATGGGCAGCGGGGACTGCGGGAACTGTGGGATAGCTTCCCACAGTGCACCGCTTCCAAAGTCGACGCCAGCCCTGTTACTGTGGACTCAGAAATTCGAATTAGTGTATTTACTGTGGATACACAAATTTGACTTCATAAGGTCGAATCCACAAATTCGACTTAAGTAGATTCGAAATAGTCTTGTAGTGTAGACAAGGCCTCAGTGTGCAATAAATTCCTATTTTAACACGGCTTCTTTGAGCCCATAATTCATTAATGTTTGTTTTTTTTCCCCTGGCAATTCATTGTGGTGCAGTTTTGGAACTATTGAAACTGCTTTAAGTTAAGCACATAGTTATGTGCTTTGCTGGATCAGGGTCCTATGTCAAGAGGGTTTGAATGTGGTGTGGAGGCAGCCTCTATTAGGGAGAGAGAGTAATTCATGTGTTTTGCAGAAAGCCTTTTGACCAATCTAGAAGGAGGTACATATAAGCTCTGAAGGGAGTCTTCTCCAGTCTAAATTTCTGTAACATGTGGTTAAATAGAGGGGGATTGATGAAGAGATGGGCCATGAAAATCAGAGAAATGGGGGAAATCTTTTGTGAAACTCCTTACAAAAGTCTGAAGGTAATTTGATATGAACAACATATTTTTATCTTGTTCAGCTACACTTTCTGCACACCTCTGTTTTTTTTTAAAAAACCTGTTAGGTACCTTTGAATTCAGAGTCTTTCATGTTACAATGTGTCTATTTACAGCTGTCAGTAGGCTTATAATATGTTTAGCTTGAAGAGGTTAACAAGCATACCTTGGAGTGTTACTTTTATTTTCTGGTCTGTGACACTTAGCAAAATCCCATTATACAATTGAGTAGTATTATAATGTTAAAATGTTAATTTGTTCTGCATTCCATTAAAATTGCATTTTTTCTTGTGCATTGGCCCATACGTTTTGAATAAAACCTATAATTTAAACACCTTACCATAGAAATACCCTAAATAAGTAACCTTTTGCCCTTGCTACCTTAATTACCCCTCATTATTTAGTCTTTCTTTAAAGAGCAGAGTTTTAGCCATGGGTTAAATATTTGCTAGTTAATTAGAATATTTGTTATTTTAAAGAAAACAGTAGCCCTTGTCTCAGTTCTAATTTGAATTGGATTTGGGAATTTAGAGAAAAACTGAGCTAAGCTTTTTGCATATAATCTTCTATTTTTGTTTACTTTCCCTCCTTTAATGAACACACTATGTTCTAATAAATGCATAATTTGTTCTTTAAATACAACTGAAAAAACTACTTTACTTTAAAAAAAAGGCTGTCTAGCTTGAATAAGTACTATCTTCTTACAATGATTCTTTTCAGTTTTAAAGATTATGTGAATCTCTCGCAAATTGCTTTTACTATCTGCACTGTAGAAACAAATATAAAGCAGACTACATTTAGGTGAATAACTTTCTTTCAGCTACTCTTCTTTTAAATGTCTGGATATTTCTTTGGTTGTAGTCATTAGAGATACAATTTATTAAAATGTCCGTGAACAATTATTTTTCCATTTTTTTTAAATGTGAAGACCACAGTTTTGTGTTTTGTCTCAATTTCACATCTATTTTAGTTTGCTCTGTAGAAATATATGCAGTCATTATAAACCACAATGTACAGCTTGAAGTGGATCTTGACAACATTATCCAGCGTATACTGTAGTGTATTATTTTTGCATTCTCTTTTGCTTTATCTAGCACTATCTTTTACTGAGCATGACAAATATTTTAGCTGATAGTGGTGATGTGCATCACAGTTTGGATATATTCCTTCCTGTAGAGGCCATGTTTTTATAAAGAATTCCACAGTGTAGAAGTACCCAAAATGTGTAAAGGGTGTGCAGCCACACATCTTGCTCACCACTCTTCTGAGATGCCACTATGGATATATAGTGGTGGAATCTTTTGTCTGCTGCAAATCTGCATTACCTCCAGGTAACTTTCAAGGAAGATAGATGTCCTGCGAAAACCGACTCACCATCTGTGTGTTGTAGTCATGAATGCCCACATCTTAAGGGAACAAGCAAACAGGGCCTCTTTTGGAGGTTCATTAAGACATTAAGTAAAGTGAAGCCACCACATCCTATCAGCAGTAGTACTAATCTGACCCCAATTCCCCACCACTCCCTGGAATGGAGCATCTCTGCAATTCCTTGTATAGGATCATATTCTCTTTCCAATTCAGCTTCAGTCTCCTCTGTGCCTCATATACATTAATTTGTTCTTCTTCGAGTGATTGCTCCTATGCATTCCATGTAGGTGTGCACGCCGTGCGTGCACGGCTCTTCGGAACATTTTTAGCCTAGCAACACCGGTGGGCCGGCTGGGCGCCCCTTGGAGTGGCGCCGCTATAGCGCTAGTTATATACCCCAGCCGGCCCGTCTGCTCCTCAGTTCCTTCTTCCCGCCCGTGACGGCAGTTGGAACTGTGGAGTGCTTGTCGTCCTCCACTTACCTAGCTCACCTTGGTTCTAGTTTGTATTTAGTGTATATAGGTAGTTGTTAAACTGAGTTAGTTGAGTAGTTAGTAGTTAGATTAGGGGGAATTAGGGGGGCTTAGCCCCTCTTTTCCCGTCCGGTGCGGGCGTATGCCCAAGACACCGGGATTCAAGCCCTGTGCGGCTTGCCAGCGGCATATGCCCGTTGGGGACCCCCACGACGCCTGCCTTCGTTGTCTCGGTGAGGGACATCGACCAGACAAGTGCCTCATTTGCAGGTCGTTCAAGCCGCGAACTAAAAAGGAGCGGGACATTAGGTTGCGGCAGCTCCTTATGGAGTCGGCGCTTACCCCTGCGGTGCCGACTCCTCCGGCTCCGGCGTCGTCCTCGGTGCGGAGTGCTCCAGCGGTCCCCGGCCGGTCCGGTACCGAGACTCTTAAGAAACAGCCGGCACCGAAGCCCCGGCACCGTTCCCATTCACCATCTGGGAAATGGAAGCCTAAGCCCAAGGCTGTAGAGACTGCTACGCCGAGACCATCGGTCCAGCAGCCAGCAGCGGCGCCTTCGGCACCGTCCGTGACAGCGCACGGACCGTCCGCGGTACCGTCGACTCCGGCACCGGCTGGGCCGTCGAGTCCGGTACCCCCGCGCTCCCCGGTGCAAGCCGTGGTCGAGCTGCCTCTCCCGTCCACGCCCGAGACGTTCTCGACGGCGAGGGAGCTCATAGAGCTAACAGAGGCACCGAGCCTCCGGCCCCCGGCACCGCCGGTGCGGGCTGTTCCGTCAGTGGGTAAACCGGCCATGGTACGACCGGCCACCCCTGACAAACGGGATAGGAGGCGATCCAGGTCCCGCTCCCGGTCTCGATCCCGGAGACGGTCACCTTCCCGCCGTTCAAGGTCACGGCACCGGTCTCCATCACGGTACCGCTCTCCTTCTCGGCGCCGGTCGCAGTCCCGGTACCGCTCCTCATCGCGGTACCGGTCGTACTCCCGGAGGCATTCCAGGTCCCGGTCCCGCTCTCCGGACCGTCGGCACCGAGGGAGGTCCGGATCCCGGCACCGCTCCCGACGCCATTCTTGAAGCCGCTCCCGTCGACGACGATCGAGATCGCGGTCGACTTCCCACTACTCTCGCGGTCGAAGCTCCCGCTCCCGGCACCGAGACGATCGGCACCGGTACACGGCACCGTCCACGGACAGACTGGTGGCATCGACGGCGCAGTCTCTGAGCGCCTCTGCCCCCCCGTGGCCTTCCCGCCAACCGTCGGTCGCTTCACACGACGGCAGCGGTGCAGATTACCGCGCGGACCCACAAGGACAAGACCTGGGTCCCCAGCAATGGGGTTTCTGGACCCCCTGGGTGGGTCACGAGGCTCAAGGTGCCCCCTTCCTCCCGCGACAGGGGCCTTCTGACCATGGGGTGCCGGAAGCCACCGTCAGCAGGCCCCCTCCATCGCCTCCGGTTGAGGTTCCACCGCCGCCGGTGCAGACGGAACATCCCGTGGAGACGGCGACCTCACACCCCATGGACGAGCCTCAGCCTCTGCCTATTGGTCAGGCCCAGTCCTCGTCTTCCTCGCCCGACGAGGCGGTGGCGGGATCTTCGTCATCCGATCCCCCACCGATTGACTTACGTGCCCATCAGGACCTCCTTCGTCGGGTGGCACAAGCAGTTAACCTTCCGGTAGCGGAGGTCATCGAGGACGAGGACCCGATCACTAATGTGGTCGGAACGGAGGCCCCCATGTGAGTGGCCCTACCGTTTGTTCGGACGATCCAGAAAAATGCCACCACACTTTGGCAGTCCCCGGCGTCCATCCCTCCCACTGCCCATGGAGTGGAGCGGAAGTACTCGGTACCCCCGACTGGGTACGAGTACCTGTACACCCACCCGACCCCGGACTCCCTAGTGGTACAGTCGGTGAATGACAGGGAGCGAAATGGGCAACCTGTGCCGGCTCCTAAGTCTAAAGACGCGCGCAGGATGGACCTGTTGGGCCGGAAGGTATATTCGGCTGGCGGCCTCCAACTACGCATAGCAAATCAGTTGGTTCTCCTGGCCCGCTATGCTTACGATAACTTCGTAGCCCTCTCTAAATTTACGGAGTTGGTTCCAACATCCTCCAGGCAGGAGTTCTCAGCTTTGCTGGAAGAGGGCAAGAAAGCTACCAGGTCCTCCATTCAGGGCTCACTGGACTCTGCAGACTCCGGAGCCAGGACCTTGGCATCGGGAGTGACAATGAGAAGGATCTCCTGGCTGCAATCGTCCACCTTGCCGCCAGAGGTCCAGTATACTCTGCAAGACTTGCCCTTCGATACCAAGGGCTTATTCTCGGAGAAAACGGACTCCAGGATACAGACCCTTAAGGATGGGCGCATTGCCATCCGTACGCTAGGCATGCATACGCCTGCGACACAACGGAGGCCTTTCAGGCAGCAGCCCTTTCGGCCGTTCAATCAGTCGGCCGGATAATACACGCAGGGGCAGACTAAACTGCCGTAGGCCATCGGGCAATCGGCGTACCCAGTCCCAAGCGCCTTCCAAGGCCCCCCAAGGGCCGAAGCAGGCGTTTTGATGGGACGCCCGAGGACGGCCCATCAGTCTCTCCTCTGGATCCTTCCCCGTTATTTTTCAATCGTCTTTCCCACTTCCTCCCGGCGTGGTCCCAGATTACATCGGACAACTGGGTGCTACGCACGGTAGAGTCTGGTTACCATCTTCAGTTTGTTTCGCCCCCACCCTCCCACCCACCCACCCCGTCCCTCTTCAGGGACCCCTCTCACGAGCAAGTCCTCCTACAAGAGGTCGAGTCTCTGCTGAGATTGGGTGCTATAGAGGAGGTGCCGAGCGATATGCGAGGCAGGGGATTTTACTCCCAATATTTCTTAATCCCCAAGGCGAAGGGAGGCCTACGACCCATACTCGACCTCCGAGAGCTCAACAAATACCTTATCAAGCTCAAGTTTCGCATGGTAACCCTGGGGACTATCATTCCCTCCCTGGATCCTGGAGACTGGTTTGCCGCCCTCGACATGAAGGACGCGTATTTTCATGTCGCCATTTACCCTCCTCATCGGCGCTACCTGCGCTTCGTTGTCAACAATATGCACTACCAATTCACAGTGCTGCCTTTCGGCCTCTCTACAGCGCCGAGGGTATTCACCAAGTGCATGGCAGTGGTGGCCGCGGCCATCCGCCGTTGTCGGATACATGTCTACCCCTATCTCGACGACTGGCTAGTCCGAGGACCATCCCGCCAACTGGTGGCGTCCCACATGGCCACGGTCCTAGCCCTGTTTCAGCGTCTAGGGCTCATGATAAATGCCGAGAAGTCGATGTTGACCCCTTCGCAAAGAGTGGAGTTCATCGGTGCGGTCCTGGATTCCAATTTGGCCAGGGCCTGCCTGCCCCAACCTCGGCATCAGTCTCTGGTCTCTCTAGTTCGAGACCTACAAGCTTTCCCACGGACAACAGTGCGTTCCTGCCTCCGCCTTCTAGGCCACATGGCGTCGTGTACGTTCGTCACTCAGTACGCGAGGTTGCACCTTCGCCCATTTCAAATTTGGCTCGCGTCAGTGTACCGGCCCCACCGCGACCCTGGTCACGATATGGTGACCATCGATATGGTGGTCACGCCCACGAAGCCAGCACTCGCTTCGCTCACTTGGTGGCTGGACCCAGCAGTCGTGTGTGCCGGAGTCTCTTTCCGCCCTCTTCAACCATCGGCCACTCTGACCACGCATGCGTCAGAGCTGGGGTGGGGAGCGCACCTAGCCGACCTGCACACCCAAGGCCTCTGGTCGCCCCGAGAGCTCTCCCTCCATATCAATGTCAGAGAGCTCCGAGCGATTCGCCTCGCCTGTCAAGCCTTTTGCCCCAGTCTCCAGGGGCGTTGCATCGCGGTGTTGACAGACAAACAACGGCGATGTTTTATATCAACAAGCAGGGTGGAGCCCGATCTTCTCCGCTGTGCACGGAGGCGATGCTACTGTGGGACTTCTGCATAGCCCACTCCATTCACCTAGTGGCGTCCTATCTTCCAGGGGTGCAGAACACGCTGGCCGACCGTCTGAGCAGGTCGTTCCTGTCCCACGAGTGGTCCCTCCGCCCAGATGTGGTTCACACGATTTTCCGGAGGTGGGGGTTTCCCCGGATAGACCTGTTCGCCTCCAGAGAGAACAGGAAGTGCCACCAGTTCTGCTCGCTCCAGGGTCGCGCCCCGGGCTCCCTGTCGGACGCATTCCTCTACCCCCTGGACGGGTCACCTACTGTATGCCTTCCCTCCGTTCCCGCTCGTACATCGGGTGCTTCTCAAGCTTCGGAGGGACAGAGCCCGCCTCATATTCGTCGCTCCGGCCTGGCCGAGACAGCACTGGTACACTCTGCTGCTCGAGCTATCGGTACGAGATCCCATCCCTCTGCCCTTATGGCCGGACCTGATAATGCAGGACTTCGGCAGGCTCCGCCACCCGGACCTGCATTCCCTCCATCTGACAGCCTGGTACCTGAGTGGTTGACCCGCGCGGAGCGGACCTGTTCGGCGGCGGTCCAGCGGGTCCTGCTGGAGAGCAGAAAGCCCTCCACTCGCTCGACCTACCTCTCCAAATGGAAGCGATTCGCCATATGGTGCGACCAGAAAGATCTGAATCCATTCGTCGTCCCTATCCCAACGATACTGGACTACCTCTGGTCGCTTAAAGAGCAGGGTCTGGTGGTCTCATCGTTAAAGGTGCACCTGGCAGCGATATCGGCCTTCAGGCCACCCGTCGGTCACCGATCCATCTTCTCCGATCCTACGGTTTCCCGCTTCCTCAAGGGTCTTGAGCGTTTGTTCCCCCCAGTGCGGGCCCCGACTCCGCCCTGGGACCTGAATCTGGTCTTGGGCAGGCTCTTGGGACCCCCCTTTGAGCCCATGGCTGCGTGTTCACTGCTCCACCTGTCGTGGAAAACAGCTTTTCTCGTCGCAATAACCTCAGCAAGGCGAGTTTCCGAGCTCCAGGCCCTGACGGCCGGTCCTCCGTACACCATCTTTCATGCGGACAAGGTCCAGCTTCGGCCTCACCCGGCCTTCCTCCCTAAGGTGGTGTCAGCCTTCCATGTAAATCAGGACATTTTCCTTCCCGTTTTTTTCCCGAAGCCTCATGCCTCGAGTCGGGATCAACAGCTGCACACCCTGGATGTCCGCAGGGCCCTTGCGTTCTACATACATCGGACAAAATCCTTCCGGCGTTCGCCACAACTGTTCATAGCGGTTGCAGAACGTATGAAAGGCAAGCCGGTCTCCTCTCAGAGGATTTCCTCATGGGTCACCGCATGCATCAGGACTCGCTATGAGCTGGCTGGGGTGCCAGCTGACCGTCTTACCGCTCACTCTACGAGAGCGCACGCCTCGTCTGCCGCCTTCCTGGCCCATGTCCCCATTCAGGACATCTGTAGAGCGGCCACCTGGTCCTCTGTCCACACCTTCGCCTCCCACTACGCGTTGGTGCAGCAATCCAGAGACGATGCAGCCTTCGGCTCCGCAGTCTTGCACTCTGCCACGTCTCACTCCGATCCCACCGCCTAGGTAAGGCTTGGGAGTTACCTACATGGAATGCATAGGAGCAATCACTCGAAGAAGAAAAGACGGTTACTCACCGTTGTAACTGTTGTTCTTCGAGATGTGTTGCTCCTATCCATTCCAGACCCGCCCTCCTTCCCCACTGTCGGAGTAGCCGGCAAGAAGGAACTGAGGAGCGGACGGGCCGGCTGGGGTATATAACTAGCGCTATAGCGGCGCCACTCCAGGGGGCGCCCAGCCGGCCCACCGGTGTTGCTAGGCTAAAAATGTTCCGAAGAGCCGTGCATGCGCGGCGCGCACACCTACATGGAATGGATAGGAGCAACACATCTCGAAGAACAACAGTTACAACGGTGAGTAACCGTCTTTTCCTGTGTCTTCTCCCTCATCCTTCCAACTGCATACCTACAGCTTCCTCCCATTCATGTTGGTGCCTCCCTTCCTTTTCCATTCCCATGAGCTTTCCTGAGTTAAATTTGCAATATGATTAAGCTCCCCACCACTATTCCAGTTCAGTACCCAATTCCTGTTATACCTAACTATTCCTCTAATTGTTGGCTGAATTTCCAGTTTGCCTTTAGAGGCTCAAAATCTTCTGCCATTCTTACATGTTGAGGGGGGTTTTCTACTTATACTTCCCGTGCAGGCAGAATTTCCTACTGGAATCAGGAATGGAGCATGCAGAGAAAACTCTACTGCACCTCATTCATATGCTGTTCTCCTCCAGCTCTGATTCATTCATGGACCAGAGGAACATTTTGCTCTTAGTGTTTGGGTTTGTTTTTCTGGGAAATTGTCTTCGCTGTCCGAATTAACTCACATATTTTATTAATAATTTGTTAAATTATTTTATTAGGCAAAAGAAATAGGAACAAACTCCCAGCTGTGCATTTACAGAAAAACTGCTTGTCTCCCCAAGTTTAGGTCAATAGTTCAACCTTTGCAGCCAATAGTTTCTCTGATTAATATTTTTGTCATGTTCACCTTTTTTACTGGCACCATTTTTGGGTTTAGGTAGCTATAATTGAGGCCATTTCTTCAATCTGTATATGTTTTTTGTGGTTCATTGACCCTTGACTGCATTTGGTCTGCTATTTGAGTTCAGCAAGGAAATCTGTGAAGAGTCAAAAACTGCCTAAGAGTTCTTTTCAAGAGTAATGTTCCACGGAAAACTTTCTCCGTGAAGACTCTTTAAGAGATTTATGTGGATTATAGACTATAAAGTATAGAGTCATTTTCTTTCCAAGCAAAGAGGCCAAGACATAATTTTAGCAGGTATTAGTAAAAATTGAGAAGTATGTCGTGTGCCCTGGGACCAGGGCCAGCGTGAAACACCATGACAGGACTCAGGGTGAAAGTTTTTTCTCTTGCTCAGAAGATTGCTGAAATAAGCTTGCCACGTTTCTGTTCCATTGCATCTGTGTTATTTATTTCCCCATTTCTCATGAAGTTCTGGGCCAATGCAAATAGATTTACTTTTTACCAGAAGATATCCACTCTTTGTTTCGACACAGATGCATATTTGTGAGTGGGAATGCCAGAAGGAAGTTATGTTTAGTTTGAGACTTGGCATGTTTGGGTCATTTCAGGGCAGATCTTCAGCTGGAATAAATTGTGATAGAACTCCATTGAAGTCAATAGAGCTATGACAATTTAAACAAGCTGAGGATCTGCCTCTCTGTCTGTTCCAAGCAAGCCTCATCAAGTTTTATTTAGTAATATAACAAATGGGATTAAAATTTATATCTTGAATAATGTGATCAGTGAAATTTAGTACATTTTAAAAAGATTAATGTCTGGCCTCAGTGTATGTAAATGTTAAGTCTATACTGTTTTGTGAGCATTCACTATTATGTTTTGGGGTAGAATGAGAAGTTGTTTTATATGTGTATGTTACTTTTTTTTTAAACATGGCATGTTTATCAAATTAAAAAGGGATATTCAAAATGAAACATATAAGGCCAGTTTTTTCCAATCTGAGTGCTTAAAGGACTTAAATGTGGAATTTAGTAGTTTTATTTTCAGAAGGGTTCAGCCCTTTCAAAACCTATTGAAGCTGATGTCACCTGCAGGGGTCTCAATACATTTGAAAACTGAGCCACTCTTATTTGGATACAAATATGGATTTGGATGCCTAATTTTATGCACCCTTGTTTGAAAAATGTAAAATGCTGAAAATCAGTCTAATTTCTCATGTGAAATGAGACAGTGAATTACATTGTTCTCTTTAACTGTGCAATTTTACATTGTTTTTAAAAACAATATGTGGAGCACCATTACTTTCACATGGAAAATGCATTGTTCCAGCAGAGTGCAGCAAAAGACAATTATTGCAAAATGTATCCTTGTTTTCCTTTCAAGTGCTTGCAATGTTGTGAAAGGAAGGAATTTGAATAAAAGAAGTTGACAATTTATAAAATATCAAAACAAGTACAGAGATCTTCTATCAGAAGAGTGATGTTAAGTAGGTTTTCTCTATTGTATAGCTTGCTGAAACTCACAGAGAGTTTTTACCCAGAACTAGCCAGGAGAAACAGTAATACAGAAAAACCCATTTAAAGAGTTATTAATTTCTAATACTTAGCATGTTAAATCTACAGTGAACTATTCCAGTATTGATAAATACTAATAATGCTTTTGTGTTGTAGTTAACTAAGCATTATTATACCTGTATTACATACACATTTGGTAATTTATCATAGACTACAAGGCAAATTAGCAGCAGATTTGGGATTAAAATTCAGGAATTCCTGCTTTCTTTTCCCACACACAATATACTAGACATACTACCTTCCATAATTGTGGGCTACTTCTTTCTTTCATTTTAGCTACTGTGATGCCACTGCATAGAATTTATGATGCATTGTGCTTTGTTTTACAACAACATGTAAATAAATCCTTGATCAGGACACCCGGGAGAATGAAAATAGACACATTAGTGTCTTTAAAGTGGTAGGACCCAACTTCTTTAACTTTAATATTAAGGAGTAGGGAAACAGACCCTCTCCCCCAAACTACCAGGCATTAATTTAATCCAGTACAGGGTTAAATGTCTTCACACCAGGCATCCAAAGGAGTGTGTGTTGGGACTAATAGCCAATCCCCTCTTGCTAAATTGATAATTAAGCCCATTTGTACTGTCTCTTATCTTTATTATCTCACCTGCCAGACTTCGAGGGATGCTGTGAAGAAGGAAAATAAATGTGTTTCCAGGCTTGCCCAGAAGGACATTTTTTCCTGGTCCTAAAACGTGTTCTGGTCAGATGTACAGCAAACCTGGAAACCCAGCTATAAATACTATACCACCAATAGGTCAGAGTAGGCTGACCAGCTTTAAGCAGCAAGAATGGCTGCTGCATGCCTGGAAATGCTTGGTCACCAGTCATCTTCCTTTCCCCCCTGATCAGGTAGTTAAGGGAGGTAAAGACTCCACTCCACTCTCACCAGCCGGAATCCCCACTCATGCATGATGTGCATGTGCATTCTGGCCATAAGTAGGAGAGAGAAGGAAGGAAAGTCCTGGTGCAAGAGGGGATGCATTTCCTCTAACTAGGACTTCAAAGCATTGTCATCCCACTCAGTCTGACCAAACAACTCCTTCCTCTGCTAAGGAAGGGACATTTCATCCTTTTATGTAAATGTTATTTTGGTGGTCACTATAATAGATATCACTATAATAGATATCTTGTGATAATAGATATCACAAGAAATAAATATTTAATGATTAGTTGATTTTAATTTTTATTGGGTATTTACTTTTAAAAATGTGTATGAGAGAGAGAATGGCAGTTCTTGTTCCAAGTAACTTATAAGATGTAGTGTGAGAATAATGGGTTGTAGGCTGAAATGCATAATTTTAGCCTGACCTTCTAGTTCTAACTCAGGCAAAATTTCTGTTGACAAAAATCATCTCTTATGTGCACTTTATTTCCTTCTTGATCTTCAGTTACTGAAGATATATGTGCATAACTGGCTTTGATATTGTGCATTAAATAGTTGAATGGAGAAGATATCCCATAGAAATATAGTCTTCTTTATCTTATTAAAGCTAACAATGGCTTTCTGAACATTTTCAAAAAAGAAATTGGATCTTAAAAGGCATTTTAGTAAGTGTTGGAGGTACTTGGTCAGCTGAGGAAAATTACATATATATTTTTGTCCAAAATGGAGAATTATAATGTGTATGCAAAAAATCTCAAAGGAATGTCCAGCTTCAACTCTACCTTTCATGAATCTACCCATTAAGATAATGTATATAACTCGAATCTAGCCAAATGTTCATAATGAATATTATTTATATTAGAAGAGCTCCTAAAGACACTAATTAGGATCATGGTCCCATTGTGCTTGTTGGTGTACAAACACAGACCAAACACAGTCTCTTCTCCAAAGAGCTTACAGTCTAAATTTAACACAATGCATATCAATGTATCTAGAAAACAGGGTGAGAAAGAAGGAGGACGAAGGTTAGAGTGATAAGAACGTGAAGATATTTAGGATAGCTATTGCACAATATGATGATTTCAGATTCAATTACTGTAGTTGCTGATGTGCTGTTTATGTAAATTATTGGATTTATCTCAGTCCCTAGTCTGAAGTGAATGAGTTATTGACCTTTCCCATACTAATAAAACTTGACAGAGCCAAAAGAAAAGTGTTAAGATCATCAGGTTTTATTCCTACCTCAGTTTTGTCCAGACTTTGCAGATTTAGAGAAGGAGAAGAGAGGAAAACATTTAAGAATCATTAGTGATTGACTAATGAGAAAATGTGTGTGTTGTGACAATTATTTTTCATATGCAAAAGATAATTGCTTGCTAATTTATAGAATACAATATAATAGAATATAATTTATAGAATACATTGTACATCCAGTTGGAAACAGAATCTGGAAAGCTACATTGTGGCCCTGAAAAAAATTAAATATTTAAACTTTGGGTTTTTAATATATATAAACCCAAATTTAATATATATAGTGTGTAGATCTGTTGGGCCTCGTTTCTAAGTCCAGCATAAATTTGGCACATTTACCCTAGCAATATAGTGGGTGCACGCAGAATGGATGGAGTGCTTTGTGGTATTCTTTTTCCATTTAATTTTAATTCTTTGATGCTGTTTTAAAAGGTACTTTTGTTACTGTTTTTATTAGTATTTGCATTATTGTAGTGCCGAGGAGCCCTAATCATGGCCCAGAACCTAAGCATTCTAGGTGCTGTATGAACAGAGGCCAAAAACACCATCCCTGTCTCAAATGATCTGTTGTACTGTTCCTTGTTACCAGCTGTGACCAAATACTCACTTTGAGTTTGAATTTGAACAAACCCCAAAGTCCAAAGCAAAACTTGCCTGAAACCACCTAATTTCACTTGCATTCTTTCTTTCTTTATCAAAACTATGCAAAGCCTTGAATTTCACTTGCTTAAGATGTGAAATAAAAATTTGGCCCAGGCTCACTTGAAACCTTTGACGCTTTCTGTGAACCTGGTGTTAGCTTCAACTTTGTAATGAAATCACTCAGAAGCGCTTCCTGTATTTTGGCTTTTGATGATAGTTGTGCAAAATATTAATAATTAGTGTCCCTTTTAATTACCCCTCTTTTCCCAAAACCACGAGTGATTGCTACTTTTAGCAACTCATTAGCTTTAATAGCTTTTAGCCATGTGTTTTGGCTAAATAGGGGGAAACTGTTCACAACCAACTTTATAAGGTAGCTTCTGTTTGAGGACTTTCATTCTTGTCTGTATTTCACATGTCTAAGCAAGGGCTTTGGGCTTCAAATTTTGTGAAGAATGCTTAATAAGTATCTAAACAGTTACATAAATTGTCTTTCTTTTAATCCAGGCATGCAAGCAGTCCTACAGAATAATCATAAAAAGTTCTATATAAACTTACAACACAGTATTTTTGCAAAATTATTAGTTTTTGTTGTAAAAATAATTTAAAAATTAGATGGTTGCTATTTTTGCTGTGTTCTTTGATACTGTTGCTATGTTCCTTGACGTGGTGTATGGCATTATAAAGATGCCCTTTATGGAAAACTGCCACTATTGTTTGTTCTGTCTTGGAAAGAAAGAACTGTGACTCATGGGGTTGTGGGATGTTCTCAGTAAGGAAGGAAAGTATAGGACCTCTGCTTAGCAGGGAAAGAGAGTGAATAGCTGATGACATCAAGAAGGCTGAGGTGTTTAATACCTATTTTGCTTCAGTCTTCACAAAAAAGGTAATGGTGACCAGATACTCAACTCAACTGTCTTTCAAAAGGGGAACAAAGAGGACCTGGGGAATTATACCAGGTAGCCTAACTTTGATACCTGGAAAGATATTGGAACAAATTAATAAACAATTTGTAAGCACCTGAAGGATATTAGGGTTATAAGGAATAGCCAGCATGGATTAGTCAGGAACAAATCAAACCAATCTAATTTCCTTCTTTGACAGGGTTACTGCCCTAATACATGGGTGAAAGCAGTACATGTAAAATATCTTGATTTTTAGTAAGGCTTTTGCCACAGTCTCACATGATATTCTCATAAACAAACTAGGGAAATGTGGTCTAGATGAAATTACTGTAAAGTGGTGCAGCACTGATTGAAAGGTCATACTCAAAAGTAATTATCAATGCTTTGCTCTCAAACTAGGGGAGCGTATCTAGTGGGGTTTGGCAGGGTCAGTCTTGGGTTCAGTACTATTCAATATTTTCATTCATAACTTGAATAATGGAGTAAAGGGTATGCTTATAAAATTAGTAGATGACACTCAGATGGGAGGGACTGCAAATACTTTGAAGGAGAAGATTAGAATTCAAAACAACCTTGATAAATTAGAGAATTGATCTGAATTCAGCAAGTTGAAATTCAATAAAGACAAGTACAAAGTACTTCATTTAGGAAGGAAAAATCAAATGCACAACAACAAAATGGGAAATAACTGGCTAGGAGGTAGTACTGCTGAGAAGGATTGGGAATTATAGTGGATCACAAATTGAATATGAATCAACTATGAGATGCAGCTGTGAAGAAGGCTAATATTCTGGGGTGTATTAACTGGAATATCATATGTAAGACATGGGACATAATTGTCCTGCTATATTTGGCACTGGTGAGGCCTTGGCTGGAGTACTGTGCTGAGTTCTGGGCGCCACGCTTTAGGAAGGATGTGGACAAATTGGAGAGAGTCCAGAGGAGAGCAAGAAAAATGATATGTAAGATTTAGAAAACCTACCTATGAGGAAAGGTTAGAAAAAGTGGGCGTGTTTAGTCTTGAGAAAAGAAGACTGAGGTGGGCACCTGATAAATCTTCAGCTATGTTAAGGGCCGTTATAAAGATCAATTGTCCTGCATGTTTACTGGAGGTAGAACAAGAGTAATGGGCTTAATCTGCAGCAAGGGAGATTTATGTTAGATATTGGGAAAAACTGTCTAACTATAAGGGTACTTAAGTTGTGGAATAGGCTTCCAAGAGAGTGTTTGGAATCTCCATCACTGGAGGTTTTTAAGAACAGGCTGGGCAAATGCCTGTCGGGGAAGATGTAGGTTTACTTGGGTCCCGTTTATCACAGGGGATCGGACTTGATGACTTCTTGAGGGCCCTTCCAGCCCCACATTTCTATTATCCCGTGATAACGTTACTTTGAGACATGCAGGACCTCATGCTCAGCTAGTGTAAATTAGAGTAGCTCCACTGAAGTAATTGAAATTATATTTATATTGATTTACACCTCCTGAGGATCTGGCCCCAAATCTAAGTGGGTGGTGCTCTAAATTGGTTCATTTTTTAGAAGTCATGAAAAAATCTCTCTTTCCACACAGATTTTTTTCCCGTTATTAGCAGTTCTTATTCTATACTGATTATGTCGATAGAGACTTCCCTCTAGGATTTTAGTCTTAAGGAGTTGTTTACCTGAAATAGAGATTCTTTGAAAATGTTATGGATCTATGGTCACCCAGCCCTCCCTTAGAGAGTTGAACTACTCAATAATTTAGGTCCTAGGTTGAAAAGAAACTGACAATTATGTGACCGAGACAGGTCTATATATCCCTTGAGGCACATTATGTCAATCAACTAGCCACTTTGCCTAGAGGCCAAAAGCTGTGAATCATTTCCTCAAATGCCACACTTTGGAAGATGCTTGATCTGGAGAATGTGGATCCATAACAAGTGCTAAAGGACAGTGGTATACACCCTTTTCAGCTTCAGGACCACTCATATTATTTCATAAAGATCAAGGGGCCTCAATCAACCCCTTTTGGGGGGCAGATTCTGGGGCATATATGGGGGGGGAGTGACTGTACTATGGTTTCTTGGGGACCACAGCCCTCAGTGGAACTAGCCAGCTGACCCAAGTTAGATCAGCCCAGACTACTTTGTTCTGCACTAGGACTGGGATTGGGACAGCGCAGAGACAGCAGGCAGCAGAGGAAAAAGATACAGAGCACTATTTCCATTAGCACCACGGAGGCGGATTATAAGGCTGTTTGTTGCTGCTATTATTATAGATGGTACAGGTAGCAATGCCTATAATTAAGGTATCCCAACATTTTCCATTATTTTAGCATTTATTTTGCAGTAGTGCCTCATAGCCACAACCAGGTTGGCCCAAATAGCTTACAATCTAAAAAACAAAACATAACAGGTGGATGAGCTGAACAAGCCGATGGAGTGATATGAAAGAGAACCAGACGAGGGTGGAGTCACAAAAGCCTACGAGTGACAGGATTTTGAGACGAAGATTATGTCATTGGCATTGTCAAAGGCAGCCAAGGCCAAGGCAGGTGAAGAGGGAGTACTAGCTCTGAAATTTGGCCAGGAATAGGTCATTAGAGACTTCAGTGAGAGTAATTTCAGTGGAGTGTATGGGTGGAAGCCAGATTTGGTGGGGGGGAAAGGGGAGAGAGGGTTCTAGAATGTAAAAAGAGGGCAAAATGTAAGACAGCAGTTGTAGACAGCGCACTCACTGAATGTGGAGCAGGGAGATGGGGCGATAATTTGAGAGGGTGGGGTCAAGGCCTTTTTTAGTTTAGTTTAGTTTTTTTAAATGATGGGAGAGACCACATGCTCCTTCTTGTCTTCAGCCCCTTGAGCCATTGTAGCACATGGGCTGCAAGTAGCAACCGGGAGGAGGTACAGAGCAGCAAATACAGGCTTCTATTGTACGATTAAGAGCACAGGGTTCCTTACAGCCTCTGCTTTTTCTTCTCCAAGCACTGTAGCATGTATGTGCTAAACTGAGTAGTTCTGAGCTTGGTGATAATGGGTGTCAGGTAGGAGGGGAAGGAGTTCTGAGCTTGAGGATGAGTTTTCTGAGGTTATGTCTATGCTACAGCTGATGTTGGCATAATTTATGTTGCTCAGGGGTGTGAATAAACCACACCGACACAAGAGCTCATGTGCACAGTGCTATGTCGGCAGGAGAAATTTCTAGTGTTTGCAGAGGTGGTTTTATTATGCTGACAGAAGAGCTCTCTCTCATCAGCATGGAGTGTCTTCACCCAATACAGCTGCGCCGCTGCATGTATAGACATGGCCTGAGTCTGGAACGTGGGAGTTTCGGCACTGGGTGTTCTGAACCTGGGGTGGTTGAAAGGGAGAGAGTTTGGAACTGTCTGTGTGGTTCTCAGCTGTCGAGGAAGAGGAAGGGTTCTCAGCCTGAGTGTGTGTGTGTGTTTCTGAACTGTTGGGTAAAAGGGAAGTTTTATTGTTCTCTTAATATAACCAAGAACATTCTAATTGAAAGTATCTCTAAGTATAGAAAAACATAACTATGACAAGCGACAAAACAGTCAACCAAACAAGCACTGAGGGGCTAAAATCAGGGGCCAAATCTTCGTCCTGATCTATACCCAGCCTGTATCTATTGGGTCTCTGGGAAGTGAGGGGCAGGGAGCTTCCGAGCCTGGATGGGGATGGATTGAGTATGCAGGATTGACGACAGTGGAGAATAGAGTCAATTGATAATGAGAGTGAGATAGGAGGGGGAGATAGGAGGGTAAGTGCTAAATTGGAAGTGAGGAGGTTAGAACTAGGAGAGAACAGCAAACTTGGATCACCAAGGGATAAATACTGGTTCCGCAAAACTGCAAAATACTGGTTCTGCCCTTTAGTGTAAAATGTCCCAGTTTTTAAGTCTGACATGGGGAGACTGTCAAGCATCTTCCCCCATTTCCCCCTAGAACATGTTCTTGTGGGACCATCCTTCCACTGAACACAGTGTCCCACTTTTTCACTTTGAGAGTTTGTCTTACCTGCAGGGGGTGTTAGGAGGTGAGGGGCAGCTTGCAGCTTCCCCCGTAATGTATGGCACCAGCTGCCATTGGACTTGAAAGGGAATTTTCACAGCCAGAATGACTAGAAACAATAAAAAAAAAAAAACTAGGAAAGCTTAGATTCTGCAAAAAACAGATAGGAGTAAAATAGAGAGGGCAGAAACTCACCCAAGCTTCAGAGCAATAATAAATACTACCCTGGATGATTTGTAGATGAATAATTTGGAAAGGATAAAGCAACATTTATATTGCTTTTACATTCTTTTGTCAGCATTGCAACAGTTCCTTCTTGTTTTCATCCAGTAAAGATAATAAATGAATTAACCTACAATATTTGTGTTCAGAACTTCTTCCTCTGTTTTCCTGAAGAATATTTTCCATCAGTCCATTACACTGTAACATTGATTGGTGCATGTAATGTATTATTCATACTGTTCTAGTTTGATCCCATTAGCAATGCCAATATTATGCTGCATTCAACAGAGATAATCTTTTGTGAAGAGCTTTGTAGAGAAACTTATGCTGTAGTTCAGAACCCATTTCACATTTAGTGACAAGACAGAGCAGCAGCACCTTTTTGGTAGTACCCAGATTCTCTCTCTCTCTCCCTCTGCCCTGTTAAGTGCAGTGAGAATCAGAAATGTAGTGTGGTGTAATAAACTAAACTGTGAAAGGCAGGCCATGCCTCAGACCTGGGTTCATTTTTGGTCATTGTTCTGTATGTGCATCTTCCCAATAGCTCTTGTCATCAGAACAGACAAGTAACTGAAAGCATCAAATTACAAAAATAAGAAAACAGAATTGAAAGCAGCATTCTGGTAAAAGCAGTCTGACATTTTGGTCCATCCATATGATCCTTAGGGTATAATTATGATCACTTAAATTATGTAGGTCCCTGGAGCTGAATGCATGATTAAAATATACAGTAAAGCCAAGCACACAGAGTGGTTACAACAATACTGTAGGTCTGCTTAATGCCGAAATGAAGAAATCAGAACTTTTCAATTTGAATAACCATTTACATTTGATTTCATTGAGTATCTTCTCTTCCAATCACATTGCCACAAGTTTAAAATTAGTACTATATCCTTCTTTAGTGCACAACGGACCTGACCCAATCTCCACTGAAGTCAGTGGCAGTCTCCCCATTGACTTCAACATGCTTTGGATTTGACTCAGAGTGGTGGATTTTCAGGAGTGCTAAGCATCCACATCTCTGAAAATCCAACCCACAAATCAGTAAAATCTCTTGTTAACAAGATCAGTCTGAAAAAAAAGTTGTATCTTTCAGTACTAAGGGAATGGGGTTGTAAGTGGATAGCTTAAAAAATTTGTTTGAAAGTTTAAAAAAATTACAAAATTTGTTTCTCTTCTCCAAACAGCTGTATAAACAGTGAAACAATCTCTTCCTGGCATGTGCACTAAAAATCTTTACCAAGTTTTAAGATGCACAGGTCATGGAGGGACAAATGGTTGGCAGCTGTGAGACTGTGCTTCCTGGGATCTCATCTCTGGAGGCAGGAATGGGCTGATTCAGATCTGGAGAGCTGCCTGAGAGAAGTAGGGAGCGTATGTCCCAAAAGATCTCATTCTTTAGGGATATGTGTACACTGCAAAGAACACCCGTGGCTGGCCCATGTCAGCTGATTCAGGCTTGTGGGGCACGGCTGGGGCTATAAAATTCCAGAGTAGATGTTCAGGCTTGGGCTGGAGCCCAGGAGGTGGGACTCAAGTCAGTGTATCCTGGATTTGAGAACCCAAGGCTTGAGTATTTACACTGATTGTCAATCTTAGGTTGAGAATTTTTTTAATTGGGCTGGGGCTCCGGCATCTACACTCCATTATGCAGACCCAAGTCCAACCAACCATATCCCATGCTTCCTAGCATCCTCCCAAAGTGTGTCCGCTTTAGCCTTTTGTTCATGGTGCAGGGTGGGAAAACTTCACTGTCCCTTCTGTATGCTACAGGAAGTTTGAACAGTCTGTCAACACATTAAACAGCCTGCCAAGCCATCATTTTGTTTTGTGTGCTCTCAGCAACCGGAGCCAGCAACACAGAGGAGGCACCATTTGAAGAACTTCTCTCACTTGTGCTTCCACTCCCATTTCTGGAAAAGGCCAGAGCTTCTGTGAGATGCTGGTGAACATTTCTCTGGCATTTTCTGACTCACCGAAGGTACCTGACAGAGCTAATGATGGGGCAGCAGGAGGAGGATGAGGATGGCAGACTCAAACTGGATGCTGCTGCTTATTACACTTGCTGTAGCTGCTGATGCCCCCTATGTAGGCTTCACTTGTGGAACAAGGCAGAAGCACAGACTGGTGGGACCACATCATTTTTGCAGACCTGGCATGACCAGTAGTGGGACCAGATCTTTCGCATGAAGAAAGCTACATTTCTGGAGCCCTGTGAGCATCTTGCCTCGGCCCTCCAGCATAAAGACATGCATGAGGGCAGCCTTGCTGGTTCAGAAACGGGTTGGTATAACCATCTGGAAGCTGGCTGCTCCCAACTGCTATAGGTATGTTGTCAACCAGCAGTTGACTGTGGGTAAAGTGGTGGTGGAGGTTTCTGAGGCAATCAGGTATGTGTGGTTTACGCCAAAGTGGCGGGCATGACAGATATTCCTGAAGTTATTGCTTGCTTTGAGATAATAGGGTTTCCAAATTGCACTGGAACCACTGGTGGGACTCATGTGCCCATAGTTTGCCCTCCTCAAGGAGCACATGATACATAAACTGCAAAGGGTCTTTCTCTGTTGTTACGCAGGTCCTTGTGGATCGCAGAGGCTGATTTATGAACATCAACCTGGGCTGCAGTGAAAAAGTTGGTGATGCCAGGGTTTTTCACCCGTCAGGAGTTTACATGGACAGGCTGGGACACTGTTCCCACCAAATGTCATTGTTATAAATGGAGATACTGTTCCCACTGTTATTCTGGGGGATCCTGCCTACCCACTAGTGCCTTGGCTTCTGAAACTATACCCTGATATCAAAGGCCCTGGCAAAAGAAGATTTAATTACACTCTCAACAGGTGCAGAATGGTTATTGAATGTCTATTTGACAGATTGAAATCTCATTTGAGATGTATACAGATGGACAAATTTTAAAACCCTAGTCGTATTTGGGACAAATGATTTAATCACCCATGGATTACATTTAACTCAAATGGACTATATTTGTAAGTGGAACACATATCCACACTCCCTCCCTTCTAGTTCAGTGTTTTCAGGCTGCTTGTTACACCGTTCAGAAAGCAGTGTACTCACAAGGATGGCAATGTAAGTTTATTATTTTAACAAACAGGAATGGGCTTGCAAAAATGTGCGCTTTTCTATTGAAAATTCACTTTTCAAGGCATTTTTTTACAGTTTGTATTTGCTGATTTTGAATTCCACGTGATGGTGTGGGGGAGGGGAAATGGAGGGATGTCAATGTGTTGGTATACAACCTGCCATTAGCAGATACATGGTGCTAGCTGGGGCTTGTAATAACTTTTGCGTTGGTTCATAGAACAGAAATTCCTCTCATTCCTAATAATATACATGAAAATGGAGTCCAAAATTTACTAGGCTCTGGGGCAGTTTCTGCTATTTCTGGTGCAGGTTCCGCAGCAGGCTGTTCCTTGGGCATCAAAAAGCTCCTCCAAGTACAGCCCCAGGATGTGCTGTGGTTGTTCCTGCAGCAAAGTCTCTTCTGGTACCAGTGTCAGCAGCAGTGTCACTTCGCTGGGCTCATTCATCGCCTGCTGTTGGCTCCCATCAGTTCCCATGCTGGATTCTGGGACCAGCAGGTTGCCATTCCGGCCATCTGGGTCACTGCTGTTGGCTCTGTGCTTGGCGCAGTACCAGCACCCTGTCAAACTCACAAAACAGGCATGATGTTGGCGAGTTGCCCGAGGTGCGTTTCTGGACTCTGGTGTTCCTGTACTTGGTCTTTAGCCACTTAATCCTCTCCCTGAGCTGGTCACCAGTCTGGTAAATTCCCAGTGCTGCCAGCTTCTTTGCTATTTGCTTGTATCTATGGTCATTCCTTGTACCTGTACTAAAATCTACTGTTTTATTGGCCTCACATTGGAGATTAACCAAAATCTGGCTATGCTCCTGCGACCAGGGACAAGGGAAATATGATCCAAACACTCCACAAGATTTAATGTGATTGGGAAATGCGAGGATTAGAGATAGCTGGGGAGAGATCTTGTGGTGGATAGACTATATAGAGAGACTGAAAAGATCCCATGGAGGAATAAAATAGGTCTTAGAGCGAGAAAGATGGGTGTCTGTGTCCATTTCCCCTGGGGGAAAAGGAATGCCTGTACCCTGCCTTCGAGAGGAGCTTGGTGATGGGACACTTGTGCATTCTCCCTGGCTGTAAGGAAATATTGCAGCCTGAGCAGGGAATGTAATTGGATTAGTATAGTGTGCCCCAATAAAGGCTGCCCACCCCAGCTATATAAAAACTCAGCTAGTGCCAGTCAGCATCTGCTCAACACAGCAGCTGGCTGGTTCCTCAGCCTCTAGTGCTGCATTGTATTCTCAGAATAAAGCCTGACATTGCATGAGCTGAACCAGAATCTGTTATGAGTGTACCCTTGTTCCAGGGCATTGGCCTCCTGGAGAGTTGGGGGTTGGGAGACTGAAACTTCTTCCCTTGAGGTATTCTCGAGATGTACTGAATGTCTCATCAAAACGTTACTCAGTTTATTTTTAGATGCTTTGGGGGAATGAATCCAGATGGTCTCTACATCGCTTTACCCCTTTTTTATTTTCCATTTGTATTTTTCTGCATACAAGTTTCTTGGTTCAAAAAAAAACAACTTATGTTAATGAAACACTGAGGTTGCAAATTTAAATGGATTTAAATGAAAGAATTAGGATGCAAAAATTTAGATACTTATAGCCATTCTAGCTTGTCCACATTGTGGATATCAAATGTTTGCTTACTTGTTATACTCTTTAAATATACACTTAAGTACAGGGTTTATGGGTAAATTAATTTGATGCAAAAGTCTTACTTATTGTGTTTTTCACATTTTGTTGATCTGCAACCTTAATGTTTTATTATCTTAGGTATTTTTTTGTATTTAATTCATTGTTTAGTTATTAGTTAAGAGGTATTGAGTTATTGAGTGTTTTAAGAATGCAGGATACTTGATCCTGATAAACTTCAGCATGTATACATGTAATTTCAGAAAGCTAATTGTAACTACATATTTTGAAATAATGTCTCAAAATCCTAATAAAAACAATGCAGAATGAGCCATGTTACAAAACTATTTGCACAGAGGAAAGATGATCCAACAAAATGGTTCAAGAATCAGTAACCCACCAATTTAGTTGATATTTTTACTGCTTCATCTCTAATGAGATCCAGAAGAAGAGTGGGGAAAAAAAGCATAATTTTATAATGTGTTGTGTGGCATGTGACTTTCATATAAGCAATTACTTCTGAAAGTATTTCATATGAATAGGAACCACTGTCAGGGGTGTTGCTTGATCAATTTTTTGTGCATTAGTAATATGGTTAATCACTTAAGAATTCCCAATTAACACTCTGAGGTTTAGGTTCTCGTCCCAAGATCAGGCCCAATATTATTAGAATTACTGTTCAGTTGGGAACCCATAACGTACACGGTTGCAATACTCACACTTAGGAAACGCCTTTTGAAATTGCAATAATTGAATTAACACAATAAAGTCACAAACACTCCAGTCCATATACACATCCCTTGCAAAAGGACCCAGAGTGTTAGTCGTCATCCTCATCGTCTGATTCACCATCATCACCAATAGTCGTCATCCTGGCATCTCCAAGGAACTATGTCTCCCAGGGCCCACAGGCTAGGATACAACTTTGATGATATGTTACGCTGGCACTGATACCATTATGCCCAATACATACTCAGTAGCGGTTTCTCCTCTTTTCCTTATATGTATTTCCTTACCCTACTAATGATAGGATGCCCTTCTCCCATAGGTTATTAGTTCATTTACTTCAAGCTTATTACAGTATATGCCAGTTAGTTACCATGGTACTTTGTGGTCAGACATCTGCTGATGTTCCTAACTTGAAATATCCCAAGAGGATATAAACTAGCACCTTGTGGTTACCTGTCAGCAGTTTAGTCCTTACAGCATTCTGTCTTGTGATAACTTATGATCTAGGTCACTCCTGATTATGCTAACATTTCTTGCGCTTTATGCCTTGTATAGCTAAGCTTTATTGTCATACAGGCCTTGTAGGCACATTACACTACTCCCTTAACTTACACCTGTGCATTACCTAGCAAATACCTATGCATATAGGCTACCAAGGGCAAACTATTTAGAATCTGGCCAGTATAACATAGAAGCTTGTAGGATATGCCATAACAAACCAGCTTATTGTCTGCCTCCTCCCAAATCTCTCCAACTGTTCCTGGTCAGCAGGAGTAAAACTGTCTGCTCCTAGTTGTTTGCATATGTAGCCATTTGAAGCAACAGGTAGCAGTAGCCAGCAATCCCGAGAATCAAAAACAGGAGCAAATGATAAAATAAAAATAAAGATAAAATAATAAAGTAAAAATAAGATTAAAAAGGGAACAGTCCACTGGAACCAAAACACAAGGGGGTACTGTGCAATAACTAAAGGGAAACCTCAGTATGGAAAACAGGAGAAACTCTTGCTAGGACCTCGAGACCCACCTTTAATGCTGCAGCTAGAGAGTCACCCAGTTTATACATCCAAGGGTAGGTCTATACTTACCTGCCGAGTCAACGCGTAGCGTTCGACTTCTCGGAGTTCGAACTATCGCGTCTAATCTAGACCGATAGTTCGAACTCCGAACGCGTTCCCGTCGACTCCGGAACTCCACCACCGTGAACGGCGGTGGCAGAGTCGACGGGGGAGCCGCGGACTTCGATCCCGGGGTGTCTGGACGGGTGAGTACTTCGAACTAAGGTAGTTCGACTTCAGCTACGCTATTCGCGTAGACCAGGCCCAGGGGATTGTATTAGCCCTCTTTGCCACAGCATCACACTGGGAGAACATGTTGAATTACTTGTCCTCTATCATCCCGAAATCCTTCTCAGAGTCACTGCTTTCCAGGACACAGTCCTCTCTTCTGTAGGTGTGACTTGCGTTCCTTGTTCCTGAGCTGTGTAACTTTACATTTGTCTGTATGAAAACACATTTTGTTTGACCGGGCTGACGCAACTGAAAAATCCAGATCGCTCTGTATGATTGCCCTGTCCTCATAATTATCAGTCAGCCAATTTTTGTGTCATCCACAAATGTTGTTAGCAGTGATTTTATATTTACTTCCAGCTCTTTAAAGGAAATGTCGAATAGCATTGGGCCTAGCACCAATCGCTGCAGAACCCCACTGCAAACACCCTCAATTCAATGATGATTCCCCATTGAAAACTACATTTTGAGGTCTGTCAACCAGTTCGTACTTCATTTAATGTGTCATTTATTGATCTATAGTGCTAATTTTTTAATCGGAATGTCATGCGGTCCTAAAACAAAAGCCTTGCAAAAGTCTAAGTATATTACATCTGTGCAGTTACTTTACAACCAAACTTGTAATCTCATTAAAGAATGTAATCAGGTTTGTTGTTTTCTTCCCACCACCCACTAGCTATAGTAAAAACCCAGTCTTGGGTTCTGGCTCCCTTTGTACCCCAGTGTCCTTTGTGGTTTCCTCATTCAGATCTGTGTATGAAGCTATCTAAGAGCTAAGCATTAGTATTAATAAATTACAATGAATGGGAGAACTAGTTCTTAAGATAAGACCTCCCCCAACTTTCACCCTTCTTCTGAACTAAACCTGATTTTTTTATATATATTTTTTGAGCTTTGGGAAATCTTCCCTTTTACCCCATTTGCCTTTCTTCACACTGTTCATTTTCTTAATTTTCTTTTTACTTCCTCATCAGAACTCTCTCTCTCTCTCTCTCTCTCTCTCTCTCCACTTCTCTTTCTCCAGTTTTTATTTCTTTGTAAATCTCCCCTCCTTGTTTTACAAGTTCTGTTTCATTCGTTAATGTTTGTAAAGTTGTTAGGCTTTGTCTCCGTTGCTAGGTTACTTATCAATATATTATTTATGAATCTGAAATTAGCTTCTGATTCCCATCAAACTCTTATGCTGAGTCCACCGCCAAAACACAGGTGTCAATAGGAAGGGGTAGCTATTGCTTTGATGTGAAAATTTAGGTGTGCCATTTGATCCCCAGCTCTTGTGTTATTGCAGCAATCCTTGTGTTTCACAAGGTTATTTTGGTTGCTAAAGTGTTGGTTGTGATTTCACATCAGGTTGCTTCGACCCAAAGCTATTTAAGGCAGAGGTTTAAAGTTATGGATAACATTAGTTAAAGCAGTAGGTCAGTGGATTAAACTGTTATATTTATCTTCTGAATATGGAGAACTTCACTGGATTCCCCAGTCTTATCTTTTTTATTTTTATTCAAAGAAGACTCTTTGCCTGTAACTTTCACCATTCCTTTTACTGTGATTGCAGTTGTGTGTGTGACTCCTTATTTCCTTACAATCCAACTAATTTAGTGTGTGATTCAGTCATAGAATATTAGGGTTGCAACTAGATGCAGGAGGTCATCTAGTCCAATCCCCTTCTCAAAGCAGGACCAACACCAACTAAATCAGCCCAGCCAAGGCTTTGTCAAGCTGGGCCTTAAAAACCTCGAAGGATGGAGATTCCACCACCTCCCTAGGTAACCCATTCCAGTGCTTTACCACCATCCTAGTGAAATAGTATTTCCTAATATCCAGCCTAGGACCCCCCCCCACTGTAACTTGAGACCATTGCTCCTTGTTCTGTCATCTGCCACAGCTGAGGACAGCCTGGCTCCATTCTCTTTGGAACCCCCCTTCAGGTAGTTGAAGGCTGCTATCAAATCCCCCCCCTCACTCTTCTCTTCTGCAGACTAAATAAGCCCAATTCCCTCAGCCTCTTCTCATAAGTCATGTGCCCCCGCCCCCTAATCATTTTGGTTGCCTTCCGCTGGACTCTCTCCAATTTGTCCACATCCTTTCTGTAGTGGGACCAAAACTGGACACAATACTCCAGATGTGGTCTCACCAGTGTCGAATCACTTCCCTCAATCTGCTGGCAATGCTCCTACTAATGCAGCCCAGTATGCTGTTAGCCTTCTTGGCAACCATGGCACACTGCTGAGTCATATCCAGCTTCTCATCTACTGTAATCCCAAGGTCCTTTTGTGCAGAGCTGCTGCTTAGCCAGTCGGTCCCCAGCCTGTAGCGGTGCACGGGATTCTTCCTTCCTACGTGCAGGACTCTGCACTTGTCCTTGTTGAACCTCATCAGATTTCTTTTGGCCCAATGCTCCAATTTGTCTAGGTCACTCGGCACCCTATCCCTACCCTCCAGCGTATCTACCTCTCCCCCCAGTTTAGTATCATCTGCAAACTTGCTGAGGGTGCAATTAATCCCATCATCCAGATAATTGATAAAGATGTTGAACAAAACTGGCCCCAGGACCGACCCTTGGGGTACTCCTCTTAATACTGGCTGCCAACTAGATATTGAGCCATTGATCACTACCCATTGAGCCTGACAATCTAGCCAGCTTTCTATACACTTTATAGTCCATTCATCCAATCCATACTTTTTTAACTCGCTGGCAAGAAGTCTGTGGGAGAGTGTATGAAAAGCTTTGCGAAAGTCAAGATATATCACATCCACCTCTTTCCCCATGTCTACAGAGCCAGTTATCTCATCATAGAAGGGAATCAGGTTGGTTAGGCGTGACTTGCCCTTGGTGAATCCACGTTGACTGTTCCTGATCACCTTCCTCTCCTCCAAGTGCTTCAAAATGGATTCCTTGAGGACCTGCTCCATGATTTTGCCAGGGACTGAAGTGAGGCTGACCAGTCTGTAGTTCCCCGGGTTCTCTTTTTTCCGTTTTTTAAATATGGGCACTATATTTGCCTTTTTCCAATTGTCTGGGACCTCCCCCGATCACCATGAATTTTCAAAGATAATGGCCAATGGCTCTGCAATCACATCAGCCAACTCCCTCAGCACCCTTGGATGCATGAGATCTGGACCCATGGACTTGTGCATGTCCAGCTTTTCTAAATAGTCTTTAACCTGTTCTTTCACCACTGAGGGCTGCTCACCTCCTCTCCATACTGTGTTGCCCAGTGCAGCAATCTGGGAGCTGACCTTATCTGTGAAGACTGAGGCAAAAAAAGCATTGAGTACTTCAGCTTTTTCCACATCATCTGTCACTAGGTTGCTTCCCCCATTCATTAAGGGTCCCACACTTTCCCTGACCACCTTCTTGTTACTAACATAACCCCAAACTCATAATGCAATAGAAATGACTATAACATCACAAAATTACCCTTATAGCTTCACAGGAGGCTGAAGTAGGAGCGGAAGATGGACTGAGCGGGGGTGAAATGCTTGTTTAAACACACAGATCACTTTTCCAGTGTGACAAGCAATAGTCCACTCAAAAATGGAAAAAGTAAGTTTTAAGAGATGGTCTGTTAACACATGGTGCGGTTACAGTGCTGAAGGAGTGGGGTTGAACTGGCCCATGAAGAGCTTTGTGGGTACTGTAGTTCTTGTTAAGGGGATGTCCCGATTTTATAGGGACAGTCCCAATATTTGGGGCTTTGTCTTATATAGGCGCCTATTATCCCCCACCCCCGTCCCGATTTTTTGCACTTGCTCTCTGGTCACCCTAGTTGTTCCACTTGTATTCCTATGCATTTTTACTGCAGAACTGGCAGAAATTCACGTATTAGGAATCCGCAGAGACTTATAGATGAGATAATAAGAGAAGCTGCCACAGGGACTATTTTTAGGCTGCTGCTGGTTACATTAGAAAGAGGGTTGCCTACTAATACGGTACAAATAATTCCAGGTGGCCATATAGGACAGGAAATGGTTACCTAGAAAGAGTAGTTAGTATATTTGGGGACTGAATCAGAAACAATTTTAATACTTATATTTTCCTTTTTTTCCCTACCACTTTATCTATTTAATTTTAGCTTTTCTTCTGTTCTCCACTTTCATGTCAGATGCATGGGAGTCCACCCCTACCTCTATTGTTGCCTTCTTAAACCTCTTCTTCTGGAGGCAGCACTGCTTCTTTTTCTTAGTCTCATTTTTATTTCTACTTTCTTTTCCTCCACCATCTCTCAGTCTTGTCTTTGCTATTCTTCATTCCCTCTACATGCAGCTTTGTTCTACCTCCTAAGGTCAGAGTGGGTCAGGAATTTTTTGCTGGAAAATGCTGATTCACTGAAGCCAAAACTATTCACAGGGGTGAGTCCATTCCAATTAATTTCACATACTGAAAAAAATTCAAAATATTTTCAAAATGAAAAAGTTCCTTTTTTTGGTGGGGGAGTCAAAATAGGTTTTTGTTGTGAAATTTAAGTTGGTTTGTAGTAAAACAAAACAGTCAAAATTGAAACAAAACATTTCTAAATTATTGACATGAAATGTTTTGACTGAGCTGACCTGTTTGATTTATTTCTCATGTTTGCTTTACAATTTTTTTCTGAGATTTTGACTTTTTGACCTGATTTTTTTTTTGAAATTTTTTTGAAATCATGAAAAATCTTGCAGGATGAGAAAAATGTTCCCTGCCCAGCTCTACTCCCTGTCTCCTAGTCTAGCCTAAGATCCTGTTCCCTTTCTACTTTTACACAGTGTTATCTCTCAGCAGAAGTCCCCTGTCTTATCATGTTTCCATCAAGTTTAGCATCCAGATACCACCCTGTGATCATATTCCTTTCCCAGCGAACCAGCCATAAAAGCAGTATGAAGTGTGAGTACATGTGCTTCACTACAGGTGGGGAAAAGACATAATGTGAAGGCTCACAAAAAATTTAAGCATGATGTAGTATGATGTAGTAGAATTGATTCAATTGGAGAGGGATTTATTTTTGGGAGCAGCACTCCGCATTGGTAGAATATATTGGAGTATCAGCCGCAAACTGTTCCACCTTAACTTCTTCATGGAGGAAGATATAGAACACACAGAAGTGTTAGCCAGTTTGTTATAACTAATGTAAACTACTGATGCTTTGTTTTATCTGATAATCTTTTGAAGCCTTTGTATACAAAGGAACAATTGCAGGTGTCATTCTACTCTTTTAATCACTGACCTTACCCCTGGTATAGTACAAGGTACTGTGATATTTAGTTCTTCTCACTCTTTTCAAAGAGTATCCTCTGGACAGTTGGCCGATCAATCACAAGTATTTTCCTGCATTACTACTAGAATATTCTTTTGAGCAATTTAAAGACTCAGTCACTTTGACAGTTGAATCTGTGACATCTCAGTCCTACAGCACTCAGTCCTAATTACTATACTATGTTTGTCAAGGAAAAGGAAATAGATTAAGATCAAAACTACTTGTTTCCATAGTTCATGTCATAATATATAGCATATGAAAAGAAGACTGTGGTTTGTGGTGTCTAAGCTATTTGCAATATATGAGTGTTTGAACTTTTTATACTAAAAATTTCTCAAGAGAATACTCAGAAATTTGTGTTTGAAATACTTTATTTGAAACATTTCCCCAAATAATTAAAGTTTCAAAAGAACAGCACAGAGTGATAAGTAAACAAGCAGAAATTTTGCTTGGATTCAAGGACCATATTCAAGCTGGATAAATGAATAGTACAATAATTCCACTGGATGTCTGCCAAATTTATAATTTTAAATAGGATTAAAATAATAATTCTTCACATTTATATCTATCTCCTTTTATCCATGGATTTCAAAACACGTTACACATAAATTAATTAATATAGCTGCTCAGAAATTTTCAGATGAAACGTGTTCCTGTGGGAAAATGCTGTTTTGTCAAAATTGAAACTTTCCACAGGCCCATGTTGCTTTCAACTAAATTATGTTTTGAAAAAAAAAATGAAATGAAGAATTTTAATAATGTCAAAATGTTCTAACGCTTTTTGAATGGAACATTTTGATTTTTCATTCTGAAACAAATTTTTGTTTTGGACTGTCTTTTATATTATAAATATAAATGATTTTTTCTAAATGTAGTTTTGTGGGATATTTTGAAATTGTTTTCATTCAGATTTTCAATTGCAAAATTTCCTGTGAAATAAAACTCAAGTTCCTGCACAGTCCTCTTAATTAAATCTTTCAACATATGTGTTAGGAAGATACCTTTTTATACTCATTCTGCAGATTGGGAAACTGAGGAGCAACCTTCAAACTACATAACAAGGCAGTGGTTGAGCTAGAAATAGAGCCTAGTGCTTGCTCCCAGTTCTCTGCTCTAAACTCTCAATGACACTCCGTCTACCTCCTGGTTTCTGAAAGGAATCCAGATGTTTAAACTGATATATTGAATACTCATAACACATTTCAACTACATTAAAGCTGGAAAGACCATAGATAGCTATCTGTCCCTATTCTCACTTCACACTACATTCATTTTGATGTTAACATAATTGTATTCATTACAGTGCTAGTAGTCATACTGTCTGAGATGGAGGGAGACTTTCTTCTGTAAGCAAGCCTTTATAAACAGGGAGGCTTCAGGGATGTCTCATAAAGCTTGATGCTTTGAGTATTGACCAAGGGATTACAGAAGATGCTTTGTAGACTGTGCTGTTTAAATACTGCTGTCTTTAACAGTCCTGTATTTATTTGGAATTGCATTAACATTTGGCACATCTAAAAAGTGGATAAAGTTTGAGATGCCAGTTGTGGCTCCATGGTTAATGTTGAGATGAGTTTTGCACTTAAAACAAGGATTTTATTTCATTATATGTAAAAAATAGATAGGCAGTCACCATCTTTGGGAACAATGGGAGATGGTGGAGATTTTGAAAGAGGCCAATTGTTTGAGTTTCTCTGAAGGAGAAGGTTTCACACAGCAGCCTTTGCTTCAAACTTTCATTATGAAGTATAATGAAAATATGACTACTAATCCTAAGTATTTCTTTTTTGAAAAGATATTCATTGCACTACATCTGCTCAACAGGAGGGAGGGGGGAAAGTAGTGAAGGTTAGGTATGTGCAAGTGCATAGGAATATGAAAGGATAGAAGGCAGTGGGAAACCTGTGTGTTTGTGTGTGTGCACATTTGTACATGGGAATGTAAGTGGTGGAGGAAGGAGGAAAAACAGAGGGTAATATGTGCAGGGGAATGTGGAGGACAGTGCAAGGTGGAATTTGGGAGTGTGTGCAGGGAGATGTAAAAAGATGCAAGAAGCATGGGGAATTTGGAGGACAGGCGGGAGGGGGAAAGTAGGGTATACTCGTCAGCTACTTTGAGGAAACAAAGCAGCTGAAAACCCAGTTTAAGTAGCCAGTATGTTCTGGCTTCTTTGTGCTGTATCAGAATGGGATAAAGCAAAAAAACTTGATTCTTCATATCATTAGAGATATCCCATGGATACAGTCTTTTTGAATTTGTGGTTTGTATTTCTGTATGAAATTTTTAATATAAAACCCTAAATTAAGATGTAGTTAAGGTTGAGAATACATATTAGTAATTTAGGGTATAGTTAATTACAACAATGTTGCAATTATCCCCAAACCAAGCAGGAAATTCAGGGTTAAGTTTAATTTGAAAAGAAATCCAAGCAGGGTAAGGTACGGAAATGTACAATTAAAGCATTCTGCCCTGTAGTGACTTCATGAGAGGAAAAAGAAATCTAATGTGTTATTAAAAATCTATAGTGCCAGATTAAATTAACTAACACAAAATCCCTTAATCATAATCATAAGGTTATTGTATGATGTTACTGTACTAAAATGCCATACGCACACAATCTGCTCCCCTTGTTGCTTGTTCTGCATTTATTCTAAGATGCAGGGTCATATATTTAAATATAGTTTGTGGTAAGCAAAGATGTGTATAAGGAACCTAAGATTTGAAATAGGAAAAGTTAGCAATAAGGCTAGAGGGATTACTGCAAGAAGGGAAGCAGGTTGTGTGTGTATGGCATTTTAGAACAGCAAAGTTCTTATCCTGTGGAATTGAATGTCTGAGGAGCCTTTTTGCAGTGTTTTTTGCATCCCTACTCAGGAATTCCCTTTCCAGCCTGTCTCCTGCCTGTCTCTACATTGGTATCTCTGCTGAAAATCTCAGCTGTTCCATTCAAATCCTGGTGTTTGTGGGATAGTAACACAAGTTAGTTTGCCACATCACCAACTGGATATTCAAATGTAATTTTCAAAATGAAAATGACCACTATTACTGGCTCTTTAATTGAGTGGTAATGTCTTGTGAATATTAATTGTTTTGTCCACTTCCCATTATATTTGGAAGGAAGTTTATTCAGTCATCCAGTCAAGTAACACCTCCATCACTGTAGTGTCTAAGAATCTCAAAATAGATATATGGGGTTTTTTTCTCTCTCGCTCGCTCTTCCTTTCAACTCAATGGGAGAAATTGCTCAATTAGCATAATGGGATTTTTGTTTGTGTGTTTAATACCATGTGCAGTTTTATTGAGTGTAGGAAACTGTAGGAAAACCAAGCTGAAGAGTTGAATTTTGCATTTTGTTCTTAAAGTGATGCATTCTGTGGCCATTCTCATCTCATATGGCAGTGAGCTCCATAGTTTAAATCCAGCTCCTGTGAATCATCTGTCAACAGTGTCATTGTTCCAGTGGAACATAGCCATGTAAGAGGTTATGGTTATAACGGGAAAGTCCATCTTTCTGGTGGGCTATGGTGGGCTTTGAATGCAGGACAGAGACCTTGAGTTAGATTTTGTATTCAATCGGGAAGTAGTGCAGAGACCTGAGCATTAGGGTGACGTGGTCACAGAAGTCTCTGCTGCTAAGCAGATGCACTGGTGCATTTTGTATCAACTGCAGCCTGTTTTCTTGTTTGTTGCACTGAATAACAATAATGAGAAATGTTTGTCAGAATACGTATTAAATAATTCAATCTTTGGGTCTCTTGCCATGTTTTCTGACATTTAGGCCATCTTCTTGTATCCAAAGCACCGAAGAGAGATTTATAATTATTAGAAGAAAGTGATCAATTTATAAATTCAGCTTGCTGTGTGCTGTAATTTGAAATACAATTAAGCCTTTAAATAAGGGCCAGACTCTATGTAAAGCTGTCTTGTCGCTGCTAAACTTTCACATTATACCGAAGTCAGATATAAACACCCCTTTTATAACTTGTATGTCACTATAATACACAGATGTCTTGGCTCTGAAAGCACATTTATGAAGCGAGCGCAGTGCTGAAATTTAGCCAGAGTTGAGACTCAGTAGTTCAAGGAGGAGTCCCAGTACTTCTCAGGATGGGAGGTCAACTAAATGCTAATGGGCCTCCCTAATTCTGGCAGCAGAATTCCAACCCTAAAAGTGTGTGCTATAGATATATTGGCTACTTTTAAAAAAATTAGTTTGTGAAAAGTCTGGTTGGTCCTATAATACGGCTTTGGATGCCTCCAGAAAATAGCTACTTGGGTTTAGTGTAGGCTTGACCACTTAATCAACATACTGAGACTATTCCACAATATTGTCTTAATTTTACAGGCTTTATCGAGCCACCAAAAATATAATACACATGAACACAGATAGCTAATCAGTATATAGATTTTTCCATTGCTTATTTTGATAAGAATGCCTCTTTTATAGTGCAGATTAAATACACACAAACATACACGCGCACACATAATATACATAAAAATATTAAAACATGACTTATAAAGGTGACACTGCAGGGGATCACTGCCAAAGTATACAATTTAGTTTGATTTACATAGCACCTTTTGTATACAGGGTATTTTCAGGTACTTTACAAATGTGTGAATTAAGTGCTGCTAATACGCTTAGCTAAACAAATGGAACCACCAATGTCTGCAGTAGTTCACATACAGCCTTTGAGAGTAGAACCTCTTTTGTTGAGAGACAAAAAGCATTGTGGGGTTTAACAGAAATGTGATGTGATGTGATTATTCATTTTTCTATAATTCAGATTGTAATTTTGTCTGTTACTTGAGATTGAGGTAGGAATTGTAAGTATTGTTACCCCATTTATTTCACAGATGGGGAAGACTGAGGCATAGAGATTAAGTGCCAAGGCCACCCTGTGAGTCAGTGGCTGAGCCTGAAGTAGAGTATAGGAATTCCTGACTTTCAACCCTGAGCTCATTCTGGAATAACCTCAGTAACAATGCCTAATAAGTGTGATTCTAATATTAATGTTACAAACACATGCCTGTATTCCAACATTGTATATATTGAGTCAGATCTCTGGCCCTCATTGGTTACTTTGCACTGCTCCAGCAGTACAAAGATGATGAATAGTTGATGGATCTGGACCTCTGAGGTGTCAGCCCCCCTTAGTTTTTCTTAGGGAGGTGTAGACTCATTCTGTTTTGGCCTCTAGCATAAGTGCATGGCCAGAGCATCTTTATGACCTCATGACATCAGGCTGCCTGAATAGCTCCAGGGAGCTGTGGGTAGCTGGTTGTAAGTGGCTGCCTTCATTTATGCTGAGATTTGAGTTGGCTCCAGGATCTATGAATCTGAAAAGTATCTTAAAATCCCATTTGGTCCCAGCCCCTAATTCTGTGTCAAGTGCAGCTCAGCCAAAGTAGAGGATCTTACTCCTTGTGTCTTTCGTTTTATTCCAAAGTGTGTGTGTGATCTCACAAATCTATAATGTAATAAAATGATTCTTCAGATTTCTTACATTTGACACTATTTATAAGTATTGTACATTTAAAAACAAAGTAATATATTGTTTTTGGCAGAAGAGCTAGTGATTGGTGGTTTATTGTTTGTCTCATTTTTGTTGTAGCAGAAAAATACAATCAGGGCTGGATTAAGGCATAAGCTAACTAAGATACAGTTTAGGGCCTCACTAAAAAAGAAAACACTGACTCCATTTCAGATTTTATCTAAATCGGTTGATAAATAAAGGAGATATAGTAAAAATAAGATTCTCTCTAAATACAGACATTTTCATTCAAATATGACAAAAATATACACACCTGGCTACACAAATACCCTTACCCTTCACTAATTGTTCATTGACAGGCGGGAGGTCAGAAAAAAAACGATAATTGCACTTGCAAAATTAGTATTTCTATGAGTAAGTCTGCTGTTCGTCTCCTAAGGCAGCATTTTGTTGGCCAGCTGCTACTAGTAAAATTCTGACCGTGCTTTCATAACATATTTAAATAAATAAATAATCACACTGCTGATAAAATTTGGAAAAATGTGAGGTCGGAGACAGCAGTGTCATGAAGCAATCCTGCCAAGCTCATCGTCGTATGGGACTTGTCCTAGGAGTGACATCATGTACAGTGTCCCCTTTGGCTGATACTAGCCGGAAGGCCATCATCTTTTGTTTACAGTCCAGCATGCTCAGTCGTATAGTGCCTTCGCTCCTGTTTTTCTTTGTTTTCTTAAGTATTAGCGTGCTCTTTATTTCTTTTGATCTGTACATATGTACAATTGTGTATTTTAGCGTGCACGTCACTTCCTATTTCATGCGCTATCCATGGTTCACATGATTGAGTTTTCAGGTAATCATTTTATGGACTTGGGTTGAGTGGATCTTGGGGAGGATAAATTTCTCTTGGCTTCTCTCCATCAGTTTCGGGAATCTTCACAGTAAATATCAGAGTGTGCTGATGAAAGGATAAATAGAGGGTTTTGAGAGAAGTGAAGGGATGTGTGTGTGTGTGTATATATATATATATATATATATATATATATATATATAATAAAATATTCTGAGTACTTGGTGAGCAAGTTATTTCAAACGATGTGCATATATATGATTTATAGGATATTAAAGCCTATAATATTCATTATATTTGCTTGAATATAGGCTTATTCTTTGAGTGCTTGCTCATGTCCATTCCATATTAGGTGTGTGTGCTTGCTCTGTGCCAGTGCCAGAAGTTTTTTCTCTTCATGGTATCCATAGGGGACTGGTTCTGGCACCCTCTGGAGTGGCACCCACGTGTCGTGGTATAGGGGGCGCCACTGACTCCCCTCACTCTCAGTTCCTTCTTGTCACCAGTGATGGTACTGAAATGTCTTCTACTTTGTCTAGCTTTTTTGCTTCCTTCAGCATTACGTACTTTTCTTGTAAAATAGTTAATAGTTATCCCTTAGTGTGTTAGTGTGTTTTACTTGGTTAGTCCCAAATGGGACTCAGCCTAGGGACAGGACATGCCCCAGTCCCCATGCTTTAAGCCCTGAGATCACTGCAAAAAAACCAATTCCCATCAGTGATCCGCATAACAGTTGTTTAAGGTGTCTGGGCAATTCGCATATAAGCGACAAGTGCCATATCTGCATGTCCTTCAAACCTCAGACTAAGAAGGAATGAGACATCCATCTCAAAGCACTCCTAATGGAGTTGGCTCTAACTGGCACCAGAGAAGTTAAGGTCCGACTCTGCCCCGAGCACAGCAGCATCAGTGCGGAGCACCCCACCGGTGTCGTCGATGGACCGGCGCCAATCCCCCTCCTTGGCATCTGCCAAGCAGCAAAAGAAGACCAGGAGAGGAAGATCTCCTACATCCCGCAAGAGGAAGGAGAGGGCAGGAGGGGAGCCACGGCCCGAGGAGGGTGGCTCGGTACCTCCAACCAGGAGTTGGGCCCCAGCTCAGGTCGAGCGGTCTAGCCCATCCCGACCCATGCCTGCCGCGCCGGACAGTGACATGGGCCTTTGTCAGTTAGAGGTCCCGTCAACGCCCAAGGCCCTGCAGGCAGTGCAGGATATTCTGGTGCTACTGGTGCCTTCCACACCGGCTATGGTGGTACCCTGATCCAAGGGTAAACTCACCTTTGGACCTTTTTGTAATTCCCTGTATTAGCATACTGCTCTCCTTGCGAGGGATGTCCCACCAGTGCTCACTACGACCCAGGTATGTCTGTTTGCTGGGTCACATGGCATATATGCAGATATAAAGTTTTCATGTTTATATATTCAATGTCCTTTCTGTGAAAATAATAAATTAATTTTTTATGGTATGGGACCTCTAACACTTGACATAGCTTAGGGCCTCAGAATGTCATAGTCCAGCCCTGAATACAGTTAAAGTATTTGCCTTAATTATTACAGCTCAGGGTGCTAATATGTCTATGTTTAAATCCATTTTTGCAACGATTTAAGAAATATGTGCATATTTTATACATAGAGATAACCGAATGATTAGGCCTCAGACTGTAGTAATAGCTCACAATCAAGCTGCAGAAGTAAGACAAGAAAAATCATGAATGCAAGACTCAAGGATTAATGTAATACCAATTTATCTTTTGTAAACAATTCTTGTCTAATTGCGGATACTACCGTTTAGTTTGAGATGCCAGAAAATATAGAGAGAGGAGTGATATGGAACTGATTTTTGTTAGTGTTCCTTTACTACTTGGTCTTCTTAACATGTAACTTCTGCTTTCAGGTAGAAATGATTGTTTTAAATTTCTACGGCTTTGCTTTTTATAAAAACTTTTGAGGGGCAAATTCATATCATTTTTCATTAACAAGTGGGGAAAAGAGCCTATACAAATTGTTATGGAGTGTGGGGGAGTCAGGGCCCTGCACCCCCCACTTCCTGCGATTTGCCGTGACTCTCAGCCAGCCAATAAAACAGAAGGTTTATTAGACGACAGGAACACAGTCCAAAACAGAACTTGTAGGTATAGAAAGCAGGACCCCTCTGTTAGGTCCATCTTGCGGGGTAGGGAGCTCAGATCCCAGTTCTGGGCCTCCCTCCATTTCCCCAGCCAGCTCCAAACTGAAATTCTCCCCAGCCTCTCCTCTGGCCTTTGTCTCTTTCCCAGGCAAGGAGGCCACCTGATCTCCTTGTTCTCCAACACCTTCAGTTGGCACCTTGCAGGGGAGTGGCCCAGGCCATCAGTTGCCAGGAGACAGGGTGTCGGCCATTCTCTCTGCAGACCCCTGCACACCCCTGCCCTCTAGGGCTACGCAACAATCACACACCTTTATCACGCCACCTAGATACTTAACAAATGTATAGGGGAAACTGAGGCACCCACACAGTATTCAGAGAAAACATTAAGACCATTCCCACTTCGTCACACAAATCATTTTAATAGATGATAACTGCATCTGTGCAGTGGGGGAAGGGGCAAACCTTAAAGGAGAGAGAGGGTCCCATTTATTCAAAGAATAAATAAAATGATGGCCATTAATTGGGTTTTCTTAAAATAATTCAAGCAACATTTTGAGAACAATATTCTCTTTCTTTGAGGCCTTTTCTATATTAATTTCCATTAGTTTAAAAATACAATTGTAATTTAATAGCTGGCACTTTTTCTTGCGCTTTGTGCTAGTTTACAAAGAAGGTAAATGTGAAGGGTTTTTATGTCAGTAATTACCTGGCAGGCTTCAGGGTGAGGCAGATTCTCAGAGATTCTCGGTTGGTATTGGATGCAAGCTGCAAGGAAGACAAATATAAATGCTTTATGGTAGGTTTGAGTTCATACGTTTCAACTACTTGAACAGGGCCTAGCAAAGCAATGGCTAGATATTTGTAGCCCTAATCAGTCTGAATTTTTTTTAAAGTAATTATTGACAAACCTCTAAATCTAATAGGATTAGTCGATGCTGTATCTGGCAATTTGTTGAGATTTAAAGTAGGGATAGGTGAACTGTTTCAGATAAGATAAGAACCCAGCCTTGAACTTTGCCCTTTTATTTGAAGCTGAACTCAAACCAAACATTTTCTTTTCTGAGATTCTGAAACATCCAATATGTGTTTTCACTTCTGCTTTCTGTCTGGCAGCTGGACTCAGAAGCACTGAAATACAGTGAAAGGGGCTGTTCTCATGCTCTTTGCATCTGGGATCAGGAACAGTGGTGTCAAAAAGGCTTGGTTTTAAAATATTTCTAGCCTGGATTTGGAGACTCAAGAAGGTTAGGATAATGTGAGGAATCTGCAGATAAGCTTCAATAAGCAACTGAACATTGGCTGGTTCAGATGTGCATTCAAATCTCTGAACCTTTTGAAGTTTGCCTAGCTCTAGTTTAGAAGAGAGAGGACTAATTTGCTAAAATGGACATTGCCAGGGAGTAGTAATTACTCCCCCGTGGCAGGATGTCTAGAGTGCTGGGCTGATGTGGGATTTACCATTTGTTCCACTTTTTTGCTCATGTAGCCCTCAGGCATTGGTTATGCCATTTTTTCAGCTAGATTTGATAAACCAGTGATAGGCCATTTCCCTAAATTAGGTGAATGTCTGACAGCACTGGGCAACAGAAAAAAATTGATTATATTTTAACCAATATATTTTAAAAATATATTTCTTACCATTGTTAATATATATTTTTTGGAAAAGACTGTGGAAATACTGGGGTTGCCAAAAGGTAAAGTCCCCTGATGCTCTTTTGAAATACAAGACATACTCAAATGTCTCTGCTTTTCCTAGGGTAGAGAAGGGGATGTGATTATAATGGAATAGGAACCTCTCGAACTAAACTTGCTTTTTACGAAATTGTATAAATTATGTTAATAGAGGAATTTCATCTCTTTTGTAATGTCAAAACACATGCAATTATTTCCCCATTAAAGATAATATATGTAGAGCTGGGGGGAAATTTTCAGAAAAATAGTTCTTTTGCTGAAAAATGCAGTTTTGGTTGACCCAAAACTATTTCAGTTTGCTGAAAAATTCCAAACGTTTTTGGAAGCAAACATTTTCTTTGATTTGGTATGTACTTTTGAGAATTGATTTTAGTACTGATCTCCTAATATTTTCAGTGATTTATTATATCAGATGTTTCTGTGAGCAATGGCCTCATAATATTTTTTTTTCAGATTTTAAGTTAGAGAATTTCTTAACTTAAGTTTGACCAGTAAGTGATGAAGCATCAAAAACTAGCTGTCAGATGTAAATTGAAGAATCATTACATAAATATAAGATCAACAGTATCCCACAATAATTAGGTACTCAAAATACTGTATATTCAGTTCTTGGGTTTTGCTGAACTCTGCTTGGAAGAAGACTTGAGGTGAGGGGAGAAAGGTACACCAATATTCTGAACTCTCCTCTCCAAATCCAGGAGTTGACCACGGACCAGTTTGGCCCTTGGTAAATTAGAGAAACATTAGGATTGCTCTAATGTGGTCTGGCTGCACTGAACCCAGGCCTTTGGTTCTGTCAGGATTACCAGACTGTGGCTATTCTGTGGTCATAACTCCAGTGCTTGAGATGGAGGATCAAAGGGCATGGCATAGAGCTGACTAAAGTGGTCCTACATCTCCCATGCTGGGAGAATAGTTAACTTGCTATTTAAATTGACTTTGCAGTTGCTATGTGCCAGCTGACCACCAGCAGGTGTATAGGGTCCAGAATCTGGCCCCATATCTAAAATTACGTATCAGAATGTTTCATCAGTAGTTTTTATTTTTTAGAGCAATCTGTTAGCACTAGGAGGTGCATTTAAACAAAGAGAAAACTCTTAGCGATAAACAAGGAGAAATGGGTTTTATAAAAATGAATGTCCAGTATCAGAGGGGTAGCCGTGTTAGTCTGGATCTGTAAAAAGCAACAAAGAGTCCTGTGGCACCCTATAGACTAACAGATGTATTGGAGCATAAGCTTTCGTGGGTGAATACCCACTTCGTCAGACACATGTGCGTGTCCAATACATCTGTTAGTCTATAAGGTGCCACAGGACTCTTTGGCGCTTTTTATAAAAATGAATGTAAATCTAACATATGCTATGAACATTTAATTATATTAAAAATTCTGAGGGCAAAATTTTCAAATTTGGGTGCCCAAGTGTAGGTTCAGTACCTTTGAAAATCAGACTACTATTTAGAAGCCTACGTATGTATTTAGGAGCCTACTTTTGGAAGCCCAGCTTTGAAAATTAATCCAGTGTCATGGTACTTGTCACACACACTATTTCGGAGCGTGTTAAAAAGGAATTTTCAGCCTTTGTCTACAAGTGAATCAACAAAAAATAGTGAAAATAAGTTTTAGTGGCAAAAAGATTATTTAAACTGCATACCTGAATCAGAAGAAAATGCTATTGATGATACAAGCTACATTTCGCCCTTTGATGCATAATTCTCAGAATAAAATATTTTCTCTACTATGTGCTGACACATTTATTTATTCTTTTGCTATTTAAGAAAGGATTTGGTTACACTATAAATGTGTATGACATCATCAGTGTATCAATTAGACTTGCTGTATAAGAGTTAGTAACTTACCTCATTCATTTGTAGGTTTTGAGGGTGTATTTGTGTTAACTAAACTTGTGGCATCGTTTTTCTGTGTGGAAAATGTGACTGCTGTCTCTCTTTCTCTGTTTTCAGGGACTGTTTTAAAGTAGATAAGTAGTGAGAAACTAAAGGTTGCAATTAATTGTCCAGAACATGGGATTGGAATGCCAGTCCTGGCATAATCCAAATGAGTTACACTGAATTTGGCTCAGAGCATAAAAGAAGCTGAAGTCACTTTTAATGACATGTCCTCATTTGTAAACAGGTGTTTGCCCAAGGGGAATGCACCAGCATTACTTTTCAAGTGTTATGGAAGAGTGATTCACGGGAATATGTGAACATTTCTAACTTGCACACCCCAAATATATTATGTCAATCCTTTTAGCACTTTGTGTTCAGTGAGGTATTGCTTGAAGCAGTGGAAGAGATTGCATTCCAGAAATTGTGGCACCCTTTTTATCTATTAGCCTATTTAATGAATAGTGTTTCTAAATTTGATTGGCAGCTTCTTTTCCCATCCTAATTAAATTGGTCCTTTACCCAATGTCTTTGAAGGACAGAGCCTTTGTTAAAGATGTCAAGTTAGTCTTTTATTGTTTGTTTCCATGGGGAGTACTTCTTGTTGACAACAGTTGAAATAAAGGTGTGGAATCAGGAATATGCTCGTTAAAGTACTCATTAAAACGGTCTTAATACCAAAAACCAGGACAAAGAGGAAAATGTGCCTAATGACATTACCTTCTCCTTCACCCTGAGAAGCTAAGAGCTCATAACATTTCAATTAAATTAAATTCTTTATCCTAGACAAGGATTAAAAAGCAGGCTGTAAGTTTGTTCTGAAAGCATAAAGACAGCTAAGAGCAAAGAGCAAACAACTCAATTAAAAACTATTATGTTTCTTTCTTTTTTCTTTGTTGCCAAGGGGGCAACCTGCATTTTATTTCCTTTGAAGAGAAAAGAATGTAATGAACTTTATAGAAGCACATCAGATTTGTTCAGGGGCAAGCTTGTTTTATCCACTAATTCAGTAAAAGGTGGCAGTTTGTACTTTAAAAGGAAAGAAAAAAGAAAAAAAGGCGGGGGGGTTTGAAGCATAGAATTTTAATTTCACCAGTAGCAAGTTATTACCATGATCTGCTGAAATTTACACTTAGGAATGCACTCATCCGTTCCCCAACCACACTGGGCTTCTTGTCACAGTACAATGTTTTTATTTGCATCTGCATATACGCATGGCTCTGGATGAAGCTGAATTGCTCCACATAATAACCTAAATCCCTGTACCTTACCCCTCATGACATCAGTGGGTTTTCTACATGGAGATGTACCCGTAAATGGTCAAAACAAGGCTGTCATGGCAAGTTTGTTGAAGAGAAGAGAATGAGATACCTAGAACTTGTCCTAAATTAAAGGAAATAAAGGAATGAAAGTATGAACAATTAGGACCAAATTGTGCGCTCAGAAATGTGCATTCACACTGACCTTAAGTAAGAGTAGTAGATCTCCACTTCAGGTGAAAAATGATCCTTAAGGTCTTAACAAGAGAATAACTCTGCTAAGGGGTTGTAGAAAGTATGGCTTACTTCCTGTTATCCATATTGCCAATATGTTAAAAAAAAAAATCTTGTAACAGCTCTGCTTCACTAAAATCTATAGCCATGCTGCTTGGCATACTTCATACCTTGGACCTGTTTTACATTTGCATTTAAAACCAACCAATTCTTTGTTTGCAATCATGTTTTAACTAAGGTCATGTGCAAAATTTTTGATAAGGAACGTGATGCCACTTTAGGAAATGAAGTCATATAATTGCCCTCAAGGCTTGGCAATAAGGTATGTGCTGCTTCAGTGAGTTTAACACTTTCTTCTCCCTGAATCATAATAAACTGCTACATTAGATGCATATGTTTCCAAGCATATTTCTTTTATTATTTAAGCAAACATACCCAGTATTTACAAAACCTTATAACCTGACAGTGAAAGTAAGCAGCATTTAGTTGAATGGGCCCTCATCTAAATCATGTATAAGAAACTGCATTAGGATGAGAACAAATCATACTTGTGACTCAATCTGCATTGTTTCTGGCAGCGCCATGTCAGAATAAGGTTGGATAAAAGAGGGGAAAGGTGCTACTAAAACACATGTTTTTCCTGCTGTCCGAAAATTAGGTGGCATAGTGGGCTAATGCACTAACTTTTCATTTATGGGAACCAAACTCAGCTTGTATGTGAAATGTATTTGTTTTGAAATTGGTGTCTAAGGCCAAACCACTGCACAATTACATCAATAAAAGTAGTCTCAACAGAGCTTCCTTCTTATTAGCAACCCTTGTCCTTTTATAAAGCAATTCAGAACCCTGCCCAAACAAGTAAGTCTTATGCTTTGCTCTGAAAATTGCCCAAATAGAACTCTAACAGACCTTCAGAAAGAATAGGTTTTAGGACTGTTGATGTGCTGCTGAAAGTACACTCTCTAAGCTCTGGAGAATCCAATTCCAGGAACCAACAGCAAGACCAACCAGCTGCCCCATGGCAGGACATGAGGAGAATGAAAATCTCCCAGTGAATTGTGTCCCGGTCAATTTAGAGATTTATAGATCATAGCCAACATTCTGAACTACACTTAGAGGGTAAACAGGTGGTCAGTGACAATCACAGAGCAGTGTTATGAGCTCATAACTGCTTGCTCACTCTACTGGTGAGACATTGCATTCTGGTTTACCTGGAGCTTCCAAATAACCATCAGCAGCTGAAATAGTATTAATAAGGGTGCAAAACTTAGCAGCTATCTTTGCTATGGGCCCTTACACTGATAGTGTCCGAAATAATCTTCCATTTTAGCAAGATGGCAGCCATCAGCATTACAGTCATTAATGCTGAATGTACTTTCAAATGCATTTTACACTTTATACTTAGCCCTGGTCTACATGGGGGGGATCGATCTAAGTTACGCAACTTCAGCTATGTGAATAACGTAGCTGAAGTCGGCGTACTTAGATCTACTTACTGCGGTGTCTTCACTACGGTGAGTCAACTGCTGCCACTCCCCCATCGACTCTGCCTGTGCCTCTCGCCGAGCTGGAGTACAGGAGTCAATGGAAGAGCGCTCGGGGATCGATTTATTGCATTTAGATTAGACACGACAAATCGATCCCCCCTGGATCGATCGCTGCCCGCCGATCCGGCCGGTAGTGAAGACATACCCATAGTAATAGGTTTTTCACCATATGAAATATACTCTGTGTGTGCGAATGCGTGGGCGTGCTTCTGTGTTAAATTGAACTGTAGACTTTAAAAAACAAAGCACAGAATAAACACAGATCAAGGGGAAATCTTTAAGAGTAAATTCAGGTACAGGTGTGAATTGTCTTTCGTAAATAGCTCTCTGTGGATTACAATGACCAGAAGCAGTATTAGTCAGACTAGAAACACAGGATGGCAATAAATATAAAAGGTCAATCCACAATAGGGAGGAAACCTATTGATTCTCCTCTCCACTTAAATTAGTTAGTAGGATAGTTTCTCTGCAGATTACTGCTGGTAGGAAATCAATTCCTCTATAAGGAATCCTTCCTTTGAAATCCAGAAGATGTCTGTGCAAATGTTCATCAGTTCTGGATGGTTTTAAAATACCTATTTAAGACTTAAATTATGTCTCTTTGGACAAGATATGTTGCTCTTCTTCACTACCAACTTTACTGTTGTACCATAATAACGGAAAAGGCAGAATTGTTCAATAAACATTTCTTCTTCGAGTGATTGCTCATGTGCATTCCACAATAGGTGTGTGTGCTCGCCATGTGCACCGGTGGCAGAAGTTTTTCCCTTAGCAGTACCCATAGGGGAACACCCCTAGCAACCCCTGCAGTGGTTCCACTATGGCGCAGTATAAGAGACACTGCGCGCTCCCCCCACCCTCAGTTCCTTCTTGCCGCCAGTGAAGGTGTGTCAGAACTGCTCTGCTCCAGCTTTGCTGTAGCTTCCATCTTGGACTCTCTTAATTCCTAGTTAGTAGTACCTGTAGTTAGAAGTCGTTCAGTTTAAAGTTAGTTTAGTGCACCTGGGTCGGGGCATGCCCCGGGCTTTAAGTTGTGCAACACTTGCAAGTGGCCGATGCCAGTGAGTGATCTGCACACGGTCTGTCTACGCCAGGGGTTGGCAATCTTTCAGAAGCGGTGTGCCAAATCTTCATTTATTCACTCTAATTTAAGGTTTCATGTACCAGTAGTACATTTTAACATTTTTAGAAGGTCTCTTTCTATAAGTCTATAATATATAACTAAACTAGTGTTGTATGTAAAGTAAATAAGGTTTTTTAAATGTTTAATAAGCTTCATTTAAAATTAAAATGCAGAGCCCCCCGGACCGGTGGCCAGGACCCAGGCAGTGTGAGTGCCACTGAAAATCAGCTCGCATTCCACCTTTGGCACACGTGCCATAGGTTGCCTACCCCGGCTTACACTATCTGGGTGAAACCCATCTCAGTGATCGCTGCAAGATTTGCAGATCCTTCAAACCTCCGACAAAGAAGGAGTGGGACATTCGGCTCTGAGCCATTTTGATAGTCAGCCCTGACTCTGACACCACTGCGCCGCTCCGAGTCAGCATTGAGCACCGCAGCATTGGTGCACGGCAACCCTTTGGTGCCTTCCATCAGCCAGCACCGCTCCCCGTCCACGGGACACGCCAAAAAGGCAAAAGGCCGAGACACCGGAGCAAGACCATTGAGTGGCTCTCAGTCCCCATCGGCCTCTTGGCCTCCGACTCAAGTTGAGCGGAGTAGCCCGGCCCACTCTGAGCCGACCTCCCCGGATGTTCAGGTGCCCTCCACGCCAGAGACCCTGCAAGCAGCCCGAGATGTTATGTCTCTGCCCGGACCAGAGGCAAGCCACTGCTGGGATCTTCGCAGTCGCCGCTTCGATGGTACCATTTATGGTCTAGGGAAGATTCCCAACGCCATTCCCCGCTCAACAACTGCCCCGTGTGCAGGCTGCGCCGGTCCCCGTCGACTCTCACCAGGTTGCCTGGTGGGGTACCAACTGTCAGAGGTTCCAGGTACTGCTCAGCCTCGAGAGACCATAGACCTCATGAGGATAGCATGCCCCATCAAGACCGGGATAGACAGCACAGGTCCTTGTCTCCAAGAGGCTACCATAGCCCTTCGCGGTACAGGCATCAATGCCGTTCCCGTTCTTTGTCTCGCTCAAGGTCCCCACTGCGGCACTGCTCCTGCAGCCCCAGGCATCGATCACCAGCAGCTCACCATCGCGGATCTGCCTGTCGGAGCCAACCGAGAGCAGCTGCTATCAGCGGTATTCCTGTTCCTCCAAGCTGGGATCGTGGTCTTGTGATCAGCACCATCCCCGCCGCCGCCGCTCGTCCCAGTCCCGGGATAGTGGCAGATCATATGCCAGCCTGGCTTCCCTTCCCAGTCATCAGTCGATGGGGCAGGCTAGTCAGGCTGAACAGCCTACTCCCCGAGTGCCACAGCAGATGCAGTGGCACCAGGCTCCTTGGCTGGCACCACGGTACCAATGGGCCCCATGTCCCCTGACCCAGCCCCCAGTGGTGGCTCACTCGGTGGCCGGAGCCTTGGAAAGACCATCGGCCTCCCTTTCTCAGCCTCCCAGGAAGGAGTCGGTGGAGTGTTCATCCCCAATTCTGCGCCTGGAGTGGGACCAAGTGGCGGGATCTGCGGCACTGGTGGGGACACAGAGCACCGCACCTCCATCCTCATCCTCCCCGGATCAGGCAATTACGACCCCTCCTCCACCTGTCCCGCAAGAGAACTCTAAAGCCCACCAGAAACTGTTGAAAAGGGTGGCATCAAGCCTCAACCTTCAGGCTGAGGAGATGGAGGAACTCTCGGACTCTCTCTTCAACATCCTCTCGGCTTCAGCACTGGGCAGGGTGGCTCTCCCACTCCATGAAGGGGTGGCAAAGATTTTGAATGCCTTGTTGCAAACCCTGGCTTTCTTGCCCCCCATATCTAAGAGGGCAGAACGGAAATACTTTGTGCCTGCCAAGGGGCATGAATACCTGTACACCCACCCTGCCCCCAACTCCCTAGTGGTCGAATCGGTCAACCACAGAGAGAGCCAAGGCTAACCAGCCCCTATTCCTAAGAATAAGGACTTGAGGAGACTAGATCTATCCGGTACAAAGGTTTATTTGTCCTCAAGTTTCCAACTGAGGGTGGCAAACCACCAAGCCCTGCTGGGGAGATACAAGTTCAATTTGTGGAGCTCTCTGCCCAAATTCGAGGACTCCCTCCAAGAGCGTGACAAAAAAGAGTTCAAGGCTCTGGTGGAGGAGGGTACGGCTGCTGCCAGGGCGGCCCTTCAGGCAGCCTCAGATGCCGCTGATACGGCTGCAAAGTCTGTGGCCTCCATGGTGTCCATGAGGAGAGTGTCATGGCTCCTGCTGTCTGAGTTGTCCAGAGAGGCACAGAACTCCTTACAGGACCTTCCGTTCGATGGCAAGGCCCTGTTTGTGGAACAGACGGACGTGAAATTGCACGGCCTGAAAGATTCCCGCACAACACTGAAAACCCTCGGCTGCTATGTCCCAGTCCCGGCCAGGGCCAAGTTTAAACCGCAGCAGGCTCCCACCCAGGCCACCCACTCTAAATATTAGCCCCCTTATAAAAAGTCAAGGGACTATAAAAATTGACCGGAGAGGCAGTCCCAGTCTGCGCCCCAACCTGGGCCCTCCAAGGGTAAATAGGTGGGAAAACAGTAGTTTTGACGGGATGCCCGGGGGCGACTTACCAATTCATACAAGGGATCCATCCGTAATAAACCTTCCTTTCTCCAAACAATTGTGTGCTTTTCTCCCAGAGTGGTCGCGGCTGACCTCAGATCGTTGGGTCCTCAACACCATCTCCCGGGGCTACACCCTCCACTTTACCTCTACCACCCACCCTCCATCCCCGTCCCTCCTCAGGGACCCCTCTCGAGGCTCTGCTCGAGCAGGAGGTGAGGTGAGGTGTCTCCTTGGCTTAGGAGCGGTGGAGGTGATACCAGCGGAGTTCAGATGCAAGGGGTTCTATTCCCGCTACTTCCTTATCCCGAATGCCAAAGAGGGGCTCAGGCCCATCCTGGACCTGCGAGGCCTGAACCAGTACATGGTAAAGCTCAAGTTTCGCATAGTTTCTCTGGCCTCCATCATTCCCTCCCTGGATCCCGGGGACTGGTACGCCACCCTCGATCTGCAGGACGCGTACTTCCACTTTCATATATTTGAGGGACACAGGCGTTTCCTCTGTTTCACGGTTGGGCAGGAGCAATACTAATTTATGGTCCTCCCATTTGGCCTGTCCACTGCTCCCAGGGTATTCACAAAGTGTGTGTCTGTGGTAGCGGCCTACCTCAGGCGTTGGAGGGGTCCAGATCTTCCCCTATCTCGACGACTGGCTGGTCAAGGGCAGCTCCGGGTTGTAGATGTGGGATCACGTGGCGCTCCTCCTGTCCACGTGCGCCACTCTGGGCCTGTTGGTAACAACACCAAGTCCACATTAGTCCTGGTGCAGCACATAGAGTTCATTGGGGCAGTTCTGGACACGACGTCGGACAGGGCCTCTCTCCCATAGGACAGGTTCAAGACCCTAAAGGAGCTCATCAGCATGGTCACACAGTTTCCCGTGACCACAGCCAGAGCATGCCTACAGCTCCTGGGCCATATGTTGGCGTGCACATATGTGGTTTGCCATGACTGGCCAGTTCCTTAAGGGGCTGGATTGTCTCTTCCTGTATGTTAGGCCCCCAGTCCCGCAGTGGGACCTGAAGTTGGTGCTGATCAGGTTGACGGTCCCCCATTTGAACTGCTAGCCTCATGCTCCTGGTCATGCCTCTTGTGGAAGGTAGTCTTCTTGGTGGCAATCACGTCCGCTAGATGGGTCTCGGAGCTCTGGGCCCTGATCTCTGAACCCCCATACATGGTGTTCTATAAAGATAAGGTCCAGCTCCGACCACATCCTTCGTTCCTCCCCTACCAGATGGGTCTCCGCTTACCATATGGGTCAGGACATTTTCCTGCCGGTGCTGTGTCCCAAACCCCATGCATCCAGTGAGGAGCGCCGCCTCCACATGCTGAATGTGAGACGGGCCCTGGCTTCTTACCTGGAACGTACAAAACTGTTCAGGAAATCCTCACAGTTGTTTATTGCCTTGGCCGAATGCATGAGGAATCGGCCGATCTCCACTCAGAGGCTGTCCAACTGGATAACCTCATGTATTCGTACCTGTTATGACCTGGCGGGGGGAGTCCTGCCGCCAGTTGTGAGGGCACACTCGACTAGGGTGCAAGCCTCGTCGGCTGCATTTTTAGCCCATGTCCCCATCCAGGTCATTTGTAGGGCTGCCGCATGGTCTTTGGTTCACACATTCACCTTGCATTATGCGATCGTCTCCCAAACCAGGGAGTACGCTGGGTTCGGCAGGGCTGTGCTCCATCCCGAGTGTCTGTGAACTCCTACCCACCTCCAACAGATATAGCTTGGAATCACCTATTGTGGAATGCACATGAGCAATCACTCGAAGAAGAAAAGACAGTTACCTTTTTCGTAATTGGTGTTCTTCGAGATGTGTTGATCATGTCCATTCCACATCCTGCCCTCTTTCCCTTCTGTCAGAGTTGTCTGGCAAGAAGGAACTGAGGGTAGGGGGAGCGTGCAGTGTCTCTTATACTGTGCCATAGTGGCACCACTCCAGGGGTCACTAGGGGCGCTCCCCTATGGGTACTGCTAAGGGAAAAACTTCTGGCACCAGTGCACGTGGTGAGCACACACATCTATTGTGGAATGGACATGAGCAACACATCTCAAAGAACTCCAGTTACGGAAAAGGTAACTGTCTTTTCTGTTGTGTGTTTGGGGAAAAAGTCAGATGTATTCATATCATGATGATGTGATATTTTCCATTCCAATGGTAGCTAAGGATGGTGTTAAACAGTAGCTACTAAAGTCAGACTTTTTAAGTCAGCAAGTTTGGATAACTTGTATCCAAGATTTTTAAAGAGTAGTCTGGGAGCCCTTTGGACTGTTAATGTTGATTGATATGTCTTGGAAAACCAGGGAAGTTCTAGAGGACAGGAACAAAGCTAGTGTGTGCCAATATTTAAAGAAGGTAAATGGAGGCCCCAAGTAATTACAGGCCTGTCAGCCTGACGTCAGTCCTGGGCAAAGTAATGGAATGGCTGATACAGGACACAATTAACAAGGAATTAAAGGCAGGTAATATAGTTAATTTCAATCAACATGGGTCTACGGAAAATAGATCTTGTCAAACTAACTTGATATTTTTTGATGAGACTACAAGTTTGTTTGATAAAGGTAATAGTGTTGATATAGGTGGACTTCTGTAAGGCATTTGGTTTGGTACTGTACACATTTTGATTAAGAAACATGGTACACATTAAATGGATTAAAAACTGTCTGACAGGTCTCAAGATGTAACTGTAAATGGGAAATGATCATGGGGTGTGTTTCTAGTGGGGTCCCACAGAAATTGCTTCTTGACTCTGTGCTATTTAATACTTCAATCAATAACCTGGAAGAAAACATAAAATCATTGCTGATAACATTTGCAGATGACACAAAGATTGGGGAAATGATAAATAACAAAGAGGACAGGGTCACTGATACAGAGCAATCTGATTGCTTGGTAAGCTGGGTGCAAGCTAGCAGTGTCTTTCGATACTGCCAAATGAAGGATCCTACATCAATAAACAAAGATTGTAGGCCATTCTTATAGAACAGGGGTCAGCAACCTATGACACATATGCTAAAGGTGGCACGCAAGATGATTTTGAGTGGCACTCACACTGCCCAGGTCCCGTTCACCGGTCCCGGGGGCTCTGCTGCCATCCTGGTGTCCCAGACGCCGGTCCCGTCCGCTGGCCCCGCTCATCCTGCTGACAGCCCCAGGTCCCGTCCACCGGTCCTGGGGGCTCTGCTGCCAGCCTGGGATCCTACTGCTGGCCCCCTGCCACCAGGGGTCCTGTCTGCTGGCCCCACTTAGCCTGCTGCTGGCTCCGGGTCCCGGCAACCAGTCCCGGGGGATCTGCTGCCATCCTGGGGTCCCGACCGCCAGCCTGGGGCTCTGCCCCTGGTCTCAACCTGGGGCTCTGCAGCCGCCCCCAACTGTGGCAGCCTGGGGCAGTGAGGGGTGCAGACAGGTGCAAGAGGGGATGCAGCTTAGCACCCCCACCGTAAAAATTGTTCCAGCGCCACTGTACTGGGATATTTTAAAGTCCTGATTTGCTGCTTACATCACTATCACGTCACATGGAACAGTGCTTTGCATTTGACATGCGTATCATCTGCCGCGATTTTTTTTTCCACTGTAATTTGAGGGGTACATTTGACAAAATGTCAGCTCCTAAGAAAGCAAAGCTAGATATCTGTTCATTTCAGCCTTCTTGGACAGACACATTTGGATTTATTCAAAAGAAGGACCGTGCTGTTTGTGCTTTCTGTTGTGAAAATGTTGTTTGTCACACATCAAGTGTTCCGACATTTTCAAATGAAGCACGAGAAAACCTTTCTTGACAAAGCAGATGAGACTGAATTGATCAAAAAGGCAGTAGCAGGATATGAGAAGCAAAGCAATGTTTTTAAATGCTTAAGTGTAAGTAAAAATCAAGCCACAGAAGGAAGTTACAAGATTGCACAGTGCATTGCAAAAAACGGAAATACAGATTGGGAATATATAAAAGAAGCTTTTCTTAGAAATTCAGAGGTTTTGTTCAATGATTTGCCAATAAATATGCATATCTAGAATAAAAGAACTGCCTGTCTCTGCCAGAACAGTGGAGAGACGCATAAGCGAAATGGCAGAAAACATTAATGAAAAGCAGACAACTGCATTAAAAGACACAGCAGTGTTTAGCGTTGCAGTTGATGAGAGTGTGGATATAAACGACGTTCCACATTTGGCAGTTGTTGCAAGACATTGTGCTTCCGATTAAATCCAAGAGGAACTTTGTTGCCTAAAACCCCTGCATGGCGCTACAAAAGGGAAAGATATAGCAGAAATTTTGTAAACCATTTTGAAGAACAAGGAGTTGACATCAGAAAAATATTTTGTGTAACAACAGATGGTGCTTCTGCCATGGTTGGAAAACAGACAGTCTGACAGTCAAATTTCACTGTATCATCCATCAAGAAAACCTGTATGCTAAAATTTCTAATTCAGAGCTTAATAATGTGATGAATACAGTGGTGCAAATTGTGAATGTCCTTGTTGCTTAATCTGCTTTGACTCACAGACAGTTTCAAGCACTGCTAGAAGAGATGGACAGCGCTTATAATTCCGCTTCACAGCAACATTTGGTGGCTAAGTGGTGGCAAGGTTTTGGTGCGCTTTATAAACTGTTTTGATGCAATCAAGACCTTTTTGTTGGAAAAAGGACAAAACTATCCCGAACTGGATGATGACAAATGGCTGTGTAAGCTTATGTTTCTAACTGACATCACCGCTCACCTAAACAAACTCAACCTCTATCTCCAGGGTGCAGGGCAAATTGTTCTGGATCTTTATGAAACCGGGAAGGCATTTGTTGTAAAACTAGCAGTTTTTTCTCGGGATATTCGAACTTCGACTTTCCGCTACTTCCAACTCATAAAAGAGCTATCGACACGTTGTACTGTCAATGTCAATGAGATTGGAATGTACATGCAAGAACTGTGATCAGAATTTTCTGACAGATTTCAATGCTTTCTTTTCTAATTAAACCTGAAAAGTTCAATGGAAGTGACTTGGATTTGTCTGTATTTCAGTGGATGGGTGTTGAAGATTTTGAAATGCAGCTCATTCAGTTTAAAAGCTCAGAATTGTGGGCATCAAAGTTTGGAGATCTGTGGAGTGCACTTAAAGCTACCGAGAGAGATCTTGGGGCCTCTATTCTGACCTGCTGGACATCTCTGCCAGTGAAATTTAACTGTTTGAAGAAAATTGCATTTGCAATGCTTTTCAGCATTTGGATCCACATACCTGTGTGAACAGGTATTTTCACACATGAAATCTGTCCTCTGTTCTTCTCGGAGCCAGTTAACAACTGATCACTGAGAAGCCCATGTGCAGCTGAAAGCATCCAAATACGTGCCAGACATTGGAAAATTCAGCAAGGAAAAGCAAGGGCAAGGATCACACTAAACTGATGAGATATGCATTTTAATTTAATTTTAAATGAAGCTTTTTAAATATTTTAAAAACCTTATTTATTTTACATACAACAATAGTTTAGTTATATATTATAGAGAGACCTTCAAAAATGTTAAAATATATTACTGGCACGCGAAACCTTAAATTAAAGTGAATAAATGAAGACTTGGCACACCACCTCTGAAAGGTTGCCGACCCCTGTTATAGAATGAGGATCTCTCTCCTGGGAAGCAGTGACTGTGAAAAAGACGTGGGGGTCAGGATGGATAATTGACTGAACATCATTTCCCAGTGGGACGGTGGTCCAAAAAGGCTAATGCAGAAACAGGGGAATCTTCAGTAGGAGTAAGGAGGTTATATAGTACCTGTATATTTGGCACCAGTACAACTGCTACTAGAATATTGTGTTCAGTTCTGGCATCCACAATGCAAGAAAGATGTTGAAAAATTGGAGAGGGTTCCAAGAATAGCCATCAGAATGATTGAAAGAATTTGGAAAATATGCCATATGATGATAGACTCAATTAACTCAATCTGTTTTTCTTATCAAAAGAGAAGATGATTTGATCACAGTCTATACATACCTACATGGGCAATGGAAATCTGAAAATAGAGGGCACTCCATCTAGCAGACAAATTTACAATAGGATCCAATGGCTGGAAATTGAAGCTAAAGAAATTCAGACTAGAAATAAAGTGCACATTTTTAACAGTGAGGGTAATTAACAACTGGAACAACGTACAAAGGGTTGTGGTGGATTCTCCATCTCCAGACATTTTAAAATCAAGATTGGATTTTTACTGAAAATTATGATCTAGTTCAACCAAAGCTATTGGACTTGAAACATGAATTAAATCAGTAAGTCCTATCACCTGTCTTATACAGGAGATCAGACTAGGTAATCATAATGGTTCCTTCTGGCTTTAAACTCTATGAATCTGTAAAAGAAATATATTAAGACAATGCCTAATACTGTGGCTTATTTAGTACAGTAGACAAACAAAGATCTCTTTTAATCCGTAGCACTTCTGAATTTGTTGTTTGATTCCATTCATCTTTAGGCTGCGCTTAACAGTGCCACACTAAATGGCTGAATTTCTTCAGATGGTGGTGCCTAGTCTGTTGCCCACATGTGAAATGTCGATAGTAGAATTGTTTTAACTGCTAATTGGTCTTCTATCTTCAAAATACCCTTTAGTAGTAACTGTTGAAAGATGGATACAAGACAAGAGCATACAGTGCTGAATCCACACTTCCTTCTAAACCATGCTCTAAGTATTGGCTTTTTGTAATTAAAAGTGTATGATTTTTTTGTGGAGTTCCTAAATCAAGCTATTACAAATAAAAATGAAAGAAAAAAAGAAAATCTTAACAGCCCATCTTACATTGGATATCCTCTGGCTAGTCACAACCCACTTAAAAACTATGGAAAAATATTTTCAGATCTGTTAATTGTAAAGGCTTTTTGATATTGTTATTTAAAGAAATTTGCTGTATTATTTTGAAGTATATATGAATATTTGTTCATCCTTAACCTTTTACATTAGATCAGTGGTCCATGGACCCCTGGGGTTCTGCAGCCTATGCCTAAGATTTCCAAAGGGATCCACACCTCCTTTCAAACATTTTATGGGGATCTTCAAATGAAAAATGATTGAAAACCACTGCTATAGATGATTCTACAAATACAGGGTGGCATATTCAGTCTTTGAAGAGCTGGCTTTATTTGAAATGTTGGCACATCCAAGATGAGTAACTAGGAATGTGGTGCTGGCTGTACAGTTTGCATGATATACTGGATATGAAATGTTTCAAGGAAATTGTTATGCGTCTGTGTGTTTTACTTCTGCACTGAATGTTGACTCAGTAGAAAAGACTGCTGAAAGGACATCACACACAGATTTTTCTGCATCAGTTTTAGTCAAGCATTCCTTATTTGAAATTTGGAGAACATTCAGTAGAGGTATTTCTACCTGTTTGCCATTCATGGGCAATAAAACTGCATTACACTGTGATTGCTTCAACATCTATTACTTATTTTGTCAGTTTGCTTACAATATGCAGTTGACCATTCCTTGGGTTAAATAGTGGACCCATTGAAGTCAGTGGCAAAACTCCCATTGACTTCAACATATCAATGAAGCCAGAGTTTCTCCTAGTTTATAGTCTTTCATTATTTCTCTATATGGTCAGTTAGCCAGTCTCTCCCTATCTGAAAAGATCCGTTTAAACACAGAGGAAAAAAAGTTTATAATGTACTTTTTACTGCTTAGGAGATAGTGTGAAAAGAGATGATTGCAGGATATAGCGATAAGCAGGGGTATGTTTGACTTAACACAATTGTATGAGCTTATATGGACCAATGGTGTCTACTTACTTCGCGGTTCGTTTCCCCCCTAATGTTCAATAGCATTAATGGCATCCTCTGAACCACTACTGCTTCCCTCTTTAGTGGAAATATAAACTTTATTGTTGGTGAACCCATATGATAAATATTGTCAGCCATGGCAGTGACCATAACCACATCATAAATTCCTTTTTGTCAAAAAAGTGAAGAATTGACTCATCTCAGACATATTCTTAGCAGGGACTGGATATTGATTTTTGTTCAGTCCAATTTCAGAGATTTTTAGAACACTTTTCTGCTTTAGTGCAGTTGTTATGGCAGTTGGGATGGCTATGTACAATATTTCCATTCCAGAACTGCTTGCTATTTTAATTCAGCTTACCATTGCTTGTGATTAAATTTCACTTTCAAACTGTGGCTAATTTCTTTAGCAGCATCCTAAAATCCATGTGCCTTCATCACAGTCTAGTTTTTATCAATGGAGTAGATTTTTATATCAGGAATGCATATAGCATCTTGTGGTCTGATAAGTAAAAAATGAATTAAAAATAATTCTGTCTGGTTGTTTATACACTGTCTTGGATAATATATCTTTTAGAAGTAGTGGAATGTTGTGTTCCACAAATGGTCAGTAAGAATCCAAGTAATGGCCCTCATATTGTTGATGTTCTCTTGAAGATGATGATTTAAACCCAAGTAACCCCAAACTATTTGTTTGCTTTGGGCAACTTTTGATTTTGTTACAAAAATATGTGGTATGTAAATTTAAGTTAGACAGTCTGGCTTCGGTGGGAAAGGAAATATTCCTGCTTAAAGAGGGAAATTTTTAATTTGTTTCTGACCAGAATTGTTTAGAGATCTATGGATCATGAATCCAAAACAATATACTAAAAATTATTTCCTACGGGAAGTAAAAATGCATGTGGTTACTTGGGAGTGAACCACTTTCTTGGCTGCTTTTGCAGTTTTAAATAGTCTGTTATTCCCAATAAGGGAAATCATTGTGTACTTAAACCTTTAATACAAAATTAATGACACAATATTATGTTTTGTAATTCTATTTACTATTAGCATTGTAGAAGCCTTAAAAAGACATTTGTCCACTGTTACCAGATAGATGCTACAGAAATCTCCTATGCTAAGTGTAAGGGAAAGCTGTAGTAATGGTATGTGTGGAGGAGACTACCATACAGTAACTGTTAATAATTGATGTTTTTTAATAGCGAACCTATGCATTGTTATTCTATCATTCCTAAACTCCTTTTCCATCTATAGCTAGCTAATACATCACATCTTTATTTCTGTTGGATAAAGACTTAGCTATGATGATCCCCACCTGCACACTGTTCCACCCAGAAGCTAAAACTGGCATTGCTCATTAAGTGTGATGGACTGTCAGGTACATATCATGACAGTGCTTTACCTTGTCCACTGGTTGCCTCAGGTTCTACCTCCTATTCAAGACTTCCTTCTTCATTTGCAAATAACTAAGGATGGGATAATTTATTTTATGTGATGGCCTGAGTAAGGGGCAGATTGAGAAAAGCACAGTGCCTCTTCCAGGCCACCTTGTGTGCACCGGAGAGCATAGGTGCTGGAACTAGGGATGTGGGGGGGTGCTGCAGCATCCCCTGGCCTGAAGTGGTTTCCATCATATACAGGGTTTACAGTTTGGGTCAATGTCTCTGAGTACCCCCACTATAAAAATTGTTCCAGCACCCCTGCCGGAGAGTGTGTGAGAGGAAGGGAGAAAAGTTGACTGCTGGAACATTTTTCAAGATGCAGCTGACTCTCACTGCACAGCCAACTAGTTCTGCTTGCTAGCAAATTGGGGAGGGAGGGGGGAAATAGGCTCCACATCTCCTCGCCCACTTCCTTTCTGCATGCTTGCTGGAGGTAACATTTGGCACACAACCTCTGTGCTCCTCCCAGTAACCAGAGCAAAGACGTGGCTGACCAAGTAATCATTATTCCCTTCCATTCCCGTGTATGGCTGTGCTAGGATTATTCCACAAGCAAGTCCTAAATGACTTGGATCCTGGCTGTTTCTGTAACAGCTTTTTTCTTTCCACCTCAGAATGATAGCTGTTTTCAGGACACTTTGTCCTGTGCTCAGGAATTTTTGATTGGCAGAGACGTACCTTAAAGGGGCCAGGGATAGAGTTTTCTTGGAGGAGGGCCGACGTCTGGGGAATAAAGTTCTATGAGTGATTTTGTTGAGCCTGACCATCCTTAGGGGTTTGTTACAAGCCATACCTATTTCTGCATTCTCCAAAAGAAGGAAGCAGGATCCTTTTGTCTCCACTTGAAGTCTACCTCCTATATTAAGTGGCTATGGGAAAAGGTGGTGGTGTGCTGCATTGCTGTGAGGAGACATTTCTGGTAGTGGATAAATGAACATGACAGCACACACAAACTATAGCAGAATACAGCACTATATGTAGGGTCAGATTTTCAAAGGGGAAGGGTCCAGAGGTAATTAGGCATCTAAATTCCTTTGAAATTCTATCACTTGGGGTAAAATCCTTGCCCTATTGAACTCAATGGGAGTTTCACCATTGACTTCACTAAAGCCAGAATTTCACGCTTGTGCTCCTTTGACAGTCCCAGACATAGTCTCTTGTTCCTATCTGGATTTTAATATTTATCTTTTGTATTTTATTTTTGTAAAATGGGTAAGAGCATTGAAAAAGTTCTTTGAAAGAAAGAAAGCTAAATAAATAATAGAACAATACATTGGTGCACACATCACAAATGCATATAATACTAATTGATTTTTGGTGGGATCCCCGACAAACAGTTTAGCAAATGTTGCTAACGGTGTTGCAAACTGTTCTAATGTCAGATCAAAAAGTTGTCCAATTTTTGCATAAAAGGAGATGAGACTTGCCAGTGAGTATTTTTTTAAAAAAAGCAACAAAGTGATCTTTGAATAGACCTTTTGAAATAAGTAGTATGAATGCTCACAAACTAAAGGCATAGCATTTAGGTTAGTATAGTGTATGAAAGATATTTTTTTTTAGAGTTTTTTTTTCTATGAGAAGATTTTTAGTGTAGACAGACTAATACTCACTTTAATTCCTCAAGCAAATTAGTTTAAGAAATACTAAATCTGCATTCAGAGATTAATATATTATAATTAGTTTTTAAATTGGTCTTTGCTTGTTTATGTGACAATCTGATCTCTCTACAGGGCCGTGAAAATATTCTTCCTAAGGCCCAGAGGGGCTTAATATCACAGATTTTATTCTTGCTTTACTTCTATGATGTGTAGAAAACATTGTTAGCATTGGAGATGGAAACCCAACCCCAACTCTTTTGTCAAACATTGAAGAATTAGGGTAAAATTTTCAAAAGTGCCTAAAGATCATTTTCAGTAGCACTAAGGCCCAGATTTATAAAGGTCCTTGGGCATTGCTGTGCTAGCATTGCAATGCCTAACTTGTTTAGGAGGCCAAATTTAATTTTCAAAACTTTTTTTTGCACTCAGGAGGCTAAATCCCACTGATAGTTGACATAGGCTACTAAATCAGTTAGGTGTTGCAATGCTGAGCACAATATCTAAATACCTTTAAAAATCTGGGCCTAAGCCTCATTGATTTTCTGTGAGATGTCAGCTCTTAAGTCATTTAGAGTATGTCTACATGGCAATAAAAAACCTACAGCATCAAGTCTCAGAGCCACATCAGCTGACTTGGGCTTGCAGGGTTTGGGTTGCAGGGCTAAAAATAGCAGTGTAGACGTTTGGGCTTGCCCTGGAGGCTAGAGTCAGAGATCTTCCTTCCTCACAAGGTCTCAGAGCCCAGGCTCCAGCCTGAGCCCAAATGTCTACACTGCTATTTTATAGTCCCGCAGCCTGAATCCCGTGAGCCTGGGTCTGCTGACCTGGACCAGCCGTGGCATGTTGTGGGTCTTTTATTGCAGTGTAGATGTACCTGTAGGCGCTTATTAAAGTTGTACCCCTAAAGTTCATATTGACACTTTCACAGTACTATTATTATCTTGACATAAAGAATGTAATCTAAGCAAATAACAAGCAGTCTTGCTGGAATGTGTTGTTTTCTTTCTTTAGTGATATAAAGTAGCTGTTAGTAGGGGAAAAGGAAGCAGAGTATCTATGCAGGCTGTCTGAACTTTGCTAATTCTGACAAACCTCAGCTTGTGCTTATAACTACCCAAGCCTCAGTAGGATGTTCTGCATGGGAAAGAACTTGGGGCTTTAACTGTAGGGTTTCCATATAGGAAGTAATGGAAATACCTCAAAACAGTAATTAAAGACTGAAAGCATACTGTGCTTAGAATAAAAAAGTTTACCAATATGTATATTCCTAAAATAAGTACTTTGTTGCGCTAATTTGTTCAACATGTGTTTTGGTACATTTTTTTTTATAAACTTAATCACACACAATGTGGTATCCGGTTACTATTTTTAAAAAGCCGTTTTGAATGTCAGTACTTTAATTTTAATGGAAATTTGAAAGATTATCCTAATCACATGAGTTTTCTGGTAAATTAAATGTATTTATTAGTCATTCCATTTCTGTGTTCAATAGGTTTTGCTTTTGTCCTGAAGAGAATTCTAAATCGTAGAGAAAATACTCTCTTCACTAAGCAAGCACGTGTATTATTTATCATAGGTATTTCATCAAGCACAGTAAAGTGCTGTGTTTCTTGAAAAGCACTAGGCTCTCTCATTAGTGTTTGTGAAATTACCACAAGTTATGTAAACAAATGCTGGATAGATTATAAGTAACAAGCTTTACAAAAGCAAAAATAATGTAAGTGGCCACTTTTGAAGATGTTTTTGAGGCGGAGGACAGGAGTGGAAAAGGAGCAAATCTGGAAATGTTCTAGTGTGAAATACAATACTTATGACTTCTTAAAAACAAAGAGACGTTCACAGCACCTCTACACTGGAATATTTTACCATATGTCAGCATCTTATTTAGAAGTCTGTTACTTAGCTGTATACTGCATTTATTTCTTGACAGTGTAGTTTGAGTCTAATGAGATTTCATTGTTCTTTGAAGGTATTTCATATGGATGCATGCCACAGTATTACAAACGACTTCCTTTATGTGGATCTTATAAATACCTGGGGAGTTTTAGGGTTTGGTTTTTTTTTTATCATTATTATTAATAATCTGTGTTTGAGTGCCAGCATTTCTAAAACTGTTGCCTGAAGAAGAAAGGCTGATGCCCGAAAACATCTGTAACATTTGAAAACTATATATATATCAGGTGGGGACTCTACTGAACTTGGGGTGATTATGTTTCAGTGACCCTAGCATCATGGTTGCAATACAGCAGAACACCAAAGTTATGAACACCAGAGTTACGAACTGACCAGTCAACCACACACCTCATTTGGAACTGGGAGTATGTAATCAGGCAGCAGTAGAGACAAAACAAAAAAAAACAAAACCAAACCAAACCAAAAAAACAGTACAGTAGTATGTTAAATGTAAATTAGTAAAAAAAAAAAAAAAGGAAAACAGTGTTTTTCTTCTGCATAGTAAGCTTTCAAAGCTGTATTAAGTCAATGTTCAGTTGTAAACTTTTGAAAGAACAACCATAACGTTTTGTTCAGAGTTACGAACAGCCTCCGTTCCTGAAGTGTTCTTAACTTTGAGATTCTACTGTATATGGCTTGCCCAATGGTTTGTACCACTATGTGAATATACTGTAATAGTGTCTTTCAGAATCAGAAAGGACAATGCCAGTCTCTGCTGTGTTGGATCTACTGCTCTGGTCAAAATTTATACCTTGTATGTTTCTTTTCAGTCTGTCTTAATAGAGGCATAGACAGTGGTGAGCTCCAGCCGGTTCGCAGCGGTTTGCGCGAACCGGTTGTTAAATTTAGAAGCCTTTTTAGAACCGGTTGTTCCAGGACAACCGATTCTAAAAAGCTTTTAAATTTAACAAAGGCTCGGGCAGCTGTCTGCCCGGCCCCGGCCCCAGCTCATCTCCCCCTCTCCCCTGAATGCTCCGCCCTCCATCTCCTCCCCTTCCCCTGCTTCCCGCGAATCAAATGTTCGCGGGAAGCCTGAAAAAAAGGAGCAGGCAGGTAAGCCGGGCGTGTGGGGGAGGGGGCGGGACGGCTCCTCCTGGCCCTGGCCGAGTGCCCCAGCCCGGTCCCAGCCAAGCACCCCCGGCTCGGGCTGGTCCCGCCTGTGCGGCTCGGACCTGGCCCAGCTCGGTCCCGGTGCTGGCCCGGGCCGGGGAGTCGGGCCCTCGGCTCCGGCTCTGGTCCCGGTCCCGGTGCCGGCCTGGGCCGGGGAGTCGGGCCCCGTGGCTCCGGCTCCGGTCCCGGTCCCAGTGCCGGCCCGGCCCGGCCCGGGGAGTCGGGCCCCGCGGCTGCGGCTCCGACCCTGGCCCCGACCCCGGCAGGGGTAAGAGGCCAGAGCCAGGGACGGGACTGGGGCGGGGGAGGAGGGGTTGGATCGGGCAGAGGTTCTGGGGGGGCAGACAGGGGATGGGGAAGGGGGAGTTGGGTAGGCACCGCGTGGGAGTTCCTGGGGTCTGTTGGGATGGTGGTGGATGGAGTCGGGGCAGTCAGGGGACAGGGAGCGGGGCAAGTTTGGCAGGGGGTGGGGTCCTGGGGGGGAGTTAGGGTTGGGGGTCTTGGGAAGGAGTGGTCAGGGGACAAGGAGCAGGGCGGGGGGGGTATGGGTTGTGGTTTCTGAGGGGGGGGCAGGACGTGGGTGGGGGGTGTACTCACTGGGCTGTTCCCTACCGGGTCTTCGGTGGTGGGTCCTTCAGCCGCCGGAGCCGTGCCGCCGAAGACCCAGTAGGGAACCGGTTCCTAAGATTTTGGCAGCTCATCACTGGGCATAGATATTTAAAGCAAAGCTTCCTTCTACTGGAATGTTTGCTGGACCCACCACATTCTTCTCAGTCTCTCTCCCTCCATATGGGGGAGCAGATTTTTCCTCTTCTGTTCTGCTGAGAGAGCCTTTTGCAAAGTTTTTTATCCACCACCACCACCACCTCTGAGAAATTAGTTTCCTTTTATATTATCCCTTTGGAATTTTGCATTTGAAAAGGGGCATGGCCTTTGGTTCAGCTTCCCTTAGCACAACAGGTTTTCCTAAGGACTTGTTCCCCCACAAGTGGTGTTCAGTAACTCATCACTGGGTCCTCCAGTTAACAATTTAGTTTTCCCCTGCTTTGCTGTGCAACAGATTGGACTCAGTAAAGTAGGTTTATCACCTGATACTCATTTTATGGATCACCATTATTTCTTTGTTTTGTGACATATGGTTTAGGATTACCATGGGGGCAGAGCATATTTTAAACCAATTGCAGTCTTCTTCCTACCAGGACCTCCATTAAACCACAAATTCTGTGTATTTAAAATACCATCACCATCTCTGTACAGTGACAGGTGACAGCAGCATAATCATGAGCCCTTTCCACTTACAATGGTGACAAGCTATGGGGACAGTATGTTACTCCCATAGGGGAAGCATTTCTTTCACCCTGTCAACAAAAACAACAACAAAAAAATTATTATTAAATAATAGAGGAAGGCTCAGAGCTCAAGGAAAAATACGGACGATCAGAGAACCTTGTGAACTCCTAACAAACTTCCTTCAATAGGCTCCCCTCATTTAATCTCCTTTTTAATCATGCTTTCTCTTCAGAAGATCAACAGATTCTCTGCGGTGAAAGAGAATGCCTCTCTTATGTTAATCTCAGGAGATGCTAAAGAAAGACCAAGTACTACTTTTCACGAGACCCTAAGTGTATCATTTGGGTCATGTTCCTGAGTTCCATTAACTTGGAATAAAAAAGAACATGAATTCACTCCTGAACTTGGGCCAAATTATTCAATCACCCCAATGGGCAATGCGTTTGTCTAAATTTTTTGAGGTGTAGAGCAGTGGGTAGCCAGTATATGGCTAGCATACTTACTGTCCAGATGGCTGTTGATAACTTTGATACAGTACAATAAAGAGAACATGAATGCACTCTTGAATACATCATCTTATGGCCAATAATGGGTGAAACAAAGCTAAAACTATTAGATTTGACTGAATGAGAGCATGAACTTAAAACGCAGTACATCAGGGAAACCAAATAAGTGTTCAAACTTAACTTTTTTCTAGGATTTAAATTCTTTTTATCAGAAAACGTATCTCATCCAAAATAATTAAGAGCATTTATTTCCAATTTAGTGGTTGGAGTGTGTGTGCATGCACATACAGACACACACATACACAGGCCTTGAAAAATTAGCCCTTTTCCCCATTCTGCATAATTCACTATTTGTTGAAACATATCAATATGGTCTTTGCACTAAGGGAACTGCAAAAAAAAGTGTCAAGAACAAGAAAATCTCTTTGCATGGCCTACAATGATCTTACAAAGGTTTTTGACCCGATTAGCAGAAAGGATCTTTTCCAGTTGCTAGATAGAATTGGTTCTGATTCGATCCTTCCATGATGGCATGAAGGCACAGTCCAGTATGATGGTTATCAATCTGACAGATATGAAATCCTCAGTGGTATCAAACCGGGATGTATTTTGGCATCAAAACACTTCAATATATTCTTCTCTCTGCTGCTTTGTAATGCTTTCTCATCTAGCATCGAGGGTGTAATCTCCATACAAGATCTTATGGAAAACTCTTCAACAGTACTGTCCCACAATAATGCATCAGTAGAAGAGGTTTTTGAACAAATTTATAAATAAAAACAGTAATAAGTTACCAGACCAGATGGTATTCACCCAAGAGTTCTGAAGGAATTCCAATATGAAATTGCAGAACTACTAACTGTAGCAAGTAATTTATCACTGAAACAAGCCTCTGTACCAGATGACTGGAAGGTGCTAATGTAACACTGATTTTTGAAAAGACCTCCAGAGGTTATCCTGTCAATTACAGACTGGTGAGCCTAACTTCAATATCAGGTAGAAACTATAGTAAAGAACAGAATTACCAGACACTTAGATAAAGATGGTTTGTTGGGGAAGAGTCAATATGACTTCTGTAAGGAGAAGTCATGCATCACCAATCTATTAGAATTCTTTGAGGGTGTCAACAAGCATTTGGATAAGAGTAATCCAGTTGACATAGTGCACTTGGATTTTCAGAAAGCCTTTGACAAGGTCCCTTATCAAAGGCTCTTAAGGAAACTAAGTGGTTGTGGGATAATGGGAAAGGTCCTTTCATTGGTCAAAGCTTATGCTCAGAAAAATTTGTTAGTCTCTAAGGTGCCATAAGTACTCCTGTTCTTTTTGTGGATACAGACTAACATGGCTGCTACTCTGAAACCTTTCATTGGTCAGTAACTGGTTACAAGATAGGAAACAAAGGGTAGGAATAAATGGTCAGTTTTTGCAATGGAAAAAGTGGTGTCCCTCAAGATCTATACTGGGACCTGTGCTGTTCAGTATATTCACTGTTCTTACTGGTTACCTGGTCATTAATGAAGTGGCAATATTTGCAGGTGATACAAAATTATTCAAGCTAGTTAAGTCCAAAGCTGACTGCAAAAGTGTTACAGGAGGAATCTCACAAAACTGGGTGACTGGGTAACAAAATGACTTGAAATTCAGCATTGATAAGTGCAAAGTAATTGGAAAAAATTACGTTGGAAAAAATAATATTAACTGCACATATATAATGATGGGTTCTAAATTAGCTGCTACCACTCAGGAAAGAGATCTTGGAGTCATTGTGGATAGGTCTCTGAAAACTTCGGCGCAACAGAATGTTAGAAGCTATTAGGAAAGGAATAGAATATAGGACAGAAAATAACATAATGCCACTATATAAATACATGGTGAGTCCACACTTTGAATACTGTGTCCAGTTCTGATCGTCCCACCTCTAAAAGGATATTAGTGGAACTGGAAAATGTTCAGAGAAGGGCAACAAAGATGATCACTGGTATAAAATCACTTCTGTACAAGGAGAAACTAAAAATATTAGGACTGTTCAGTTTAGAAGAGAGAGGATTAAGGGGGGGATATGATAGAGAGAGAGAAAATCATGAATGGAGGAAAAAGAATAGAGAAGTGTTATTTACCCTTTCCCACATCTCAAAACCAGGGGTCACCCGATGAAATTATAGGAAGCAGCCTTAGTACAAACGAGAAGTACTTTTTCACACAATGGGAAGCTAACCTATGGAACTCATTGCCACAATATTTAATGATGGTCAAAAGCATAGGTTTAGAAAAGAGCTAGATAAGTTCATGGAGGATAGGTTCATAGCTGGCTATTAGCCCACATAGTCAACATGCTCAGGGTAACCCTAAATTTCTGACTGCCAGAAGCCAGGAGTGGAAGACAGCGGTGAATCTCTCCACAACTGGCCCATTGAGCTGACCCAGTATGGCAGTTCTTATGTCGTAACATTGCACATCTAAGAGCAAGCTGCTAAGTTAAACATGTTCTAATGAGAAAACTTCTTGTTGCTGACAACTCTGTTCATTAAACACCCTTCACACTGGCTATCTTCACCATATTCTAAATATTAATTGGGAAACCAAAATTTCTGCTACTGAAGTAATTGAGAAAGCAAGATTGCCAAGTCTAATCTCTACTTTCAAACACAGACATCTCAACTGGCTTCGTCTTCTGCAACACATGGACGATAGATGCGTTCCAAAGGATTTTCTGTATGGAGAACCTGAGGATGCTCTAAGGCCACTGGACTGACCTAGGTCCAGGTTCAAGGACATTTTTGAGAGGAACTTAAAAACTTTCAACATTGACAACCCAAGCTGAGAAGATGCAGCTAGGAACAAACCACACTGGATGACTGTTCTGCATCAGGAAGTCTAAGAGGCTGAAGAGAGGTGAGCGAAGAGGATAGTACAGTAGGCCTCAAGCTCTAGTAGTACACTGGCTTCATCATCTGACCCTACACCTTATGAGTGCATTATCTGTGGTACGGACTGTCATTTGAGAATTGGACTTCTTAGCCACTCGCAATGTTGCAACATGCACACAGTAACTGAATTGTTTTGGTGCTTACGCCATTGTCTTTTGAGATGTCCTGTTGCCATTGGATTTATTAAAACCAAAGATTATGCAGTAAAACTGTTCCTAAACCTTCACTTAGGCAACCAGGAGGCTTGTACAAAACTAAAACAAAGGGAAACAGATGGAAAGTTAATATTTGTAGTTTGTAGCCATTTTCAACCAGTGATGTGTACCTTCCATCTGCAGTTCCCACCCTTAACTCCCTCCGTGTGAGACGTTTTTCTGCGCTGGCAGGATCAGAAAACCTGGAGACCCTTTAAGGATTGCCAGCATTAGCCTCTGGCATCTCTTTCAATATAAATTAAACATTGTGGGAGGCAGCGGGGCCCAGAGGTGATGAGTGGGGGGGGAAGCCCAAGGAGCCTGTGGGGGCCAGGAGTGATGGGGGTGGCACCAAAATACAAGTTCACCCAGGGTGCCATTTTCCCTAAAGCAGCCCTGGAGGGCATAATATGTTCATATTGTCATAACTTGGCAACTGTCCAGTACAGGGATTCCAGTTCCCCGATGAATGGGAATTGGAAACAGGATTATGGGAGGGCATTCACTAAAGAAAGGGGTATGGGGCTGCAGGCCCTGCAAGGGGTCAACCCCAATATTCTCAATCATTGTATGACTTTTTTAATATCTTTTAACTTTTGAGAAATCCTAAGTACATTAAATACAATAAAATAACATGAATTTTAAAAATGTGGAAAGCCTCAAATATATTACAAGTAGAACAATGAAAATATATGGAAGTATGGTGGTAGAAACTAAGGCCCTGATCCTATAAACAGATATGTGCATGCTTAATGTTAGCATTTAACTTATTGCACAACAGCATGCACCTTTTTATGGTGAGATGCAGTATTGTTCTTTCAAAATGACCTGGTGGTAAACACATCGTACCGCAATAAGATAAATGCTAGCCTTTTGGCATGTATCATTGTAGCATGTAGACAAATGTGGGTTTTTCAGTACTACTTGAAATCCAAACTCAGAGGTTTAGAAGACCAAACATCCTGCATGTTGGGTTTGTTGTGCAGCCAGTGCAGGTGTGATGTGAAGTGAGCTGCATCTGATCTGATTCCTGCTGGCTTTGTTCTTGTGAACCATTAGGGAACTGAAACAAGAATTTTCTTACCCTGCCAGCTTACAAGAACAGAGCTAAAAGAGAGAAAGAAGGCGCAGTTCCAGAAGGATGAATGAACACACGTCATGTGCATGATTGTATCAGGAGAGCAAGAGACCCAGTGCCCTGAGTGTATATTTTCTTTTGATCACTAGTTGAAGAATTGTTATTAAAACTGTTGCAGCTGTTGTTTCACATAGGGTTCCCTCCTCCCCCTTTGTTTTCTGAGAGGTATTTTTTTTTTTAGAGTGGCTGGATAGTTTAGGGAATTGATAATGGGATATGTAGATCATCACCTCTAGATTGTTGTTTTGAATCCAATCAGGTAGGCTGAGTGAAAGATACTACCATCTGATAGATCTTTGGGGGTTCATGAGTTAATGGTCCGAGTCCAAATCCCAGTGGACTAGTGTCAACATCACAAAAATGAATACCACCACAGATGGCACTAATTGGCAGTCTTATTGGCAGAGAGGTCAAGTATTGTGTGGCACAGATGTTGGACAGTTTTCCCATCCCTAAAGTTCTTCTGGATCATTGGTTGGACATTACTAGGGAGTCTGCACTGTCACAATCAGTGCTGTAACTGATTTGTGGATGGATAAAAGACTTCAGGCTGGCTGTGCCTGTCATTCTGGCATAGGCACCTTGTGTTAGCACCAAATTCACACTTTTATTTATAGGAATATTTTGAAACCATTTTAATTTTGTTACTAATACATTTTAATTTAATCTTCTTGCTGTGTTCTCTGAGTTTTACACAGGCACTGTTTTCTGTCTCACACCTATTTAAAATCTCCATTTGACCAGAGCATTCTTTGTATTGAAATGGTTATGCTTGCTACAGGAAAAAACCAAAAAAACAAGTTATGGAAATACTTCTTATTTTTCTTCGAGTAGTATCCCTGTGGGTGCTCCACATGGCACAAGACGGGAAAGCGCATGTGCAGCCCAAACGGGCACGGCTAATAAAAATCTCCGATCCTAGGCCCAGGGATGGAGATACACCTAAAGTGGAGCACACATAGGGGGACACATCTTGAAGAACCTCAGTTACAGCACAAGATAAGTAACCCTCTCTTCTTCTTCAAGTAGTATGCCTATAGGTGCTCCACTTTAGGTGTATTTGTGTCCCTGCACCTAGAATCATTGTATTTTCATGAACTTGTTGAGGGCTGTTTGGTCTAGAATGGGCCTCCAACTGCCATTCTTTATTTGAATTAGGAAATAGGAAATACAACTGATGGAAATGCTCAGGTTGTTCCAGCACGTGGTTTTGGGGGGGGGGGGAAGGGGTGGAGAGAGGCATCTTGGAGCCTTGACCAAATTCTCAAAATTGCCTGAAGTGGAGCACCAATAGGGACACGCATCTCGAAGAACCTCAGTTAATGCAAAAGGTGAGTAACCCTCTCTTCAAAGACCGGTATTCAAGCAAGCAAGAAATAAGTTCTTGTGTCCTTGCACACTGATATGAGAAAACGCCTATTTCCAAATGTTGTGGTATATTTTTTTTAAGCTTCTACTAACAATACTGTTAGGTCAGATGTCCTGAAAAACAGCTCAAAATAGGGGGGAAAAAACTTTGTATCATTAAGAAAAAGAGAGGTCCTGAAAATAGTTATATTTAGTAGAGAATGTTGAGCTTCTAATTAGCTTACTGCTCTTTCTTTAATTGCTAATTTTAGAAAATGTTTCCAGTGTACTTTTTTTTAATTTCACAGTGGATGAGACTTGATCTTACCTCCAGATACTATATTAGGAACCACAATATTTTCAGTTCACTTGAAATTATATGGTGTTCAGTCCGCATTGGAAATCATGGGAAACATCTCAGGTTGTGTAGTGTAAGGCAGAAGTGAAAAAATTTCAAATGAAGTTGCCTCAGTGGGTGTAACAAGAATTGGAATTTAGCCCATGGACTTCAGTGTTTAACTGAAATTAGTCTGTTTTCTTGATCTGGCAGCATCTGTGCAGTGATATTTTCATCATTTCATTAAGGTGGACTAGAAATAGGGTTGGTTTGTTCATGTATGTAAATGAAATTATTGGTGGTATGTTTGTTTGCATAAAATCTTTTAAAGGACTTGCTGAGCTAGAGAATACATTTATCCTATATTTATACAATATAATATGAGTATTGGAAAAAAAAAAGACCGCTTTTGGAGATAACATTATGTGCTAGACACCCCTGTGAGATACTGATCATCTGTTTATTTAATCTTGATTTTTATACTGCACTAACACCCAGATCCTGATATCTAACACCCTGATTCTGCAAACACTCATGTGTTCCACTTTGTGCACATGAATAGCCCCATTGAAGTGAATGGCATTACTCATAGGTCTCACTGGGTATGTGTACACTGCTCTAAAAAACCCACAGCTGTCCCAGGTCATTTGACTTGGGCCCGCGGTGCTTGGGCTGTGGGTTGATAAAATTGCAGTGTAGATGTCTGGACTCTGAGACCCTGCGAGGTCAGACCTGGGGGGCCCTGCTGACCTGAGCCTTGGTGCTGTGGATTTTTATTGCAGTGTAGACAAAACCCCCTGAAGTCAATGACGAAACGTCCATTAACTTCAGTGAAATCAGGCTTTCATCCATAGTTCTTAAAGTTAAGCATGTGCATAAATGTTTGTAGAATTAAGGTTCAAGTAACATCTGGGAGGTATTGAGCACCCTTAATTCGTAACTACCCTTTCTTCATGGGAGTTGAAAGCATTGAGAATTTTGCAGGAGAATTTACACGTAGAGAGAAAATATCTTTTTTAGATTCATTGTCTGATTTGGCAGATTTATAAATTAAGCAAAATACTTTTAAATAAAAACAACACCTCTTCATTATTACATAAGGTCATAATATATTATTCAGTGAGATAAAAGCAGCTGGTGTTTGGTTTATCTTTTTTTTTTTTTTATTAGAGAGCTGCTAATTCAGAGAGCAACTCTGCAGTGAAAGTCGCTCTGTCCTCTATGTTAATTGACTATTAGAAGTTCCTTTCCATGTATGTGTGTACATAATTTGGCACATCCCAGTACTTAACATTTTTGTTTTGAAAGTATAAGTAAAGGATTCATTGTAAGTCATTGGCTTCTCGAGTTCTATATAATTTGTACCAGATGTTCTTTTCCTTAGATAAGCTACTAATTTTATAACTCTACCTTTCAATTTAGATATACAGTAGAATTCACTTTTGAATGTATTGGGAAGAATTACGTGTATTTTGGAATAAACTATATCCACTGCTTTATTTTATAATATATTTCCATTCTCCCTCTTTCCCCCTTATTTTAGCAATTAACAGGCATTTGCTTGCTTGCAGGCTGAGATACTTTCTTGTGGATAGACTGGCAAGAGGGTGCTCAATACATTCGTTATTATATATTATAGTGCCTGGGAGCCCTAGTCAGGCCCAGGATCCCACTGTGTATTGGTCAAACACAGAACAAAAAAGATCTCTGCCCTAAAGAGCTTACTCTAAAGGGACAAGATAGACAAAGGGTGGGGAAAGAAGTAGAACACATAAGCAGAGTGAACAATCTGATGGTAACAAACAGCATGTGAGTTCCTTGATTGATTGATTTACTTATTTTGTGGGTTTAGTTAGGAGGGGATAAGCTAAAGAGAAGGGAGAGTGAGGGGAACTGGGAGGGAGAAGATGGCTAGAGGAGTGATTCTGAGGTAAAGAGATGGTGATGAAGGGGTAGAGTTGGAGCAAATTAGCACAGAGCAGAGAAAATTTAGTTCAAACTGTAGCAAGTTCTCCAAGGGACTCCCAAGGTCCCTGCTCTGGCTGCTTCTGCCCCTACCAGCTGGCGTCTCTGCCTGAATCTATGCAGCTTTTCCCCAAGCCCACTTGGTGGTGAGGAGAGAGACCACTTGGGTCCTAGTGCCCCCAGAGTGTGTGTGGGTTCTCCCCTGCACAATTTGGGGTCCAGGAGGGTGTTGGGGGACTGTACTATCTCTCCTCTCCTCCCAGTGCACACTCCCTACCTTGGCAGGTTCCTCTTTGCAGTATATTTATATTATACCTATCTAAGCCACCCCTTTCTACTAAGAAAAACCCCAACCAAACAAAAAATAAAACAACCTCCCCCACAAAAGCCTCTGAAATAAATAATCAATTAAAAAAAAGTAAAAGTAAATTAATAAAGGTAAAAACAGCCCCCCCTCGAACCCTATCTCAAACAGTTTTGCAAAAAGGTGTGCCAGAGAGACTCCATGAAGTCAACTGGGCACTTCACTTTGCTATTTATTTTACATGGAAGGCATATAGATAGTATGGTGAAGGGCAGCAATATAAAATCTTAAGATGCATTTAAAAACCAAACCAAATATACAAGAAATCTAAGACTTACGTTGCAAGTGCTTTAGTATTGGCCACATGTAAATGGAACATTTCTCAAGATTATTTTTTTATTGATAGGTATGATTCGTAGAGCAGCACAGCAACACCTACTTTAGGTATATACTTTGTGTCACTGATATCCGCACATTCACATAAGGTAGAGCACACCAGATTTGTTTCATGCTTGGCTTTCACTAGCCTGGCTTGTTCATATCCCCTGGGTCCAGCCATAATGGAGACTTCCTACTGAATTGCTTGACATCAGTCTAAGTGATTTCATCTGGGTTTCTACCAATCATATCCCTTTTTTCAGTCCACTGAGTAGAATCCATCTCTGTCCTATAGATAGATTTCAAAAGGGGTATTGTATACTTTCTAGTGATACCAAAGAGGTTTGAGGAATAAAACCTTATGAATGAAAAACGGTTTGCTTATTGATCTTAAAAAAAAAAAAAACTTTAATCTGTACTTCTGTTAAAGCACCAAGATTGTATCACACCTTCAGATTTTTGTAACCTCTTTCTTTAAATGGTTGAAATAATAGCTCAGTCATTTTATCAAAATTCAGCTGCTTATTAACGTCGCTGCTACTAGTGATTTAATAGCATTTCCTAGGAGAAATGGGTTGATGGTCTGTCTGGTTTATGGTGGACATGTGCTAACATCTCAAAAAGCACCATCACAGTTAGTACTAACTGGCACTCTTATCTCAGGGTCAGGTATTCATAGGCTGAAGTCTCAAATGAAAACTTAGGTTGATACGTAATGCAGTGCAATACTATGGGAATGTTGAAGTGTTGGTAGTACTCTCCTTTGGAAGTAACATATACATTAATGCCCAGAAGTTTGTGGGCTGGGTGTAAATAAAGATCACTTTTTGACTATGGCATCCTGGCCTACATTTCATAAAGCAGGTTCAGATGTCCAAGGTGCTGTGCACATTAATTGTTGTGTCTGCTTGTCTACACAGACTCTTACCTGCTAGTGTTCATCTCATTGCTTTATAAACAGCTTTGAGAATTCTGCATGAAAGGTGCTATGGAAAAATAAATTGTACTCTGAAGTAAAGGACATTAGAGCTTTTAAAAATAAATTACCAATACTATCAGACAGTCATGTCTGTTCTAACAGTATTTATTTCTAGTGTGCCAATCATAGTAGCTAGGTGCTATATACACAAATTGAACATTAATTCAGGCAGAAAAAGTTAATACATTGTGACCCAAAATGCCATTTAGATGTGTAACACAAGATGTGTGACTGGTAAGTTTTTTTTTAGACGAGCATGGAAAAAATTGTAGTAGGACATAGTATTGAATTCTTTTTCCTTCTCCAAAATGTATAGTGATAAATAATAGTGATCTGTTTTCATAGGAATGAACTGGGGAATCTCTGACATCCTATATTCTCTACTTTTATGCTTTCTATTAGCACAGGTATCAACAAAATACTAATTTAGGAGGTACTTGACCTACTTATCTTTAAACATACTAGAAAGGGGTTGGATGAAGGAGATATTGGTGGTAGGTATGTCGTGAGGAATTTGTCTAAGAATAATTATCAAAAGAGATCTATGAACTCATGATCAGTATTTCAGCTTGCATGACTGTTTCCAAACACAGAATGACTCTGCCTTCTGAAGCAGTCATTAGCAGCAAATAGTCTTCCACATAATTTAAGTTTTAATTGTGGGGCACTGTGATAGGGTGTACCAGACCTTTGTGGCCTCTGCTGGGAGGAAAAGAGTAGCAAAGGTGGGTTCTCCAGGCCTGCCTAGAGAAACCTCATGAGGTTAGCCATCTTGGAAGCTAGAGAGACCTGGTCCTCCAAGGACTAGCAACAGCCAATCAGAGCCCAGCACGTTCAATAGACCTGCAGAGTGTTAGCAGATCAGTTCCTGGCTGTTCAAAGGAGCCTGAAAAGTAGTCAGAATGTAAGGTTGGCTGAGTTTACACTGAGACTGCAGAGGAAGAAGAACCTGAGGGTGTTGGCCCTGAGATAGATCTGGAGCTAAAGGGGCCCAGTAGGAAGAGTCCCATGGAAATAGCATCAGAGGATTGAAGTTGAGCCATACATGGCTGCTGTTTATAGGGTCCCTGGGTTGGAACCTGGAGTATTGGGTGGGCCCAGACTCCCCTACCATCATAGATAAAGTGGCATAAACCCCAAAAGGGACAGGGCTTATTTGGGCACCCTATCAAAGGGCTGAATTTAAAAGGCCCAGAGCTGGGCTGAAGACCCTAGGGAGATCCAGAATCCTGGATTCTTTAATACCCTGGAAGGGGTTCATTTGGACTGTGTGACGGCCAAAGCATCAAGCCACTAAGAAGCTACCAAGGTCAGCCTGCAGGGGGCACCAGAGGTGAGAAAGGAGTGAGGTACTACACCCAGCCACTAGGAGGCCCTCAGTAACACTGGTTGCAGAATTAATCGGCACTCAGTAACTGTTTGTTTTGTAATAGGTGGGTCCATGTCTCATCAGAATAATTATTCTTCTGATGCATTCGTTGATGGAGACTCTTGCCTTACCTAAATAACTACCAAACACTGATTCTAGGAAATTCCAGATACCTACAATTCCCATTGACTTCTGTGGAAAATAAGCACCTACCAGAACTGGCCTGTGTGACAGAAATAAACATTCTTGTTTGGAGAAAACAGAACTAACTCTCTCTTTCTCTCTCTGTGTGTTTGTATATATATGTATTTATAATATAATATTTATATATATATATATATATATATATATATATATACACTCTCATTTTTTTTGTTCCAAAAGTGATTTTGAATATGTACAGTTAGGCGTAGGGGGGCTGGCTCTGAAAATCAGAACCTTTTAGGTGCCTTAAGTTGGGCAACCAAAAATTGAAGCACTCAAAATCCACTAGTCATTTTCAAAGGACTAAAGGCAGTGCTTAATTTGTAATGAAAGAGATGCTGGGGATCAGGCAATTTGTTTACTTTCATAACTGATGCAGCAAGCCTAGAGGTGCCAGGGCAACGAACTGCCAAGACTAGAGGTGCTGGGGCTCGGCCCTGACAAGCCCCGGCAGAAATGAAGTACTGACTAAAGGTGACAAGCAGGAAAACCAAGCAGTTAACCTTTGACACATCTTCCTACGTGAATATGATATACAGAAACCATAACAAAGTCTCTTTACTTAGAAATTATTTGGAACAAATCTTGTTGGTATTACTCATGGAGGGTGAAGTCTACGAATTTCTCAGAATATTATAAAAACACTTCTGGAGTCGAGCTTTGCCCTTGCCAACTGTGAATGTGAAATTTAATGGAAGTGTGTTAAATGCGTGACCTTGATGTAGAGAATATTTATTATTGGGTGTTGTTTCTTTTTTACAATGTGCTTCCATTAATAACTTTTTTTTAAAAGCAGGGTTCCGCTTTACTGTAGATTGGTTTATTGGAACAGGGTTAGAATTTGGTCAGCCAGAAGAGAGTTCACAAAAAAGGCCATAAATGAAAAGAAAATTCTGATCAACTTTTAAACAAATATTATACCAGATGCTATGCTTTCGGCCTTTGCCAATGCCTCTTTGATCTTTGCTCTGCCAGCCATTTCCCCCTCTTCTACTGCTTTGAGTATGGAGGTTTTGTGAAACCCTGTTTTTTTGCTTATCTTTTGGGTGAAGCCTTTGTGTTGCCAAGAAACAAGGGGCCAAGGGAAAAAAAACCTGACTATCCAGTAATGGGCCTTGTATTGGATTGATGGACTCCTTTCTAGAGGCTATCTGATCAAATGAAAATTCATGTACTACAGCCATATTAGTGACAGTAAGGGACAATGGGGCTAAAGCTTGCTTGCAATCATGAAGAAATAAGGGACCTAGAAAGGCCTCTACTGTAAGTGAAGGAGAGGTTTCCTTGCTTTGTTACTTTATGCATGTTTATACAGAAGGTAAAGAAGACATTATCTGAAACAATGAGCAGATAAACTTGAAGGTAGTTTAGAAATTAGAGAGAAACCATAGTAGAATCTAGGGAGACTGTAGAATCTCAGTTTGCAAAGACAAAGATTCTAATTTTTCCCTCATTGTAAAAATGGTTATTAGAAATAACGTCCAGGTGAATAGGAAATATTAAAATGTGGAACTTACTTTGAGATTTTGGAAAAAGTTCTAAGCACTTATACTTTCACAAATTTCCTAAGAGTCTGAGTGAAGCTTCTCAGAAGAACTCTTACAGACATTTACCTGATGTCTTAGGAATTGTTCAAAGAAATTTTCCTCTCTAAGCAAAGGTTTATTTTTTAATCCTATACATTGAGAGTGAAACCATGTGTGGATCTGGATGAGGATTGCGTTGCAAAGATTATGGAAGCTGTCCCAGCTGCTTTCTATATTACTAAGACATCTAGATCAGAACAGACCTCAAGGGGTATTCTCCTTGTAACCTTTACCCTATCTAATTATAGAGATTGGGGTTTGAAACTGAGATTGTCAGTGTAGACGTATTATTTTATGGTAATAAAATCTTTATAATCCCAGATGTTTCAGATCTCGTGAAGCTACATGTTTGCAATTTCTCATCTATAAGTAGAGATTTAGACTTAAAAGCTGTTCTTTCCTTTGGTTTCTCTATAAGTGCTGGGTGGAATAGTGTATATGTATAATACATGATGGTGTGGTATAAAGATTTCATTGGCATGTGTTTGAGGGTTGCAACACACCAAGACCACCCTGTCTCCTTAGGAATTTAAGCCTTTCAGTGATGCAAAACCAGTTTGCATATTGTGCATCTCAGAACAGAGTAATTTTGGGACAAAGAAGAAAACATTCTTGTGGCAGGTAGATTTTTAAAAAGCTCCCTCTTAAAACTCTTCAGAGAGTTGGCATGTTAAAAGTAGTTCCAGGGAGGCGGATTCATTTATTTATTCATTGAATTCTTTTCTATTCTAGATATTTATTTAGATTTTTAAAACATATAAACGTGTGCATCCCTTGGACATACCTCACAATTATATTGGAAGAGGCTGCCTTGCCTCATTGACAAATAAAACATCAAACAATAAGACCATTTCACTGTAAGCAATGGTAATCAAGCCACTCCAAGATTCAGCTCACCCCACTCCCCAAATCCTGGGAAGTAGATGAACCTGGCTGTCTGACTGAAAATTTTACAAATGTGGGTTATTTTGAGACAAGTTTTAGAGCAGATTCCAAAGTGGAACATCTCTCATGTAGAAATCCAAGCCAACAGCTCCTTTTCATTTCTATTGAAGGGCTCAAACTCAAGTGAATCAGATGATGTCATTTGGGGCAGTATAGCCCAGGGAGTGAGGCTGTAATTCAGATGACCACCTCCCAGACTATTTAGGGTCTATAAGTTAAAACCAGCACCTTGATTTCTCAAACAGAAATGTATTGATGTTAGTGCTTATTCCAGAGTACCCATCTGAAATTCCACTTAGTAAGTGGGACACTTTATTTTGCACTAGCTTTAGTTTTCAAGTGGTCTCAAAATGTAACTCATTACAATAGTGGTAATCTTGAAGACAAAGCAATAGATAACTGTGGGAAGATCTGTCTCCGAAAGGAAAAAAAATCCCACCCTGTTCATTAAGTGCAAATAAAAGAAAGTGATCTTGTCCATGGCTACTATCTGGGCATCGATGGGCAACTACTTGGGATCTAATAAGGTAACCAAATTGTGCACCAGTTACAAATAGCTGTCACACTCTCTCACTTATGGGTGTTGATAGATTTGTCATCTATTCCAGGTGCTTCCTCCAACCCACCAACATTAGTTGCATCTAATCTAGGTTAAGTCATAGCCCCCATCCAAGCCCCAAGCTCATAATGACTCCGAGTTATTCATTACACAACACTAGCCTGGTACAATATGATAGCGGCATAGTGCTGGGTGTCATAGAAAATACATCTCAGCTCATCTTTCCTCACTTTTCCCTTTCACCAGTCTCAAAACAATTGAACAGGAACAGTGTAAAAACAGATCCCTTTAGTGCCCCCGTGAGAGGGTTCTTGGGGCAAAGGAACAATTGCCTACAGTTGTCCTCTCAGAAAAATTAAAAACAGAGCCACTCTGGATTAGTGGGTAAAGTGGTCAAATGTGCATAACAGTGTTGCATTTATCTCAGTTGCTTACAGTGCTGCATTTATCTCATTGCTGTTGTGTGTGTGTGTGTGTGTGTGTATTAAAATTAATGTCCAGTTCTTGAGAGGCCTGCTGAGGCCTCATAGCTCGTATGTAGCTTTTGCCCCACTGCTAATCTTCAGTGACTGGGTGAGCATGTAGGTTTTTTTACCTGGACATATTGCTGCTCTGGCCTTGTGCCATCTTTCTGTGGTTGGCTGGCACTTGCGATGTGGTGGCTGTACTGCATGCAAACGGTGCCATGAGATTTAGGTAAAGGAGCTGGATGTGACCCTGTTAATACTATATGATTAATGTCCATGATGCTGTTGCTTTCCTGTAACCAATTTTAGAGCATATCAGGGCAGTTCTCACCATTTGGGATTAATTTCACTCTACTTTTTATGAGTTGAGCTTTTTCCCTTAGAGTAGCTAACTGGGTGTCTGCATCATTACTTGGCTTTAGTTAATATAGTGTTTGGACTTGGATGTCCTTGGGGTTCTCCATTTTATTTGGAAATGTACACTTTAAAATCTAGAACAAAAGCAACCAACACTTTTTGTTTGAAATAATTTATATTTATTGTTTCCTAAAATTCACTATATCTTTAGTTCCATGTTCACCTGAAAACACCTAGGGAACACCCCCATCTGTACTGCCAGTGTTGCACATTAAAAATATTTTTCCTTCACCAAAGGCTAACAGCTGGTTGGGTTTGTTTCCAGGCTGAAGATACATTGTATAGTATTTTTCCTTTTCACATAGTGAACTTTAATAGGTTGAGCTATCATAGAATATCAGGGTTGAAAGGGACCTCAGAAGGTCATCTAGTCCAACCCCCTGCTCAAAGCAGGACCAATCCCCTGACAGATTTTTGCCCCAGATCCCTAAATGGCCTCCTTAAGGATTGAACTCTGAACCGTGGGTTTAGCAGGCCAATGCTCAAAACCACTGAGCTATCCCTCCCCCCATCATATCCTAGCTTTCCTTTGTAAATTAATTATGTTTTATTACTAATTATACTTTGCACTTCTATAGGGCCTTTCATGAAAACATCACAAAGCACTTTACAAAATTAAGTCTCACAACATCCCTGTTAAGTAGGCATCATCTCTTTGCAGATGAGTAAACATACGAAGAAAGAGGTTAAGGGCCTGATTTTGAAGAAGTGCTGTGCATTGATTCAAATGGCAGCTGCAGATGGTCACCACCTCTGAAAACCAACCCTTTGTAGGCAATATGTAATATCAGTAGCTGAGATTAAAAAGTGTCTTGGAAGTTGTGGCTCAAACCCCATTTTAGCCACCAGACAATGCTTATATCCTTTAAATTCAATCTATGTATAGCATGGAAAATCTGTTGCTGGTGCATAAAATTACATTGAAATGATAGGAAATTATCTTGAAGAAAGCAATAGTAAGTTTCATAGATAGAGCCCTTAGGATTCTACACCTTTGTAATCTATATTTCAAACAAATATTAGTTATTTTCTCACATTTCTGCAAGGTAATGCCATGCATACATTTGTAGAAAATGGACAGTAGTGTCTGTAATGACAAAACACATCTAATATTAGTAAAATTCCATTAAGCAGTTTCAAGTTTTCCTCTCAGGTTCTGCTTCTAGTTTTTTCCACTGAGTACTGAAGAGGATAAAAATATCATGGCAGTTTACAGGAAAAGGAGCTGATATTTAAAGCGAGCATACACCTAATTTTCTTTTCAAGGTCTGTGTAGTCCAGTATTTTACACTGGTGTTAAAAATGACATCACCCAACCAATCACATGCCAGAGCATCTACATTATTGGTATAATGCTGAACTAGCCCATACTATGCACACAACCCCACCTAATAAAATAAAAATGTGGCCATTTTTTCCATATAGAAATAACTGACATATTAAATTACAGTTTTAAAAGAAATAAAATAAATGTAATACTTTTGATTATGAGCCCTACAAGGATGTTGGTCAAACAGTGATTAACATCATGTGTGGTATAATCCTCAATGTTTACAGTTGGTTAGGGACTATTGTATTACATTAGATTATGGGAATCAACCTGGGGAGTGCCTTATTGTAGAATATGCATTAAACAGAATCCTCTCTACACCGACTGAATTTATTGATTAATCCCACTGCCACATGGATTTTAAATTACCTTGACAAATGATAACTTATTTAATACTTTCTGTGACTTGTGTTTATGGAAGACAAAGTTCATCAGGTCTTTCTAAAGAAAAACAAGAATGTGCCAAATGTAATTTTAGTGTGGAGTGTTAAGAATGGTAAAATTATATCTAACAAAAGTTTGTGATTTTTGCAGATAATAGCTCTAGCAGATGCGGCCAAGGAAAACCAAGCCAATATGTTCCAGGCATTCACAAAGTTGAAAAGTGCCACCCAGCTGGTGATTATGCTGATTAGTCTGTGGCAGAAACTCAGTACTGACCAAGTTGCTATTCTGGAAGCTACGTTTTTGCCATTAATGCAGGATACCCAAGAGCTGGTAAGGATCTGTGAGATTTACTGAAAATCTGGATATGTGGAAAAGTACAAACTGATCGATTAACTTGGTTTTCCCAGTGTGTTCTGCAAATGGCCATTCCTTTTAATGGAATGTTATATTTCCCTTCCCACTATACTGTATCGAAAAAACTTTATTTAGAAGGGTTGTTTTAAGATTTGGTTGAGTCTACTTTAAATCCATTCTTCATGAGCTGCGGTGAAGCCTTTGATTTGTACATCTCAAGGTTTGCATGCTACCAATTAACTTTCAAGTTAACCAGTCCTTGCTTGTCAAACCAAATGGAAATACTTAATATATCTAATATAGCTGTATATACATCTATTTAAATGCTGATAGCAATTGTGATAATAGTTTTGTAGTTTGTTGTCATTTGAATGAGTTGTAATAGGGCTTATCTACATTGTGGATTTGCCGCAGTTAAAGTCATTGGTGTCTAGCCACCAGTGTAGCTGCACTGGAGCAACCCCATACTGTAAACAGGCAAAGTTGCTGTATATTATGCATCCGAAGAAGTGAGCTGTAGCCCACGAAAGCTTATGCTGAAATAAATTTGTTAGTCTCTAAGGTGTCACAAGTACTCCTGTTCTTTTTGTATATTATGATTTACCCTGGTTTTAAACTTGGGGTAAGCACCACTTGTGCAAATAGCAGCTTTTTTAGGCTGCACCAGCTACATCATTGGCTGTTACTAAGGCCTTAGATTAAAATAGCACATCCTTAAAAACACACTCCGTGTATGGGAAATGGCATCTTGTTTTAAAAGACCTACGAAAAATCATGTTTGAAAATATTGACTATATAGACCATATTGCTTGCATAGTGTAGTCTATATTTCTGTTAATTTTTCCTTTGAGCCTTTGCCTGAAAACAATCTTTGTAGTAACTTCCACAGCAGTCAATTATTACATCACAGACAGGATTTAGGATTACGATTTCATGTGGAGAATAAATAGGAGAAGGTGAACTCTTGAAAAGAATGTCATAAAGAAAGGATTATTAGTGACAAATGGAGAAGAAGAGCAGATGAATTTTAAAGGAACAAAGATTCTGTTAATGGTAATATTCAATATCTTATTAATAAAGCACATGAAAAATATTTCTCTTACAAGCTAATAATTATAAGTGCTTTACATTTTCAAAGCCTTTCACCAGTATCTAATTATTCCTCATAGCACCCTACAAGATAGGTAAATAGCATCCTTTTATAGATGAAGATACTAAAAAAAATAGATGTTAAGTATCTTCTTCAAGGCCACATAGAGCCTTAAACAATTGTGTCTTGAGGCCCGTTTGTGATTCATTACTCTGTGTCAGCAACTTTTGTCAGGCTTGACATACTCACTACACCGCTCACACTGGTGCCATGATATTTATTTAAAAGGTGATGTAATATATTGTTTGAACTCTAATAACACACTGGTCATTAATGTCACTGTGAAATGTTTGTTACAGTTCTACAGGTAAATTATGGATATTCTCTTATATTATGCCCTGTAAACAGACAAAAGTGGCAAAACCCTCCTGCAATTTTGTATCGGGGGTAGGTTGCTGAGTCAGAGCTGCTTAACCCATTGACACTCAGTACAGACTGGTATGCTGGCTGGCAGCGTTCTGATACGAGAACTACAGCAGCTGAGCTTTTTGAGACACTAAGGGTTACAGAGCAGGCAGTGACATAACCCCTCACTGTCATGTTCTGGATTGCACCCCAGAACGTAACAATATCATCCTGTGCTTTATCAATAAGAAAAATATATGGCACGATTTGTTTATATGAGAGATATGAGTTACAAGACATAATCTTATTGAACAGTAAAATTCTCACATCCAGTCCATACTGTGAATATATCATCTGTGTGCAGATCTCTATTGTATTCTGTACTTGTTTAATGTGTATAACTATGTTAGTGCTCTATGGTTGTGTGTAAACATATAGACCATGCACTAGAGAAGCACATTGCCATTAAGAAATCCATCCTGCAGTTTGAAGAGAAGTTTGACACACATCTCTTTTTTAAATGTACACAGTATTGTACAACTCCTGTCAGAACTGAATGAGGAAATATATTTAATGAAAACAAAATGGAAGACTAAAAAAAAAATCTAAAAATCCATTATAATATTCAATTTCATACTCTTAATTCACAATCGCGTTATAATAATCTGTACTGATCTATTACAATGAAAACTGAATTCAGGTTTCACTACATATCCAAAATTTTGGGCTGGTAAGTAGCCATTTTAGCAAGCTTGGGCTAAGTTCCAGATGCACTTAGGAATACCCATTGTTTCAACTAGAAAACAAGTGAAACTTGGTGTTTCACATGTTTTTTACCCCAAACCTGGGAAAACAACAGTGGGTATTTGGTCTTTGGTGTTTGGACTTACTGAAACCTGAAACTCAAAGTGAAAAATTCAGGGGTGTAAATTCACATAAACTAAATCAGCAAAAGGTTCGAGTCCCCTGAAAGTGGAAACTATCTGGTTTTGCATGGCTCACTTTTATTGTTCCATTAGGGCTGTATTGCTTTGACACATTTTCTGGTACAACATGGGAAAATCTGTTACAGATCTTAAAAATAAAAGATACCACTTTCATATGTATCTCGATGTGGTTTTCATATAGTAGGTCACAATTTTCCATGTTAAGATGCAAGACCTCACATATAAATGTTGTGGGGATGTGAATCCTGCAGAGAGGCTGGGATGACAAATGTAAACCTGAAATAATGGGTTGGAAATTTAAAAGAAGCCTTTACCGAACTATTGAAATACATCCCATATTGTAGTTATTATGGTACCGCAAAAATCTGAATGTAATTTAAAGAGAAGTTTAGATGGGGGGAGGGAAGCTTCTGACATACCAATGGTATTTACAGACAGAAGCTCCCAGCTAGTGTTCAGGTTTCCCCACAAGCAGTTGAGTGGAATGTGGTGAAAGAAAGTACTCCAAAGAATTTTTATTTACTCTTCAAACAATTCTGCACAATGGTTTGTTGTATTTTTATTTGGGTGGAATGTGTTAGAAGATAGTTTGGATACAATATACCTCTCTAGAATATTTTCTGCTTCATGAACATTAAACTCAGAAAGTGCTTTTTTAATAAAGGGAAAATGTTTAGAACATACTATTACTCTAAAAAAAAAAGTTCTAACCATAACGTCAACATTATTCTCATACATGTCATTCCATTTAGAAGAGATTGCTTCTTGTTTTCTGGACCTGCCAGGCACTTCATTTAGACACTTAACATAAGAGTAATTCAGTGTCTCGAGTTCCCATTGGCAGTAAATAGCTTCTCAGACTAGTAAACAGTTCCTGCTGCAGACTATATCATGGTTTACATACTCTCAACTGAAGTAAAGTCTGGTTTTGCCACCTACAAAGATATGTCAAAATAAAAAGAATAGTGCATTCTTTCAAAATAAAGTTCCTGAAAACAGAGGTTGTGCTTTTTTTCTTGTGTTTTGGTAACCAGAGGGTCATAGAATATCAGGGTTGGAAGGGACCTCAGGACCAACCCCCTGCTCAAAGCAGGACCAATCCCCAACTAAATCATCCTAGCCAGGGCTTTGTCAAGCCTGACCTTAAAAACCTCTAAGGAAGGAGATTCCACCACCTCCTTAGGTAACCCATTCCAGTGCTTCACTACCCTCCTAGTGAAAAAGTTTTTCATAATATCCAACCCAAACCTCTCCCACTGCAACTTGAGACCCACTACTCCTTGTTCTGTCATCTGGTACCACTGAGAACATTCTAGATCCATCCTCTTTGGAACCCCCTTTCAGGTAGTTGAAAGCAGCTATCAAATCCCCCCTCATTCTTCTCTTCTGCAGACTAAACAATCCCAGTTCCCTCAGCCTCTCCTCATAAGTCATGTGCTCCAGCCCCCTAATCATCTTTGTTACTCTCTGCTGGATTTTTTCCAATTTTTCCACATCCTTCTTGTAGTATGGGGCCCAAAACTGGACACAGTACTCCAGATGAGGCCTCACCAATGTCAAATAGAGGGGAATGATCACATCCCTCGATCTGCTGGCAATGCCCCTACTTGTACAGCCCAATGCTGTTAGCCTTCTTGGCAACAAGGGCACACTGTTGACTCATATCCAGCTTCTTGTCCACTGTAACCCCTAGGTCCTTTTCTGCAGAACTGCGGCCTAGCCATTCGGTCCCTAGTCTGTAGCAGTGCATGGGATTCTTCTGTCCTAAGTGCAGAACTCTGCACTTGTCCTTGTTGAACCTCATCAGATTTCTTTTGGCCCAATCCTCTAATTTGTCTGTATCCTATCCCTACCCTCCAATGTATCTACCACGTCTCCCAGTTTAGTGTCATCTGCAGACTTGCTGAGGGTGCAGTCCACACCATCCTCCAGATCATTAATGAAGATATTGAACAAAACTGGCCCCAGGACTGACCTTGAGCTCTGAAAATACCTCTCTTTTCCCTTTCTCAATCCCTAAGGAGCTGTGGGCAGGTCTATATTACCACATAAGTCGATCTAACTTACGTCACTCAGGGGTGTGAAAAAGGCCCCCCTGAGCGACGCAAGTTTCATGCTGTACAAAACAGCGCTATGTCAGCGGGAGACGATATCCCGCCGACATAGCTTATGCTTCTCTCCAAGGTGGAGTAATTATGCCGATAGGAGAACTCTCTCCCGTCGGCATAGTGCGTCTTCACCAGACATGCTACAGCGGTATAGCTGCATTAGTGCAGCTGCGCCGATGTAGCACTATAGTGTAGACTTTCCCTATGGCTATCATTATAATTTTTAGTTAACTTTTATATACTAAAACTCCATCCATTGAGCCAAGGGGGGGCTAAGTGAGATTCTCTGGGACATCTTAGTTGAGTGGAAGGGTCACTCTTGTTTGATACTAGTAAAGCAAAACTTTTCTCTGTGATTGCTTCTTGTATTCCATACAACTCCCAACATCTGCTTAGTCCAAGGAGCATAACATCAGGAACTGAACCAAATTAAATGAGTTGGCACTAGAATGAGGCTACAAGGCTGTCCTTGCAAGATGCATGTTAAAAATTCAGTGTTATTTGATGTGATAAATTTGCTGGTTTTATCTGGCAGAAAACAAACAAACAGTGTTGATCTTTCTCCCATTGAAGCTGATGGCAAAACTCAATAGAGGGAAATCCTGGTCTCATTGAAATCCATGGCAATTTTGCCACTGACTTTAATAGGAGTAGGATTGAGCCAATATTCAAGATATTGTGGAAGAATGTATATGCAGTTCAGAGTGCATCAGTTAAAGTAGAGCTCTATGGACAACCTATTATTCTTTAATATATATAATCTATGCTATTTTTACTCACTGTTGTAGAAGTTAAAAATGTATTTTTTTAAAACTGTTTTGGGGTGGTTTTGGAGGAAAAAAATCTCTGACAATAGTATTTTTTCGATGTCTTGAGGTAATAAACATTTGTGGGTTTTTTTAATAGAACTGATGAATATTTTAGCTTACTAAAGAAGAGAACAAGAGAACAAGAATATGGATTAGAGAGATGGGGAAAAAAAAGAGAGAACCTTCGGGTTATTTCACTGATTTGTTTTTGACTTGGTTAAACTGAACTGGAGAGAGAGAGATTCTAAACATGTTGAGTTTCTGATAGAGCATATGTTTACAATAGGAAATCCTTTTGGGAGGGCAGGGAATTTATCCAGGCTAATTTAAAAGGTTCAAAGGGTTCATAAAGCGCAGGATAGTTGTGATATTATGGTTGTATGGCGTCTGGATTGAGTGATGACTCAGATGTCTTATCACTACAGTTATTAAAATCCTCTTTGTTTATAAAATTACAAAGGAAAAAATTCTGTCACTATTAACTGCTTAATTTTATGACTGAGAGGACCCTCATAAATATAGTGGTCTATGGGAATCTAATCAAAGAATAAATATTTTATGGTTCCCATGATGTTACCAAATAATGTCATAATAGGAATTTCACTGCACAAAACCATCCCTTCTCTATTATAGTCAAATTTGTGATGTTATAGTTAATGTTCACTATAAAGGAGATGCCTTTTTGCTTTTTGCTATCTGCTTTTTTTTTTTACATTTGATATTATAGCTACCAGCTAAGTTGTTTCCGTACTCAACTTTTAATTAATCTCCTAGTACAGTTTTAATTTGGGGAAAGAGTAGGTAAAGTAGAAGGTAGTGAAGGTAGAAATAGTTATTTTTAAAATAGTTGACTATGTTATGGAATGCTGTAAACTTGAGTTAATGATCTTACTGAATTAGAGAATATGGACACAGTATATGCTAAAGCAGAATAACATGAGGAAAACATGGTGGCAAAAGAAATTACTAAATGCCAAATAGTCCCGTTGAAATTAATGTCAAGCCAAGTTAGAACAGAATTTGGGTGTAAGTGGGAAGAAAGAGAATAGGATCACTAATTTGACAAGAAAGAATAATAGAGGCTTTTTGTTTGTTGTATATTTTTGTTTCTTTAATACAAAGAACTCCACTTTGTGTAAGGGGATCCCTTCCTGACTGAAAGGCCTGGTCCACACTAGGACTTTAATTCGAATTTAGCAGCGTTAATTCGAATTAACCGTGCACCCGTCCACACCAGGAAGCCATTTAATTCGACCTAGAGGGCTCTTTAGTTCGAATTCGGTACTCCACCCCGACGAGGGGAGTAGCGCTAAATTCGACATGGCTATGTCGAATTAGGCTAGGTGTGGATGCAAATCGAACTTACTAGCTCCGGGAGCTATCCCACAGTGCACCACTGTGTTGACGCTCTGGACAGCAGTCCGAGCTCGGATGTTCTGATCAGCCATACAGGAAAAGCCCCGGGAAAATTTGAATTCCTTTTCCTGTCTGGCCAGTTTGAATCTCATTTCCTGTGTGGACGTCGTGGCGAGCTCAGCAGCACTGGCAGCGATGCAGAGCTCTCCAGCAGAGGAGTCCATGCAATCTCAGAGTAGAAAGAGGGCCCCAGCATGGACTGACCGGGAAGTCTTGGATCTGATCGCTGTGTGGGGCGATGAGTCTGTGCTTTCGGAGCTGCGCTCCAAAAAACGGAATGCAAAGACCTACGAGAAGGTCTCCAAAGCCATGGCACTCAGAGGATACAGCCGGGATGCAACGCAGTGCCGCGTGAAAATCAAGGACCTGAGACAAGGCTACCAAAAAATCAAAGCGGCAAACGGACGCTCCGGAGCCCAGCCCCAGACATGCCGCTTCTACGAGGCACTGCATGCCATTCTCGGTGGGTCTGCCACCACTGCCCCACCAGTGACCGTGGACTCTGAGGATGGGATAGTGTCGAGGGGCAGTTTCTCGGCGATGTTCGCCGATGGGGAAGATGAGGAAGGGTTTGTGGAGGACGAGGCAGGCGACAGCGGTTACAATACTGCTTTCCCCGACAGCCAGGATCTCTTAATCACCCTCACGGAGATCCCCTACCAACCCTCCCCGGCCGTTAACCCGGACTCCGAATCAGGGGAAGGATCAGTCGGTAAGTGCTATAAACATGTAAACATTTATTTCTTAACAAAACAGGAATAAAAACTATATAAAAAGGTCAATGCATATAGGTATCGAACAAAAATCCTCTTGGGACAGTTCAACGAAGCTCTCTGAGAGGTACTCGAAAAGCCTCCTTAGGAGGTTCCTGGGGAGAGGTGCCTTGTTGGGTGCTCCGTGGAAGCACACTCTTCCGCGCCAGGCCACCAGGAGGTATAATGGGAGCATCGCCTCGACCAGCATGGCAGCATAGGGCCCTGGTCTGTGCAGGGATTCACGCAGCATTCGCTCTCTGTTTGTCCTGGAGACCCGCCTCAGGATGATCTCGCTCGGCGACTGCTGCATCTAATTAGGGGAATTACTTTAATGTTACTATTGTGAATGCTTGACTTTTCCTTTGCATAGCAATGACCTTCGTTTAACAGCCACGTGTTGTAGGCTGCAGAGGAAAAGCATACAGGGATCTTTCCCGGGGACAGCCGCGAGGGGCTGGAACAGGGTCAGACTTTATGCTTTCCAGATTGCCTGCAGCAGGAGGGCCCTGCTATCCATTAGCTGTTAAGCAGCCTAAAGTTTCCGGCTTACCAGGCCTGGCTGCTACACGGATTCTGCTGTCCTGCCCCGCTTGTCCGATCTCCAGTGCAAGACCCCAGGCAATGAAAGCGAATGCCGAAAATTCGAACTTGTCCTGAGAGCACATGAGATTAGGTGCCCTGTATGGTCTTGTTCACAGAAACTGAGTAGACTGTGTTCAGTGTTCGCAAACATGTATCTTTGGAAGGAAATCACTTCCTTTTTCCCATCACACAGCTGCGGCTCTTTCCCGAACTGCCCCGGCATCCCCCTCACAGAGGCTGGCGCAGATTAGGCGGCGAAAGAAAAAGACTCGGGACGAGATGTTCTCTGAACTGATGGCCATCTCCAGAGCCGAGGTGGCACAGCAGAGCCAGTGGAGGGAGACCCTCTCTCAGCAGCAGCGCTCACACAGCGAACGGGAGGACAGGTGGTGGCAGGAAGACCAGCAGGCGACTCAAACGCTGCTTGGACTAATGAGGGAGCAAACGGACACGCTCCGGCGCCTTGTGGATGTTCTGCAGGACCGCAGGCAGGAGCAGAGAGCCCCCCTGAACTGTATCTGCAACCGCCCTCCCCCGCCACAAAGTCCTGTCCCCCCCCTCACCCAAAATCACAAGAAGGAGGGGCGCTAGGGGCCGTGAAAACTGTCACTGCACCCCAGCAGAGCGCTCATGTACCAAACAGCTCTCATTCCCTAAAGTAAGAGAATTGCTTGCCTTCCTGGCTCACCCGATCCCAAATCCCAGTTTCATCCCCCAACTGTGTAGTTGAGTATTAAAAATAGTTTGCTGTTCATTACTGTTTCCGTCATGTTTCTTTGCAGAAGACTTTGTGTGAAGGGTGGGGGAGGGGTTTGTTAATTGCATAGGACAGCCACCATTAACAGGGTACAGACATGGGGGCAGGATCAACAGCAGGTCACACACAGAGTGCAATCACTAGGCACCCGGGTCACTGTGCGAGGTGTCTGCTGCCCCAGGTCAGTCTGGGAGGTGTATGTTGCCCCAGGGTCCGAGCACCTGGCATCCACAAATGGCAAGGCAGGCTGCCCTTACCATGCCCTTCCACCCTAGCCATGAACCTCTCCGATGCCCTGAGCCCCAGTCAGAGCCATCATCCACCCACACCTACTCACCCTTCCCACACACCCCTCACCCCTTCCTGCAAACCCACCCCTTCCTGCACACCCTCCGGTAACCGTCCTCCCCCCAGAGACCGCTGTAGGAGCAGGAGCCTGTCAGTCCTCGAGTGTAGAAGCGGTATGTACATCACTGCACACCGTACCCACCACAGTCTGCGTCCCTGTTGTAACCCTTGAACGAGAATTTGTTAGTAAAGAAAACTTTGTTAATTAAAAATGTTCCAATAACTTTATTTTTAAACGTCTCTTGGAAGGGGGGAAACCTGGTGAACGGGGTATGTAACCGCTGAAAAAAGACAATAGGAACTGAAACAGGGGCAGGTTCAGCTTCTCTGTAAAGAGACTGGACAGTCATAGGTTACCCTGCTCTCTGAGGAACCTAGCTTTCAAAGCCTCCCGGATGCACAGCGCTTCCCGCTGGGCTCTTCTAATCGCACGGGTGTCTGGCTGAGCGTAATCAGCAGCCATGCGATTTGCCTCAACCTCCCATCCCGCCATAAAGGTCTCCCCCTTGCTCTCACAGAGATTGTGGAGCACACAGCAAGCTGCAATAACAATGGGGATATTGGTTTCGCTGAGATCCGAGCGAGTGAGTAAGCTCCTCCATCTCCCCTTGAGACGTCCGAAAGCACACTCCACCACCATTCTGCACTTGCTCAGCCGGTAGTTGAAGAGCTCCTTGTCACTGTCCAGGGCGCCTGTATAGGGCTTCATGAGCCAGGGCATTAGCGGGTAGGCTGGGTCCCCGAGGATCACTGTAGGCATCTCCACATCCCCAACACTTACTTTGTGGTCCGGGAAGAAACTACCTTCCTGCAGGCGTCTAAACAGACCAGAGTTCCTGAACACACGCGCGTCATGATCCTTGCCCGGCCACCCGACGTAGATGTTGGTAAAACGTCCCTTATGGTCCACCAGTGCTTGCAGCACCATTGAAAAGTAGCCCTTTCGGTTAATATACTGGCTGGCCTGGTGGGCCGGTCCCAGGATAGGGATGTGAGTGCCATCTATAGCCCCACCGCAGTTTGGGAATCCCATCGCGGCGAAGCCATCTATGACGACCTGGACGTTTCCCAGGGTCACCACCTTTGAGTGCAGTAGGTCAACGATTGCGTGGGCTACTTGCATCACAGCAACCCCCACGGTAGATTTGCCCATGCCAAAGTGGTTTGCTACTGACCGGTAGCTGTCTGGCGTTGCAAGTTTCCAGAGGGCTATGGCCACTCGCTTCTGCACACTCAGGGCTGCTCGCATCCGGGTGTCCTGGCGCTTCAGGGCAGGGGCCAGCAAGTCACACAGTTCAAGGAAAGTGCCCTTACGCATCCTGAAGTTTCGCAGCCACTGTGATTCATCCCAGACCTGCAGCACTATGCGGTCCCACCAGTCCGTGCTTGTTTCCTGGGCCCAGAATCGCCGTCCCATAGCATGAACGTGACCCATTGCCACCATGATCTCCACGGCGCGGCGTACCGTGCTTTGTGAGAGGTCTCTGCCACTCTGACACTTCACGTCCTCACCGCGCTGCCGGAGCCTCCTCGCCCGATTTCTCAGCAGCTGACTGTGGAAGAGGTGTTCGATAAGGTGCGAGGAGTTGACAACGGCCATAAGTGCAGCGATGATCGCAGCGGGCTCCATGCTCGCAGTGCTGTGGCGTCCGCGCTGTCACTGACCAGAAAAGTGCGCGAACAGAGTTCCTGCCGGCGCTTTCAAGGAGAGAGGGCGGGAGTGACGGTTGAATGATGACAGTTACCCAAAACCACCCTCGACACATTTTTCCCCCAGAAGGCATTGGGGGCTCTACCCAGCATTCCAATGGGAAGCGGGGACTGCGGGAACTGTGGGATAGCTGCCCAGAATGCACCGCTTCCAATGTCGATGCTTGCCCCGTTAGTGTGGACTCACAAATTCGAATTAGTGTCCTTGGTGTGGATACATAAATTCGAATTCATCAGGTCGAATCCACAAATTCGACCTAAGTTAAATCAAACTACTCCTGTAGTGTAGACATACCCAAAGTTCTCAAGATTAAATATAAGTTGTAAGTGAATTAGTTTTGATATGTATAATTCTTTCAAGACTAATGATGTTCAACATTTCTTGACTCCTTCAGCCAATGTTTGCTATTGTTAAAAACTTGTGGAGAATGATTTAAGCTTTTTGGACAGCAATGTTCTTTGCATAACCCATATTTTTTTAACCTATCAGGAATCGCAGCTTTGCTGTTTTCACTAATTAGCATATATGTACAGTCCAGACTCTTGAGATCAGTTGAACTAGAGTAAATCCAGACTGAGTCCCAGGGATGCCTCCAGCCAATTCATATCTTCTATAATAACTTTTTAGAGTGGAAGTACCAAAGCTGTCATGCATAGTGTAGTGAGATGGTCTTTTCCCTTCCTGATTTTTTGCACCATTCAGTTTCTATCACCTCCTCTTTAGTCCTAGATATTTTAATTTGCATTTATTTTGTCCATAAGCCTATAGAAATTACTTTTTGTGGTTTTTGCAAATATTTTTCCAGCACTCCTTAGAGATATAACTAGGCAGTGGCAGTTGGTAATGTGGGGTTAATGGGGCAGTGACCCAACAATTACATACCCCAGATGCTGGAATTGCTGTCAGAGCAAAGTTACTGTAGACTTTAACATCTTTCTTAGAAGTCTTTTCTTCTTCCATTGATGGGAGCTTATTCAGGGCTCTACGTAATTGTTGGCATAAAAGACACTCTAACTTGTCTCTTTTTATTTCTTCTAATGTTTCATATTTGCAGTGTTCAGCAAGACTATGAACTGCAGTAATAAAAACATCCTGGCTCCTCCTGTTAAATGTGGTACTTTCATGTATAATATTCCGTCTGTGTATGAAATGGGCAGCCAAAGCCTCTTTCACTTTAGTTTATTCTTTCTTTTCCTCATTGGTATGGCACATAGGATATCAGCAGCAACCTCACCCTTGGCAAATATCAGGGAATTTACCTGGTATTCTTGTGCTTTGCCTGTTAAACCCAAAGCCACCTGGAATTGCTCAGCTCTCCGGATCCAGCAAGGTTGGCCAAAATTAAATTTCTATTACAGAGCCATGGGCTCCATTGCTGCACTAATACTGGGCTCTGTCTGCTTCATGGAGCAGCTTTCACAGGCCTCCTCCCTGATTTTCCATTTTCCCCACTTGCTCCCCACTCTGGTAGTCTCTTTGCTTTTCCAAATTCCTTCTTTAAAAAGAGGGATTCACTTACTTGTGACACCAAGTTAAAGTAAGGATATAAACACAGAAAGCCATGCCTTAAGCACTAGCTAGTGAACTTCTTGACTGAGAAGTTCATACATATATTAAACTTCCCCTCCAAGACATCATGGTTTTCTTTGGTAACTATGGTGGACCAGGCACTCTAACCACTCCACACTGTGTATTTCATGTATATATTTGGTGGGAGCTCCGTAGAGGGGGAACTTCACCACTTATTTTGAGCACTATCTGTAAATGTCAATAAATATCTGTAAATCATTCTCTTTCTACAATTTATTTGCTTCATGAGAAAATGGTACACAACAGAGATTTGAGTGAGGTAGGCAAACATACCAAGTCAGTCAGAGTGAATTCAGCTTGATTTCTTAACTATGAATTTCATGGACATAGTTGAAAAGGACAGATTCTCTGCAGGGCAAGGAAGGAAGGGTTAGTAGAACCCGTGAAATCCTGTAGTGACTTAACTTGTATTACAATACAGTTTCACCTGCTGTTTCCTGCCCTGAAGGGTTTATAAACAATCCTTACCCTCTTTGGCTATCTCCTCTGGTATTTTCCAATCTATTTGTCATTCATCTGCTATTCTTGCTGTGGTTTGGGGGGTGGGGGGGAGTATATTTTTTCCCACAAGTCTTCTTGGTTTTGCCTATTTCCTATAAAATAATATTAATAATAATAATAATAATAATAATAAAAAAAAGTTTGCAGGCATCACATTAATTTGGTATTGTCACAGGGTGGCTGTGACAGGGTTGATTAAAGTAGATCCAGTTCCCTGTGCCGGAGCAGATGCTCCTATTTGGCCAATTAAGAGGGTGGGGCAATATCTGGCTTATAAAAGGTCAGGGAGAGACCTAGAGAGACAAACCTGGTTAATCAGAGCTGCCCGAGTAGGCATAAGGCTGGTGAAAGCTACTAGGGGACTGTAGAAAGTCCAGGTAGGAAGCAGAAGGTGTTTCGCAGGGGAAGGCTGAAAGCAAGGAGAACAACACGAGGGTTTCATTGGCTGACTTCTTCAAGCTAGAGCTTGGGCCAGAGGACTTCAAAGGGTTGAAGGTAGGAGTAGCAGCAGAGGGCAATGGCTGCTGGCTGTAGGCTGGAGTGCTAGAGCCAAGGGCTAGAAAAGGCTGAAGACAGGGCAGCAGCAACAGAGAGGGGCTTACCAGCTGACGTTGTCACGCTAGAGAGCTGCAACCAGGGGAACAGTAAGTGGGCAAAGGGGAGTGAGGGATGCTCACCTGGTTAAGATGGCCTCCCAGCAGAAAGGCTGTGGTGGTTCCTGCTATGAAGAGTAGGGGTTGCACTCCACTCTTGAAGGGTTGGGTGGTTGTCTTGGCAGAGAGACAGAAGAGTTCTAATGCCAGGGCTGTCCTGAAAGCTGGAGCGTGGTGAGAGATGCTGGGGCTGTACCTTGCATGTACTATTTGGGCTATGCTGGGGAAATTCTGGTTGTGGGACTCTTTTTTTATGACTTACATGCATTGGCCTTTTGTAATAAATTAACCCCACAAGGGCCATTTGTACTAAGAAAAGCTGGATTGTTTGTGCATGGGGGCGGACTCTGAAAGGGGAAACTGAGGCAAGTGCACCTGTCATGCTGCGGCCTGTCAAGGGGGGTCATTCCAGGCAGGACCACCCTATGTCAGATATATATGTTCATAGTTTTACAAATGTTATTACCAAAAGGGACCATTGTGATCATGCAGTTTGAGCTCCTGTGTAACATAGGACATAGAATTACACCAAGTAGTGCCTGCATCAAGCCCATAACTTCTGGTTGAGTTAGAGCATGACTTTTAGATAGACATCCAGTTTTGATTTAAAGACTTCAAGTGATGGAGAATCCACCACATCTCTAGGAAAGATGTTCCAATGGCTCATTACCCCTCACTAAAAACAAAAGCACCTTATTTCTAGTCTGATATTTGTCTGGCTTCAGTGTTCAGCCATTGGATCTTATGTCTTTGTCTGCTAAGTTAAACAGCCCTCAACTATCGGAAATTTTCTCTCTGTGTATTTACTTAATAACCGTGATCAAGTTACTTCAGTCTTCTCTTTGTTAAGCTAATTAGATTAACCTTCTTTAGTGTCTGATTGCACCTCAGGTATAGAAGTGTAGTAACTGCTGAATGTGCAATGCACCATGGCATTTCACAACAATTTTCATCTAGACTGCTTAGTGATATCGCTGATGAACAAAAAATTTCTTTCCCAATATGTGCTTCAGAGGTTCTTCATGCATTTGCAGTCCAAGACATAATCCCTTTCATTTCTATTGAGTTCATTTCTTTCAGAGTAGTCAGAATAATGTCAATGGAGAATTCTGTGGATATTCTTTCTTGACTGAAAGATCTGTAGACCCAAGGTAGCATGATTTTGTACAGTATATTGCACTGCTGTTTTAAATAAACACTGGTTAAAATTAATATTAAAAACGCCCAACAAATTTCCTTACCTGTGTAATTAGTAACACTTTAAAAATAATTAAAACTGAAGGTACTTTAAAACATAACTTTACTCTTCACTTTTTGCATGCAGTTAGTTTACTTTTTTGCATTACATTAATCGCGGACAATGAAAATAGACTAGTCAGGTTTTTTTTCTGGCTGTCTCGTGCTAGCATTGCCATGGAATATTAACATCTAAATAAAATTGGATATCTTTGGCTTTGTTTGAGAAAATAAGATGGAAACATTCTCAACAATCTTGTGAAATATTGTTTCATGTCTGTTAATACACCATGGCTAAGTAGGTGCTCTCTTTCAAGAACCCAAGGCAGTCAGATCTGTTTCCAGAAGACCATATTAGCACTCAGTCACCAAGGCACCTGTCTTCAAATGATCTTCCCTTAAAGGCAGGAATGATTAAGGCAGCAATAGGCTACTGTTTCTTTTGTAGGGCAAATGGCAGGGATTTTAGCCATTGCTTTAAACCCTCCTTTGGTTATTTTCTCCTCTTTTTAGGGACAGATTTTTTCCCCCAACAAATGTTTATCTAGCAATATGTATCTCTCATGCATCCCAGTGCACAAAGACAGTGTTGTCTGCCAATGAGGCCAAGGAAGAAGCCAGATGCTCCCCCCATTTCAACCTTGCTCCAGGAGATCAGGCAAACATTTCTGTTTGTTAAATGATCCCTGAGATCATAGACAAAATTACTATCACTTATTTTCAACAAAGTGCTTCCATTTTTACAGATATGATGGGAAATTCCTTGGCCCATGGAAAACATCTTTCTTAATTTTATAAATTAATAATGATGTTAGTTCTCCCTCAAGTGTCTGTACAGTTGTCAAGGAGATTGCTGTACATCAGACAACATCAACAGCCACAGCAGGGCAAAAATTCAAGGGACTTGACTCAGCAAATAAAACTAAGAAAAGTGAAGCAGTCCTTGATTGCCTGTAAGGATTCCTTGACTTTGTAAAATAATCCCTTCAGTGTTCTTCATGTGACCTGTTGAGTGTACTGCCCTCTTTATACTCTCACCTTGGCCCAAGTCAAAGAACTCACATGCTGCCAGGACCATGGTATGACCTATTTCAATAATTCTGGACTGGATCTTTCAACAAAATGAGATTTTGATATACACAAACTGTAGGCTTTCTACCCAGGAGGTGAAGCAGCAGATTAAATTTAGAAAGGGGCACAGGAGAGCCCCTGGCTACCCCCTAAGCTCCAGCATGGCAAGAAACAAAGAAAAGGAATCTAAATGTAGCAATACCCACAAATCTAAGAAGTCCAAGTAAAGACACGAGACCAGTTTGGCATTCTCCTTCACCTTCTCAACTGAGGAGGGCGAGACAATCAGAACCAGGAGAGTCAGACACTGAGACAGTTTAAAACTATGGCTAAAAGGGCTACAGGGGATCTGGGAATCCAAACATATACTTACAGAGGATTAAACAGCCAACAGGTAAATGCTTCTCTGAACTCAAAGGGAGAAATAGGGATTCCCTGTGGAAAACGCCATGAAATGGAAATGGGAGCAACCCATTAAATCCAGATGTCTGAGTAGGCAGTGTTCCAAGTTTCACAGGTCCCAGAAACAGAGAAACTCATACATCATGCTTCCTTAAGTAGATGTTGTAGTGATGGTCCAATAAAGAATATTATCATAATAGAAGGGAAGTGATTCCCTAAGCGCAGCACTGCCATGAAAATAAAAGCTGTCCTGAGCAGCATTGTGAGGTCTCAAGAGTATCTTTTCAAGCATCCATTTCCTCCAGTTGTTTCACCAGAGTAAATATATCATGGTCCAACAGCTGTTCTCCATGTCAGGAAAATCTCACCGAGCATCACTGAACTTGTGGCCTCATTTGTGGTAGGCACACTGCTGGATGTATTAAGTTCTGCAGTGAGATCCAGAATTACCAGCGTGTATGCATGCAGACCACTCTGACAGTGGCTGCAGAAGACAAGCAGCACCTTACTTCAGCCAAATTTACCAGCATAAGGCTTTTTCTTTGGGGAAAAATAAAAGATAGATGAGGTGTTAGCTGATTCCAGTGCAAGGAAGCAAAATAAGATAGCTTGCAAGCCAGCTACAAAGAAGTTCAACGCACACAGATTATGCAATGAATACAACAGCTCCCTTTTGTCCATCACAATTTCGTTATCCAATAAAAGGACCAAGGATACTAGAGAGGCAGTCCTAGATCAGGGCATTAAGAGAGCAAAAAGTCAATCAAAATACAGCCATAAAGCTTCTTCTAACCCTAGATCCATACAGTGACTGGCCAATGAATCTCAGTAGACAGATACTTCTGATATGGAGTAGTCTGTCATGATTTCAGTCAGGATGGACTCATACTATTGCAGTTATTACCAAAGGCATACAAGGAACTTACCTAGAATTCTGCAAGGAGATACCTATAATTATCAGTATTGAAAGACTCACCTCTGTATCTCTCATACATTCACATGCACACCAGCCACTCAAAAATCTTAATCACTATTCAGTATCTCCTAGAAATAGGCCCACAAAAGCATTTCCTCCAACTGGTCTTTAGGAAGAACTAAATAAATATTCTTCATGCTCCAGGAGAAATTAGGAAATATGAAAACAGTCCTGGACCTATAAGAACAGAGCAAATACATGCCCTATCTCAGATACCTGAAATCAGTTTTGACATTCATAACTAACAATAGCCTGGATCAACCTTAAAAAAAAAGTCTACCTCCATATACCACTCAGGTGGAGACATGGATGTTTTATAAAGATTGATTACAACTGGAACTAATTGTTCTCATTCTAGATGGTTTGCATGGATAGAAAAGAACATCCTATTCGAAAGGCAGGCCACGTAATAATTTAGCCACAGTTATCCAAGAACATTCAGATAGCTGTGCAAGGACCCATAACATTACTATCTAGACTGGACCTGATACATCAGGTTCCAATTTGTCATTCAGTCTCTTCATCCTTAAACAGATCACTGAAAGGGAGAGGAGAATAGAAGTATAAACCTGCTCTAGAAATGTGACTAACACAGTCCTCATCTAGAAAAAGATCTGCTACATTATAGAGGGCATATTCTCTAATTTGGTTACCATTCATTATATTGGCGCACAGACCACAGCACTAGCCAGAGAAAAGCTACAATCTCTAATATCCATTTGTTTCTAGAAGTGGGACTTTCTGCAGGACTGTGTACCAGATATTTAATAGTTAAAGTAGCAGCTATCAACTTCATGATAAAGTCTTTATGGTACTACATGCTATCTAGCCATCCTCATATTACTCGAGTTCTAAAAAATACCTACAGTTTGCACACTTCAGAAATTATCTGATGAACTCAGTGAACTGATTTCCTCTAGAACTTAAATAACCTCTACTCCGATATAACGCGACCCGATATAACACGAATTCAGATATAACGTGGTAAAGCAGCACTCCAAGGGGGCGAGGCTGCGCACTCCGGTGGATCAAGGCAAGTTCGATATAACGCGGTTTCACCTATAACGTGCTAAGATTTTTTGGCTCCCGAGGACAGCGTTATATTGAGGTAGAGGTGTATAGTTGTACATACCCCTTCTTGAGCTTACAAGATTTTTCCATCAAGATCACTAAAGTATTCCCATAAGGTATTGTTTTCCCATCAAGACCACTTTTTCGATTGGCAAAACATAACAGTTGTTTAGGAGTTAGGGTCACAGTCAACAGAAAGCTAGTACTGATCTTGTATGAGAGTAAGGTGGATTTAAGAATGCCACTCTGCTTCCAAGCCAAATTGACGCTCATCTTTCTGCTCATTCTCAAGAGAGACTCTGGCACAAACTGGATGTAAAAAGAGCACCCAAAATATATGTCAGCTGCCTAAAGTCCTTCAAAAAATATCTGTCTCACTTCTCATGTCCTTACAACTGAGATCAACGAATACAGTGGACCACAAGTTGCTTCTTAGAGGAGAAAAATACCAGAGCAAAGATACTGATAAAAAGTAAACAACACTCCCCAGGAAAGAGTCAGTCATATGCATTTATATGCTATGTATGCTCCCCTGGATGAGAGATGTAGCACTGCCATAGGCATTCATACACATTTTACCAAGCAGTGTGAATTCATATTTATTAGCTTCAGGAGATTGTTCTTCACACTGTGGTAGAAAAGGAGTGTTTTCCCGTTGGACAGATCATGATTCCATTCCCTTTCTAATCTAAGACTAACTGCTGATTATATCTCAGTTGTGTAGAATTGACAAGCATATTTCTGATGGAGAAAGAATAGTGTGACCTTTCTTGTACATTAATCCCACTCCACCCAGAATTCTAGGTTTTACTGTTGGAATCAGATTCCTTGAAATAGTATGAAAATAGTTACTCTTGAAGATTAGTTTACTTAATAGCGCTGCAGAGAACTCATGTGATTTAAGCAGTGTCTTATATCAATTCTGGGTATATTCTGGAAGGAGGGCATTAGGGGAATTCTGACTGCCTGCAGTTCAGACTAAGCCTTTTTTTTTTTTTTTGTAATGATCATTTGTTCATCGGTTCTTAATCTGTCCTTCCTTAAGTCTCCTCTGCCATGATGCTTACAAAAAACTTGACAGTGGTTAGGTAGTTGGTAAGTTGTTACCACTGATTTTTCATGATAACCTGTATTGTCTTATTATTACTGTATACTTTCCTGTCGTCTTGTAGTATTCACTTCTTGCCTCTTGTCTTATACTTAAAGGGCAAGCTCTCTTTGTTATGTGCTTTCAGAGTCAGGCACTAATCCATGACTGGGCTAGGTGCTACTGCAATACGTGTAATTGACGATAATAAGTTAAGACTTCAGATCTGATTGGCTGAAAAGAAAATGTTGCCCCAATCTTCAGGTGTAGTTTTTCTCTCAGGTATAAATGAAAATGAAATAATTTTGCTGCTATGTTTGTTTAAAGAAATTTATCTGCAACCTTCTTGCTCTGTTTTGGACTATTGTGACAGGGTTTTCCCTTCTTTTTCTCTTGATTTTAGTTTGTCCTACATGATTAGGTTTATCCTCACTTTAATATAATTGATAATGCCACTATCAACACCTGTTGAGACCGAGAGTCAGAATTTAAACTAAGTAATAGTCTATTATTCAAATTCAAGTAGAAATTCTAATAGCTAAATGGTATTATGGATAATGGCCATCTGGTTTGACATCTAGATCTGATCATAGAGTAGAACTAGTGGAGCTTCCTGCTAGTGCTGCCTTTTTTGCTATTGAGTGCTATCTGTAATTGTGTCCATGAATATGCTTTGTCCCTTTAAACTATCAGAGATTATCCTGGTGGAACTGGAAAGCACCTATGCTTGGGCCATTCAACTGTATCCACATCAAGACCTGGAGTCTGATACATGTACAGTGGAAAGGCTTAAATAATTCTGTTGGTATGAAAGATTCTACAAGTTCCAGAGATATCCCTTATCTTTAAAATGGGAAATCCCATTAGACCTAGTAAAATCTTTCAAATTGGTAGAACTTTTTAAGTGTGCCTACTGTATGTATAGGACTTGTTTTGAGGAAAACCCACATTTTACCACTGCAAAGAGGAAAATCCAAAAACAATATAACCATCAGGCCACTTGGCTTTCGAGATAAAAGCTTTTTTTCCTGAAAAATAAAGTTTGATTATACTTATCTTAACATGACTACCAACTTTATTGCTCATAAAATTCTCCAGCAACTTTTTCGAATCCAGCTACATTATTTCTAACCTTGTTTTCTAATTTCAGCATTTACTGTATTTGATTCCCATTTCCTGCATTATTTTTGTGGTTTACATTATTGACAAGCATATGGTTTATGTTGAGATTTTGCTCTTTATTTGCATTTTCTAACTAAAAAAATTCAGCCTGGGGGAGGGGGAAGAGATTCCAGCATATCATATAAAACAGCCAAACTTTTAAAGAACGTGTTGTTGTAGTTCTTGAGTGATAGAGATACCTATTAAAAATACATTATACTGAACTGAATAATTTGTCCATATTATAGACTTGATTGTGAATAAGCCTTTGATACTGATAATCTGGTGGGCAAACATTTGTGTTTGAAGAGTTTAGACCATTCCCAAAGACATGGTATCCTGTCTGTGCATTTTGTCTCAGCAGACTTTCAGGAGACAGCATTCACTTCTTAACAACAAACAAAATAATCTTCTGTTTGTATTCTTCTTTCAGTGTTACCCTATCACAAGAGTAGGGGTATGCAGAACAATGTGGCTTTTTCTTTCAGAGTAAATCATTAGCTCATTTGTCTTCATTTCTAATTTTTGGCTCTTAAAATGTCGCTGCTATAATCTGCGTGCTAAATAATGACTTTTCTTCGCTTGGCATTTACATGTTTACTTTCTGTTGCATTATGTTCCACTTTTATCTAGTTAGAAAGGAGATTCAATGGAGCCTTTTAATCAATTTAGTATTGAATTGTACAATGCTTAGTTCTATTGACCTGTCAAATAGTTTTCATTCTATATTAAAAACACCACAAAATGCAGTGAAGAGCAAACAGTTTTCATTCAAACAGGAAATCCTTGCTATTATTTTCTGTGAGGGAAAACTGTAACAGTTGGCCAAAATTGAGTCACCTTGGTTATTAACTATGTTAAAATATAGCAAAAATAACCACAGTTAATATTTTAAACTGATATTTACTGTAATAAAGTCTGATTGTTGGACCTGATCTGGTTGTAAGTATGAATACAAATGATTGTCCTTTAAGACTGGTCAGTGGTTATGTGTTGCATTTTTATTTAAAAAAATAATTAAACTAGCCAAAGTTTCTAGCTTCACAGCACAAAAAATAAAAATGCATGTTCTGTGGTTTTAGCTTTGTACAACCTGTGAATCTCCTGTGCTTCCCTGCCATGGAGTCTGAACTGGGGGCCAAAAGATTTTCTGCACTCTTTCCATAGGTCACAGTCTCCAAATGGAGAGCTAACATGCTTCATGCACACCACTTTATTGTACTTATGGAACACTTTCTTCATCTGAGAGAGGTCTAATGGCCAGGTCTACTATTAACATGTCCATCGCTGTTCAGCAAAGCACTTAAGCACATACTTAAGTCCCAATTAACTCTGACGCTCAAAGTGTATGGTTATATAGGTGCAGTGCTCAAGTGTTTTGCTGAACTGAGGCCTCTAGCATCAGCGCTGTTGATGCTAGCTCCTTCCTATAAGAAAATAATACTGGGTTTAAAAATTAGAAATGTAGGATGTGGGTCTGTAAATGGGCCTTAGGAGTTTTTGGTTCAAAGGAAATAGGGAACTGCAAGACTGGGGCATACCTGAGGATGGGAATTTCATTTTATTATTGCTTATCTCTCTTGAAATAACTAAATAAATATAGGGTGGTTGTTTTTTTTAAAATGTATCATTTGCTTTGTGTGGTGCCCAAATGTCTGAGGCTTGGGGCTGACCTAAACGTCACCTGGCATCCCTCTCATTCACATTGGAGAGGAACGTTTTGAATATTGCCTCTTTAGGCCCTGTCACCAGATGCTTGTGCCCTTATGAAAAGTTCTTATGAATCTGGGAGTGACAAGTGTAATTCTGATGGGTAAATGAGAGTGGCTCAAACTATGAACTGAAAGCATATGCAGTAGTAGGATTCTCACATAACGATGTATGTCTGAAGGTTTTAATGAGATATTTTTATGGGTAAGGGGTATGTTCCAGACCAAGAAAATTTTGGATCCAATTGACTTTCAAATAATTTCTATGGTCAAAGAAGATGAATTGTGCACTTTAAACTGAATAACACAATGCATTGTGCCAGGCATTCTAAAATAATCTTCATTCACAAATAGAGCAAATACTTCTTTTTTTCCTTTCTTTCAACCACCACATTAGCTGGGTAAAATTAGGGTAAAATTTTCAAAAGTGCCTACATCTCATTTTCAAAAATAATTTAAGCCCAGATTTTTAAAGCTATTTAGTCTTTGTGACAAGGGGAGAGGTGACTCTAGATTTAATCCTGAGTGGAGCGCAGGAGCTGGTCCAAGAGGTAACTATAGCAGGACCGCTTGGAAATAGTGACCATAATACAATAGCATTCAACATCCCTGTGGTGGGAAGAACATCTCAACTGCCCAACACTGTGGCCTTTAATTTCAAAAGGGGGAACTATACAAAAATGAGGGGGTTAGTTAGACAAAAGTTAAAAGGTACAGTGACTAAAGTGAAATCCCTGCAAGTTGCGTGAGCCCTTTTTTAAAGACACCATAATAGAGGCCCAACTTCAATGTATACCCCAAATTAAGAAAAACAGTAAAAGAACTAAAAAAGAGCCACCGTGGCTTAACAACCATGTAAAAGAAGCAGTGAGAGATAAAAAGACTTCCTTTAAAAAGTGGAAGTCAAATCCTAGTGAGGCAAATAGAAAGGAGCACAAACATTGCCAACTTAAGTGCAAGAGTGTAATAAGAAAAGCCAAAGAGGAGTTTGAAGAACGGCTAGCCAAAAACTCCAAAGGTAATAACAAAATGTTTTTTAAGTACATCAGAAGCAGGAAGCCTGCTAAACAACCAGTGGGGCCCCTTGATGATCAAAATACAAAAGGAGCGCTTAAAGATGATAAAGTCATTGCGGAGAAACTAAATGGATTCTTTGCTTCAGTCTTCACGGCTGAGGATGTTAGGGAGATTCCCAAACCTGAGCTGGCTTTTGTAGGTGACAAATCTGAGGAACTGTCACAGATTGAAGTATCACTAGAGGAGGTTTTGGAATTAATTGATAAACTCAACATTAACAAGTCACCGGGACCAGATGGCATTCACCCAAGAGTTCTGAAAGAACTCAAATGTGAAGTTGCGGAACTATTAACTAAGGTTTGTAACCTGTCCTTTAAATCGGCTTCGGTACCCAATGACTGGAAGTTAGCTAATGTAACGCCAATATTTAAAAAGGGCTCTAGGGGTGATCCCGGCAATTACAGACCGGTAAGTCTAACGTCGGTATCGGGCAAATTAGTTGAAACAATAGTAAAGAATAAAATTGTCAGACACATAGAAAAACATAAACTCTTGAGCAATAGTCAACATGGTTTCTGTAAAGGGAAATCGTGTCTTACTAATCTATTAGAGTTCTTTGAAGGGGTCAACAAACATGTGGACAAGGGGGATCCGGTGGACATAGTGTACTTAGATTTCCAGAAAGCCTTTGACAGGGTCCCTCACCAAAGGCTCTTACGTAAATTAAGCTGTCATGGGATAAAAGGAAAGGTCCTTTCATGGATTGAGAACTGGTTAAAGGACAGGGAACAAAGGGTAGGAATTAATGGTAAATTCTCAGAATGGAGAGGGGTAACTAGTGGTGTTCCCCAAGGGTCAGTCAATTTATTCATAAATGATCTGGAGAAAGGGGTAAACAGTGAGGTGGCCAAGTTTGCAGATGATACTAAACTTGTCAAGATAGTTAAGACCAAAGCAGATTGTGAAGATCTTCAAAAAGATCTCACAAAACTAAGTGATTGGGCAACAAAATGGCAAATGAAATTTAATGTGGATAAATGTAAAGTAATGCACATTGGAAAAAATAACCCCAACTATACATACAACATGATGGGGGCTAATTTAGCTACAACAAGTCAGGAAAAAGATCTTGGCGTTATCGTGGATAGTTCTCTGAAGATGTCCACGCAGTGTGCAGAGGCGGTCAAAAAAGCAAACAGGATGTTAGGAATCATTAAAAAGGGGATAGAGAATAAGACTGAGAATATATTATTGGCCTTATATAAATCCATGGTACGCCCACATCTCGAATACTGTGTACAGATGTGGTCTCCTCACCTCAAAAAAGATATTCTAGCACTAGAAAAGGTTCAGAAAAGATCAACTAAAATGATTAGGGGTTTAGAGAGGGTCCCATATGAGGAAAGATTAAAGAGGCTAGGACTCTTCAGTTTGGAAAAGAGAAGACTAAGGGGGGACATGATAGAGGTATATAAAATCATGAGTGATGTTGAGAAAGTGGATAAGGAAAAGTTATTTACTTATTCCCATAATACAAGAACTAGGGGTCACCAAATGAAATTAATAGGCAGCAGGTTTAAAACAAATAAAAGGAAGTTCTTCTTCACGCAGCGCACAGTCAACTTGTGGAACTCCTTACCTAAGGAGGTTGTGAAGGCTAGGACTATAACAATGTTTAAAAGGGGACTGGATAAATTCATGGTGGCTAAGTCCATAAATGGCTAATAGCCTGGCTATTAGCCAGGTAAGAATGGTGTCCCTAGCCTCTGTTCGTCAGAGGATGGAGATGGATGGCAGGAGAGAGATCACTTGATCATTGCCTGTTAGGTTCACTCCCTCAGGGGCACCTGGCATTGGCCACTGTCGGTAGACAGATACTGGGCTAGATGGACCTTTGGTCTGACCCGGTACGGCCTTTCTTATGTTCTTATGTTCTTATATGTTCACTCTGCATTGCAACATCTAAAAGACTTTTGAAAACAGGACTTAGGTTCTTAAATCACTTAGGCCTGGTCTACACTACGCGTTTTAACCAATTTTAGCAGCGTTAAACCGATTTAACGCTGCACCCGTCCACACTACGAGGCCCTTTATATCGATATAAAAGGCTCTTTAAACCGGTTTCTGTACTCCTCCCCAACGAGAGGAGTAGCGCTGAAATCGGTATTACCATATCGGATTAGGGTTAGTGTGGCCGCAAATCGATGGTATTGTCCTCCGGGTGGTATCCCACAGTGCACCATTGTGACCGCTCTGGACAGCCATCTGAACTCGGATGCACTGGTCAGGTAGACAGGAAAAGTCCCGCGAACTTTTGAATTTCATTTCCTGCTTGCCCATCGTGGAGAGCTCATCAGCACAGGTGACCACGCAGAGCTCATCTGCACAGGTAACAATGCAGTCTCCTGAGAATCTAAAAAGAGCTCCAGCATGGACTGCACGGGAGGTACTGGATCTGATTGCTGTATGGGGAGAGGATTCAGTGCTAACAGAACTGCGTTCCAAAAGATGAAATGAAAAAGTATTTGAAAAAATTTCCGAGGCTATGATGGAAAAAGGCCACAGCAGGGACTCAGTGCAGTGCAGAGTGAAAGTTAAGGAGCTCAGACAAGCCTACCAGAAAACCAAAGAAGCAAACGGAAGGTCTGGTGCAGGGCCAAAAACATGCCGCTTCTACGCTGAGCTGCATGCAATTTTAGGGGGCTGCGCCACAACTACCCTACCCCTGTCCGTGGATTCCGAGGTGGGGGTTGTAATCTCAGCCATGGCTGAGGATTCTGCGGACGGGGAAGATGACGATGAAGAAGAGGAGGACGAGCTTGCGGAGAGCACACAGCACTCCGTTAGCCCCAACAGCCAGGAGCTTTTTCTGACCCAGACGGAATTACCCTACCAGCCCTCCCAAGTCACTAGCCCAGATGGTGAAGCCATGGAAGCGACCACTGGTGAGTTTACCTTTGTAAATATAAAACATGGTTTAAAAGCAAGCGTTTTTTAATGATTGATTTGCCCTGAGGACCTGGGATGCATTCGCGGCCAGTAAAGTTACTTAGAAAAGTTTAACATGTCTGGGGATTGGGCGGAAATCCTCCAGGGACATCTGCATGAAGCGCTCCTGGAGGTACTCCAAAAGCCTTTGCAGAAGGTTTCTGGGAAAGGCAGCCTCGTTCCGTCCACCATGGTAGGACACTTTACCATGCCATGCATGTAGCAAGTAATCGGGTATCATTGCATGACAAAGCATAGCTGCGTATGGTCCCGGTGATTGCTGGCATTCAAGAAACATCCGTTCTTTATCTCACTGTGTTATCCTCAGCAGAGTGATATCGTTCAGGGTAACCTGGTTGAAAATCAGGAATTTAATTAAGGGGACAGAGATGCCCATTGTCCTGCTGGGCTCATGGCCTGCTGCTTAAAAAAAATCCTTCCTTGCACGTAGCCAAGCGGGGGGGAGGGGAGGAGTGAAATAGCGATGAGCTTTTTCGCGTTTGGCTAGCAGGGATCTTCCCAGCTACCAGCCACGCGGTAGGGGGGAAAAGGGGGGTGATTAGCAGTGAGCTTTCATGATACCAGCCATGCGGTGGGGGGAGGGGTAAAGCACTGTATATATGAAGGCTGCAGAAGCTGAAAGACAGTGGCTTACTATGGCCGCATGCAAGCTGAATTCTGATGCCCGACCTGCGTCTGTGAGATCTGTAACACCAGAGCCGCAGGCACTCAATATTAAGATGCAAAATGCAACCTTGTAGTGAAATCACATGTGCTATGTAAGGTGAATAGTGTTGTTCACTGTGAAAGAGTATAACCATTGTTCTGTAAAATGTATCTTTTAAAATACTTCTCTCCCTTTTTTCCCTCCCTCATGCAGCTGCAAATTTTTCAAGCCTCCCTACTCCATCGTTCAAAAACTTGGAAATGAAAACTGATGTCTTGAAAGTAAATTTCTACATATTTTGCATCATTACAATTTTTGCCTTTCAGGAGCAAAAATCTAGCCAAAACCTGAAGTATTTTATAGCTGTGCGTTCAGTGTCATGATTTGTGTCCTTTCAGTGTGGGGATTTAGTGCAAAGTGCTTAATAGTATATATATGTGCACAAAGCTGGACACTTGTATGGCTTGCGATTCAGGTCCCACTTAATGAAATAAAAGGAAGTATTGTAATTTCTGGGAGGTTTATAGCTATCTCTTGTAATCTGCTGTACCAACCTGATTGTCCACCATTAAAATTTTTCTTTAAGATTGTCTTGCATCCTCTGCCTGAAAGTCTTTGGTTTGAGCATCTGCTATTTTAAATGATCAGTGAAAACAGACTCTGTCTCTAAAGGAGATCATTAGTAACTGTGGTCTGAGCTTGGCTTTGCCGATGCTGATTAGGATAGTCTGAATGGTGTTAATAAAGTTGAAACCTTTAGATCCAATGTGTAGAACTGGTAAAAACGAATAGTTAGATACAGTATTAAATAGTATGGGACGGGTGATTTATTGTTACTGTTTACTTATGGTTATCTGCATAAACTCAGCTGAAACTCTTAGATCCAGTTAGCCACTTTTTTTGATAACCACCTTTAAGATTAGCAATTAAAAGCAACACATATAGGTTCTTTTAATTTTCATGTTAAATGTATGTAGTATGGATAGTAAATAAAGTATCTTTATTAGGAAGTTTTTTGATAAAAGTAGTATGAGACATGCTGAGTCATCATATCTCCTTCAATCTGTCACTTATCAGCTGGATCTCGTCTGTGTGGATGCAGGAGGCAGTTCAGCCCTGTTGCTAGGGAAACTCTGGGGCACAACCATGCTTCTCACCTTCATGTGCCAGAAATTCTGCCTCATTAAACTCAACAGGAGCTGTTGGGTGCTAAGTGCTTTTGAAAGTTAGGCCAGTTTACAAGCTTTGAATGTAAGGTGCTTTCATAAGCCTCAGTCTTGGTCCATATAGAAACTCTGTATGATGTGCTGAATAGCTTCTACACTGCAACTCCAGCACAGCAGCTACCTAACTTCCTCCCATAGCACTGAATACATTTTAGTGATCTGTGAGTAATGTCTATAGAGGCAGGGGGCATCTAGGAGTGTTTGAACATTGATGATCATGGACAACAGAGGTTTGAAATGTCTCACCAGCTAGTCCATGCTCCTGTCTGGAGGGGATTCTGTTTTATTTCCTAGACTTTTGGAATACAGACGGATAATCATCTACCTAAGAGGAGAGCATCATTTTAGATTTTCCACCATGTTAAGAGAGGGGGAAGGCCTTGATGTCATCCAAAGGTTATGCATCCAGGATCCACCGCCATGCCAAAAAGAGATCCACAGTTCATTAACTTTCACACATAGAAATCACCTGATGGTTTACATGGGGGCCATGAGGTGTACAATAACATATATTGATGAGTGTAATTTATTGATTTATGTACTCACAGTCTTGCATATTGTCACAGATCCATATTAAATCTCCAAATTCTAGATTTGTATCTCTGCTTTGGCTAAAAAGTATAAAAATGCTATTTTACCTATTTTCCAAATGAGCTTATCATTATATCTGGGCACAGAAGCAAAAGGATGAAAACAAACCTTTTCCTTTTGGCTACAAATTAGAGGAAGCTCGGTAGCATTGTTTGTTCAAGCAAGTCTGGACCAAATTATATTCTATAAATTGTGTCTTCCTGATACGACTGTTTCAGATGATGATATGAAGAACTTGTGTGCTGTGCCTAAGCCTCTCAACAGTGCCGCCTTTGTGATTCTGCTGTAACAACTGTGGAATAGTTGCAGATCTGGCAATGTTTTCTGGAGGATAATAGACTGCCCACATCTGACCTGCCTAACATAAGTGTTTGCTGTCAGCTCTCAAACATATAAGTTATTAAAAAAATCTGAGTTCTGTGTTATGAGCCTGAGTGTTGAATCAGACCTTTATGTGGGATATTTATATATAGTAGTATAGCACACTTTTCCCTTTCAGACCTTAATTGCTTTTCAGCCCATACATGGTGGTGTATTCCCACTTCCTTAGTCCTCCCCGCTCTTTCAGTAATAAAAGTTGCTAACATATACTGTATTATTGAAGACAATTAATTCTTAATTGTACAAAGTCACCTGAACAACAATTCCATAGAGACATTTCATTTAGAGGTAGTTTTCATATTCCTTTGCCAATCATAAAGGCTCTTTTGCAGTCGACTTGACTTATTAGGTCAACAATCCTTGAATTGGAAAGAGTGGTTTTATGGTCTATTGAAACACCAGATTTACATGGAAATTAAATACAAAAACTAGATTTACAAATTATTAAGGTTGTGAGATAAAATAAAACATACGTGTGTGAGCTAAGGAGAGAATGCTAGCCACTTTTAATTTCCTGACTTTAGTTAGTTTGTGTTTTGGTTTTCTTATTTAAATGATTCTTTTTGCTTGTATTTTTATAACTTATTTGGAGGGAAATACTGGGGCCTGATCCTCAGTTACTATAAATGGACACCAGTTCAGGATCTGGACTCTTATCCCAGTTAATAATGCTTGGGCTCAGAAGAAACAGGTGATATGTTTAGGACTTTCCCAAGATTTTCATTGAACCAGTCTAAAATTTAGAAAATTTTAGAAACTTTGGTAATGTAGAGAAAGATGCACACTTGACAAGAATAAAACTATGGACATTTTTGTCTTCTAGTGAATCCTCAAAATGTATAACATTTTGTTCTATAATTTGTCATGTTTTGTAGCATCTCTGGAGGGGCTGGCTTTAGTGCTTTTTCTATCCCTACTGTGATTAGGTTTCAGTGCCCAATCTATGGGTCAGAGAGGGAAGAGTTTTTATAGAATAGATTTTCACTATGAGTTTGAAAGCTCTAATATTTTATTTAATTTCTAAGAAGCTATATCAGTGGTTGCTGATATTCTCCCCTCATAATATTTTTAGTCAAAGAAATGATTATTTTTTTCACTGTTCGTGCAAAGGAAATCCAGTCAGAAAACCCTGGTGTGGTTTTGAAACAAATTCAGCCCTTAGTTTTACTCATGCAATCTGTTGAATACGAAGGCTTGTTTGGGTACAATGCAGGGCAGAATTTGCTCCAGAATCACTTAGGCAATGCTACTAAGCAAGTGCTTTTAAAACTTTAACACTAAAGAATTAAATGACTTTTCCTTGGAGGGGAGGATCAGTGGGATAGCTATGAATATACTTTCCCATTGACCATGTTGTTCCTGCTATTGTTGTTTCCTCCTATATTTATGGAATATTAGCTGGTAGATCCAAAAGCAAAATAACTGAGTGAACACAGCTCTGCCCTCTCCAATTTTTTTGGTAAATATTGTAACATTTGTGTTTACATATAATTTCTTTTAGATCTGTGTCTAAATTTTGCTTACAGTAAATTGTGATTTTTATCATTTAATGAGTATTCAGTTTGACCATCCTCTCATAATTTTCCTTTATTTCTCTTTTTGACTCCATTTAGTTTTAGTATTTGAGATAAATTTCATTTTTATCAGTTTTACTAGTTATTTTTTGATTTCCACAAACTTTGAAAATTCTGTTTTCATGGTAGTTCAAACTCTATTTTGTGTATCAGTATTGTCTAAAACTTTTCTTTATCATTTTGAGTTTTAGATATTTGTCAGTATGTTTAAAATCAGGAGGAGGATTTTGTTTCATTTTATCTAGTTTCTTTTTCCTTCACCCAGGGTTGGGAAGAAAGCGTGGATGCTGCTATCTCTCATTTGCTGAGAACATGTCTGTCCAAGAGCTCTAAAGAACAGGTCCTGACTCTCACCAGTCAGTTGAGTACACCCAAAGATACTAGCAGGCTGAAGAAACACATCACCTTGCTCTGTGATAGATTGGCCAAAGGTGGTCGTCTATGTTTAAGTACAGACACAAATATTCAGCAAACTATGGTCATGCCAGGTAAGATATTACTGCATGTTCTTCATTCAAAATGTGTGCATATATTCAAACTAAAAAGAATGTACCTTTGATTAGTTTTGGAGTTTATTTTACACTGAAATGAGACAGGCCAGGAGAAATGCCTTTCCTTTCCCTCTCAGAAATTCCAGGATAACCACTGAATAAATATTCTTCTGGAATTTTGATGCCATTTGTTTTTAGAACAATATGTTTTCTTTTTCTGTTGTATTAAATATAATATGATCCATTATGTTTTTCTTCTAACTAATAAAAAGTGGATTAGAGAATAAAACTATTTCAAGCTAAAGTTGGTCTAAATTTGATCAGTAGCTACCATATTTAAAGAACTTTGAAACCTACCAGGTTCTCCATGTGGGAGATGATGATACCTACTAAGGATGCATGCAGTAAGCTTGTTTGTTGCATTATTATCTGTTTTCCCTATAGTGCTTTCATTCTGAATAAGTAATACTATGCTTTATGCATACTGGCTGTTCACTAGTTAACCCTGTCATTTCCCCTGGGAGGACAGGATGGCAGGTGCTGAACTAAAGACAGACCTGCTGAGGTTATCACAGTGAATTGCAGAATAGCCTAAATCACCTGGTCTAGGGGAAGAGAGTTGGGGGACGGAGAAAGGTGATGGCTAGAGATCTAAGACCTATTTGGGGTGCCCTCAAGGAGGTTGTAAATGGGTTAGAGGTTCATTTACCTCAGGGGAAAGGCCAGGTGTACATATGGAAATTATATTGAACTGTTTTATTCTTGAAACTGTGCCTTGAAAGAAGGGCATGATAAAACTTTTAGGCCTGCCATTAGTCCTTTCTGAGCTGGAAAAATAGGCCAACAGCCATATATGAATGCAATCATTATAACACAAATTTAGACTGTTTTAAAGGAGTGTTTCCTCCTTTGGGCAAGTAGAAGATGAAATTCAGGGTATTGCAAGGGCTTTGGAGCAGAGCCCGGAGCTGGAGCGTGGACCATTAGGTTTTTGCCCGGAGCTGGAGCGGAACCGGAACAGAGCAATTTAAAAATTTGATTGCTCCAAATCCCTGGGTATTGCAGGGTGGTTTCCGTTTGGATGAGAAATCGGTGACAAGGAGTCAGGGTATTTTCTTAGTGTAATTCATTTATGTACTGTGTGTGTCTGTCCTGTTTCCCTGGACAGTGATAGGAACAAAATTGTATCCAGGCAACTCTTGTTCATAGAAGCCTTTGGGATAGGATCTTTGCCCTGTCAGAAGAAGCAGTTTTCTGCCTTTCTCCTTCTCCAGAGACCCAAACAGACTCACAGGAAAAGTCAGACTCTCCTGTGAGTTCCCACAGAATATTTTTTCAGGTCCTGGATTTAAAATGTTAAAAAAGCCATTAGCTCCACTGTCCCCTGGGATGGCTCCAGCCATCAAGCCCCTTCTTTTGTCTGCAGCCATTTCTACTACACTAAGTGCTTCAGTTGAGCATTTATCACACCCATTTACTTCCACAGGATCAGTGATCCCTTAGCTTCTGAGACTCCCAGTGTCGGGCTATTAACACCAATTTCATAACCAGCATCATTGAGACAGTATTCAGTGCTGAAGCCCCCATGAGGCTGTGTCTTCCATCTCTGATCCTGTTATATTCTTGGAATCTTAGTAACAGAATGAATGAAAGCCTGTTACTATCACTGCTGCAGCTCTTGCTGAATGAGTTTTCATTTGACCCTTAACAGTTACACTTGTCAGAGTAACAGTGAAAAGTTAAAGACAGCTCTATTGATGTAAGTGCTAGAAAAGTCTTAATTTAGACACAGGATCAGTCTAACCTAATGTTTCTGAGTTCAAATTAATCAGAAACTCAAAATGTTAGGCAAGTTTTAATGATCTGATTTAAAGATTGAAGCCTGATTGGGATGAAATAATATTGGGGGAATGCTAGTAGAAGGACAGTTTTCTGGTTAAGGTGGAACTTGTGGAGTAGATGAATCAGTTAAGTATGGAACTTTCTAATTCTAAGCATCCAGACTACTACTAGAAACTTCTAGGATATGATTTAAAGCCCATGGAAGGTGACGGGAGTCTGTACATTTAATAAGATCTTCAATGTGCATAATTTAAGAACTTTGTGGCATGTTGTTGAATAAAGGCCACTCACTTACTTTTGGTAAGGTATAGGGCCATATTGTGGCCTGTCAGGATGGGAGGGGTTCATATATTAGGAGTGAGGGATGTAAGGATGCTGTATTTGAAGCTGGGACTCTCAGGTGGAGGGTTGGTGAGGTGGTTCAGTGGGTGAAGAGAAGATGTTGGGGAGTGGAATTCAGTGTGTTTATACTTCGAAGAAAAAACAACAATCATGTAATTGTTAAGATGCATGCCTATCATCAGCTTGAATACTTAGTTTGCATGTTGTAATCTCCTCCTCCTTCCCCACCCCGCCCCCCGTGGACTCCATGTTCATTTGTCTTTATTTTTGTAGTTTGTAAATTCTTCATGGCAACCACTGTTTTTCCTTTTGATCGAAAAGTGTATAGCTCAGTTTGGACCCTACCTTGATATAATAATAATTAATTAATAATCTTTGTGGATATCCTATCATTTTGTTTTGTAATATTGGGCATTCATTCAAAGTTATTCCATGTTGTGTGGAATGTCAAACATATATGTATACACTAAATCTATAGATGTCTGTATAGATATAAATAGCTCTTTGAGACAGGGAACATGTCCTTGAAAGTGTTTGATCAAGTTGCACAATAGAGCCTTGATTTTGACTGAGGACTTTGGTTGTTACTGTAATATGAATATCAAGTGATAATAATTATGGAAAGAATACAATCTGGTGTGGTAAAACGCTTAATCTGCATGAAAATGGGATATCCTCGTTGCTCATGAATGATGTAGAGAGGTAATTCTAAACAAGTGCTAATAAAATCTGCTATGAAAATATACAATTATGCATTCTCTACTGCACATACTGTATATTTTAAAGAGTAACTGTTTATAAATGTTACAGATAACTTAAAAATAAAGTACTGATACTTTCATAGCCATCTGCTTGAAGAGTCAGACTTCATTAGTTATCGTGAATTCTCCTGTATGGAGGCCTTGGAGGAAAATTGTAAATATATAAATTATCTAAAATAGTTTTTCCATACACAATAATATTGCTTAATATACCTTAAGGCCCTGGGTTGTATCATGCCTGGAAGTAATCACTATATGTCTCAGTTGACAATGGGGAAACTGGAAAATCCTTTTTTTAATCTGACTTTTAAAAGGTCACCAGTATAGGATGGAATATTAACTATCCTGAGGCTTGGCTCAGGGTACGTTTTTTTGGGTGGGCAGAGAGTTGGAGAAGGGGTTCTACATTTTGGGAGGCGGGTAAAAATAGAAATTTTTTTGTCACACAGGTTGTTTTATTTTTTTGTCATGTTGGTTGTCATGTCTGCTCAGAGATTTAAAATGGAGATGAATTAGTGGACGGAGCACAGGTGAGATAGGCAAAAGTGCATAAAATGCAATTTATTATATAGTTGTGCAGTTTATTTATTGGATATCACCTCAACATATGTGGTGTGTGTATATGTGAAATGTGTATATTAATTTCCCAACAATACTATTCTTCAACTATGTCAGCATGTTCCCTTAAAGAAGTCTTACTGGAATAAATAAATACATAAGCTTTGAAAACAGACTACCTTGAAGAGCTCAGTTAATGGAGTTATGGAGGTTTAAAGTCAGAATAATTAATAAAATAGACAGAATGAAGTTGGGGAAAAATGGTTTGTTTGAAAGACTTAGTATGTCAAGCACTTAGGGCAAAAAGTGCTCAGAAACCATTCTCCCATGTGCTCATAGAGAACTGCAAGTCACATCAGGCTGCATCTTGCACTTTGTTGGCTTTGGCAAAGCCTAAACAGCTGGGCTAGAAGGAAGCTGAAGGGTTTGGGGAACTGTGCCAATCCTTAGTATGGGTCAGGGCCAGAGAGGTTCTGTTGAAAGGTGGTGTAGGCCACCCAGGTTGCTATGCACTAAGTTTAGTGGGTGGGAGAATTTACAGTATAAATCCAGGTTACTTACAGTGAATAAATTTTGTAGCTTTTCAAGTTCCTTATAATGCTAATGTATTTTGCAGTGCTGGTTTTTAAAGTCCTAACCAGTGTCAGCTGTGCCTGTAGTGAAGACCTCTTTGGGCCTCATTCTGATAGGAGCTGTATTTACAATCTCATACCACCCACCACCATGACTTCTTTTTGGTTGGTGATCCTGCCTTTGCGGTAGTAGTCTCTAATATGTAGAAATCTTCCAAAATACATTTGCTTCAATTCAACTCTCCCCATAAAAAATAATCTTTAAACTATTTGCTATTAAAGGTGAGGGGATTATTTTTGTTTTGACAAGGACCATCCTTTTCCTCCCTTTCTTTTTTGTTTTGATTTTGTTTTATTATTCCATCAAGTATTTTTCTCCTTTGTGTCGTGTATAACTTGATTTTATTATTCAATTTGACATGGCTGGAGCACTTTATAAATTATTTACTGAAACTGGAAGTCAGCTAGTGTGAATGTAACTTCATTAAAGTCTATGGCAGTGGTTACCCAAACTTATTCTGCCGCTTGTGCAGGGAAAGCCCCTGGCAGGCCGGGACAGTTTGTTTACCTGCCGCATTTGCACGTTTGGCCTGTCGCGGCTCCCAGTGGCTGCGGTTCGCTGCTCCAGGCCAATGGGAGCTGCTGGAAGCGGCACAGGCCAAGGGACTTACTGGCCACTGCTTCCAGCAGCTCCTATTGGCCTGGAGCAGCGAACCGCAGCCAGTGGGAGCCGCGATCGGCTAGACCTGTGGATGCGGCAGGTAAACAAATCGTCCCGACCCGCCAGGGGCTTTCCCTGCACAAGCGGCAGAACAAGTTTGGGAACCACTGGTCTATGGAATTGCACTTGTGCCAGGTGTGAGGTTTACTCAGTTGAAGATAGTCTTTTCCTAGGGTATTTGATCAACAGACTGTGGACTCTTCAAGACTGAAAATTTAACAGTATGTATTATAGATGCACAGTAGTTTCAGCTTTATGCTTCTTTACATAGTCATAACAGATATCTTAAAATACAACTTGCTTGTGGCTTTCTTTAATTTCTTTAATCATAGATGAATGGTTCTTCCGTCTTTATCTTTAGATGAAAGGAACAGACTTCTGGATAACAAATAACTAAGGTGTTCTCAAACTTTTTCTGTAGTGTAGACCTATTTAAATGTAGGTTGCCTCATGGATCACCATCCCTCCCATTCACAATTGCACAGACTGCCTGCTCCCATTTATTATTGTAGAACATCTCTGTGGGAACTCTTGCAGTTGTTTACCTGGAAAAGTAATATTAAAAACTATTTAATGTTGTTTTACTTTTATTTTAAAGCTGTTTAGCAGTTTCAAGTAAGGCAGAGAAGCCACCACCGTGGGCCAACCAATTCTCTGTGGACTACTAACAAGTACTCCACAGACCACAATCTGAGGACCTCTTTTCTATCTGAAGTGTTATTGCTGAATCAATGTGCATTTATATTTTTACGTTGTGTTCTACATGGGTTCTGAGAAGCATCTAAGAGTGCTAATCTGTTCTTAAAGCCAGGCATTTGACCCAAATAGAGATTGCTTATCTCCCAAGATACCTACTCCCCAGTAAGAAATCTAATTCCCCTTTAAAATCTTTTCCACATGTTTTCTGGAAAAAATGAATGCCAAACATTTTTTACTTTTATAACTTAGCCCCCCCGGCTTCTTCAGTTTATCACTTCTTCTTTAAGAAATAATGCTTTAAAACAACCCTCCTCCCCCACCCCGGTAAATGGTTTATATTTGCAGAATGGGATCTGATGTATCAGTTCCTTTGTGGTTTGCTTTCTGCTGTGGGCATGCAGAAATACAGTTCTACTTCTGCTGCACCACATATGTTCTAGCTAAGACCTTATTGACTGTTTTCTTCTAACAAAAGTCTTTTTTTACCCATTGGATTTCTCCTCTTAACTAATATCAATGCTGCTGTCATGTTGATATGTACTGTTATCAGTCCAGATTTTTTTAATCAGTTCATTCAATTTACACATTAAATGCTTCTGGCAAATTTACTTTAGACTACAGTATATTTTTTTGCAGGGATAGGTTGTCATCTCTTTGAATCATATCCCATTCTAAGCAATTCTGGTTCTTAAAGTGTGTTGGAATATGCTAAAGATTAATGTAATAAATAATCTTTAAAAATTATGTCTACTGTATCTAGTTAAAGAAAAACAGGATTTAAAATTTTGTTCACAAAACTATACTAAAATATACATTATTAGACTATACAGTGACACTGTATAAGATAAGGATTTTGCATGTAAGGAGGCTGAAATATACATGATGGATGAAATCCTGGTACAGTGCAGGCAATGTCAAAACTCCTAATGATTTCAATCTAGGCAAATTTTCATCTGTTATTTCTTAATGATGCTCATCCATCTTTATCATCTTATTGAATAAAACAAAGGGTAACTTTTGCAAAAAGCTCCTAAGTGATTTAGGTTCTTAAGTCACATTTTCAAAGGTATTTAGGAATTTAAGGCCTGGTCTACACTACAAAGTTAGGTTGACATAAGTTGACTTTTGTTGACGGATTTATGCATGCATCTGCACTGAGATTTGTCTGCAAATGACATAACCACCCTTTTACAGCACAGTAAAACCACCTCCCTGAACAGCATGGAGCCCTGGTTAACTTACTGAGGTTGATGCAGTGTGAGTGTAGACATTGTCTAACCTCTGTCAACCCTAAAACTCCTCCAGCAGCTGTTCCACAATGCCCTATTCTCTGCAACAGGGATTGTTCTGGTCACAATTGTTAACTCCACTGGCCAGGGTTCACAGAGACCGAAAGCCACACCTCACTTTTCTATTGTATGTGACCCGGATTACGGCACCGTACAAGAGAGCAGGAATAATAACGGCCTGGTACACAAGAAGTTTGGTTTTATTCTTGATATCACGATCTTCGAAGACATCTTTTCTCAAGCATTCGAAAACTGCATGGTGCATGGAAGGCAGTGTTGAATTTCTTTGTCAGTGTAAGCTTTCTGTGACAGACTATCACTAAATCAGTCTTTGAACTCCAATGTGCGGATGACTGTGCCCTGTGTGCCCACTCATAAGATCTTCAAAAAATAGTCAGCACTTTCTCTGAGGCCTACAACCAACTCAGCCTCACATTTAACTCTTAGAAAACTTAAGTACTACAGACCCTGGAGAACGTTGAGCATTGGATCAGTATCTTAAATCTGAAGTTGGCAAATAGAGTACTAATAACTCATTTAAGAGTATGATGACTGTGATCAGGGTCAATATCATAAGAAGATTAGAAAACCTTTTGTGCCATGTTTACTTTCAAAGAGCTCATAATATAACATTTTACATTTCTTTGGACGCTTCTCAAGTGGCTCACTTACTTAAAATATTACAATGGAAACTCTAACTCATTTTTGTTTCCAGCATCCTTTAAATCATATAGCTTTGCCAAGAGAGAATCTTGAGGTTTCCCATGGAAGAGAGATGTAATCTTCAGTACATTGTAAAGTACCAAAACCTAGTCTGTCTTGTACAATCAGCTGATACGTATGGTGGTGTTTTTATGCTTAAAAAATAAAGATAAGACAACTAATTTTTGTTCTAGCATTTGCTAACTATTAAATAGATTTTGATTCAGACTGTACTATACTGAAAAGTTCTCATGCCTTCTCTTTTGTTGGATTAAATGTTTAGAATACACACACACATCTGTGTATGATCTGAAAATGCGTATGTTTACATTTTACCTGTTACATATTTTTGTCGCTCATTCACCTCTGGACATATAAGTTTAAGAGTCAGGTTAGAAGTGTTTTGTACAGCTGTGAGAAGAAGTTGCACAGTGCTTCTCTGCACTATGCCTGACTCCACCGGTACTGTCAGCTTCTCTCACTTCCAAAATCCTTTGGCATGCAGTGAGCTTAAAACAACATTGGAACTGCTCTTCAAACTATCCCAGTTTCTCTCACCTATTAAGGACTAGCAGATCTCTGGTACTGAACTTTTTTTGGCCTTCACAAGGTGTGCCAAGAACAAACTCTCTTGAAACATAATGCAGTCAAAAAGGATTGTAGCTGGAGCATCAAGGTGGATTTGAGTTGAATCAAATTGATTTAAATCATGATTTCAGTCACTAGTCAGGAAGACTTGATTTAATCATGGATTTCTACATAAAAGTGCATTCTTGTTTGTTGTTACCAGCCTGAAGATCCTGCATGTTCAGACATGTTCCTTTCATCATCTTCAACACAGCTTACTCCTGAGAAGGAACACTTCTCATGATGTTGTTTCATTCGGGCAACCAGGTGTTGCATTTCTTTGTTGCGCTGTTTGCATTTTGCACTCATGCCTGTCTTACCCACAGGTAGAGGAACTTCATTAAAATATTCCCAAACTGGGTCTCTTTTATGGCCTAGTGCCATCATAGGTTTTCCCTTCTAGTGAGAGGATGGTATGGTAGATCTCAAATCAATGAAGACTGTACTCAGAAAGACTTCTGTAACGTGCTGCTCAAACAGTTTCACTTTTGTTTCTACTGCCTGTCCCTCCCTTCTCACATTTATCTTCAGACTTTTTCTCCTTGTCCAGATCTATTTTGCCCCCAACAATCTTCATTGAACTTTCTGAAACTTTGCACTTTTAGAGAGAGCGGTAAGGGATTGACTCTATGTACACAAATTTGCAGAGGGACAATAGGGTTGAGGTCTGTTATTTCTCACCCCATATATTATTTATTTATTTATTTATTTAAAAACATTTTTCCTGTTAACAAGCATGTTATCTCTGGAGACACAAATCCAGTTTGAGAACTGCAAAACTAAGCATATCTGATGGTATCTTCTAGACTGAGCACAGAGTCTCATTGGGTAGCTTGAAGGATTAACCTAAATAATCTATACAGAAGCCCCTGGAACCCCATAAGATTGGGTCCCTAATCCATGACTATTGGAACTCATTTACAAAACTTTTCTTAAACATTACATGACTATATTGTCTCATACTATAGAATTAGAATTTATAATCCCTATTCTATGATGAGATATCTTTGAGCTATAATGTATCTTAATTAAAACTATCTTTAGATAGGCTTTTTCCTCAAAAAGCATTTTATCAAAAAAGTGATTTAAATAAAAAAACCTGATTTTTTTAAATTTTTTTTTTAAAATAATTGATTTTTATCCACTTTGTGGAGCATTTAATTTACTCTACTATCAAAGCTAGAACACAGTAGAGGAAGCATGAAAATAATATGGATCATTTTGGTAGTACAGTTAGAAATTGGAAAATGTAGTTAGAAAGGTAGAGTCCCATTCTCTTTGAGATCTGAAGTCAGAGCACCTTTATCTTTTCTCTGGGAGAATCCAACAGTCAGGTAACCCTCTCTTAGGTTCTCTCGGCTAGTAGTGTTTAAATTACCTCATTTTGGGATTATCCTATGGGTGTAGTATGCAAAGAAAATTATATCCCTTAAGTGGAATAAAGGTAATTTCATTTCTTAGAAGTCACCCCTTCGTCTGTGGATTCCTGGCTTAGCTGCTCTTCGGTAGATCTAGGCCTGGCGTTAATGAAGAAGTCTCTTGTCAACTAACTTCAATTTAAGTAGTTCATATGCCACAGGTATAGCTAACAAGTTTTGAGGAGCGAGTTAAGTAAGCAAGTTTGTTAGCCGGCTAGGGTTGTGTGGAGTGAGTGTAGTTTTGCACCCTTCTCTGTAGTTTGTGCCCTCAATTGTGTTCCTCTTTACCCAATTATGTTCTGCTTCCCTCAATTCTCCAACTCTTCATTACCCCATCTCACATATTATGCTCACTTTGATAAGGGCATGCTCAAACAGGCATATTGCACCTATGTCTGACCACCTTCTTGATACTTCATCAACGGTAGAGGGCCATGTATGGTCTCTGACGAAAGCTAAGACATAGCTGATTGTCATGGTTATTGCTAGATGTTTATGCAGGAAATATTGTAAGAGATATGTAAAATGTAGAATATTATGTTCCTAAATGTTGGAGAAGCAGCATGTCATCTAGGTGAGGCAGGTCTCCGCTAACTCCATCAAGAGTGTGAAAAATAAATATAATTTGACCCAGCCTAGCCCTGTATTTATGGTCTGGAGGAGATGAAGGTCTGAACATTTACAAAGACAAAAAGACTCTGAACAGGGGATCCTCAGGACTGAACTGAAGTTAATGACACCCTGATAATAAAAAGAAACAAAAAGTCTGGGATTGTGTAAGAGAAGAAGGAGCACCATATGTTATCCATTATGCTAGAAATACCCTACCAATGTCTTACAAAAAGTGGGTACCAGCTCTCTGGACTGGACAAGCGCTGTAGGGACTGACCATTTGGTGAGAAATACTTTATTAGACATGAAAGTAACATCCTCTTTGAATAATTGCACATGTCCATTCCATTGTAGGTGTTTGTGTGCTCCAGTGCACAGTTGTCAGAGAGATTTTCCTACCGCAACAATATGAGTGCCTGCTGCTGCCTTGCACACCCTGTGCAGACCTAAATGATTGAGCCGTTCCCTCCTACTGCCCATGATGGTTGTTGGAGTTTCCTTTCCTTGCTTCTGCAAGTCTCCAATCAAGTGTGCAAATAGCAACTATTGTAGTCCTGTATAGTTAGTGTGGTTTACTAATTAAGTTAGCATGGTAAAAAAATTATTTTGTTGTTTGTGTGGATCTGGCCCTGGTACAGGAGTTATGTCGTGCTCTCCAGGGTTCAAGCATTGCCACTCCTGCAGTAGGGCAATGCCTAACAGTAAGGCTATGATTTTATCATGGAGGTCACAGAACTCACGGAATCCCCTGGGAGCTCCCAGCCATCGTGGGCGGTGGGAGGACCCCACAGATCCCAGCCGCTGCATGCAGCGGGAGACCATGGAGCTCCAAAACCCCACCGGTGGTAAGGGACCCCCGCAGCTGCCCAGAAAGAAAGAAAGAAATAATTGGAGATATACCTATCTCCTAGAACTGGAAGGGACCTTGAAAGGTCATCGACTCCAGACCCCTGCCTTCACTAGCAGGACCAATTTTTGCCCCAGATCCCTAAGTGGTCCCCTCAAGGATTGAACTCACAACCTTGGGTTTAGCAGCTATCCCTCCCACCCAAAGTCCTCCCCACTAAAAGTCACAGACAGGTCTTGGGCTTCAATGAATTTTTCTTTATTGTGAGCTGTCTGTGACTTTTACTAAAAATATCCGTGACAAAATCTTAGCGTCACTGAATAGTAACCCTCAGCCTAGCTACCTTAATTTCTTTGAGAAGCTCATGTGCATGACCAATGTGCTACTCCTGAGATATATGAGACCGTGAGAGAGTTGTTAAACCTCTTGGTGCCACTGCGACCAACAGTTCAGGATTTTTGCCCATCTCCAGTGCTCAAGGTAGTGGTGTTAGTGGCTTCACTTCTAAACCGGGCAGGTCCAGCTGCTTCAGCCATCAGGGTACTGACAAAGACAGTACCATCCAGGGGAAAGCCACAGATGATCTTCCCGGTTCTCCTTTCTTCAGAGACTGAATCGTCCTCATCAGTACCAACAGGTATGACTCCACCATGCTCTCAAGAAGAAGAGGAGGAGGAGGATGTTGAGGAGGATGGCTATAGCCCTGGCCATCCACCCAGAGGAGGTTCAGGAAAAATCCTACAGGCTGGTGGATGTGATAGCATCTGCTACCCCGGCTGGAATAGCTCTCCCTAATAACTATGTTATTTTAGAGCCTACCAAGTTTCTTTGACAGATCCCAGCTTCCTGCTGCCAACTACAAAAAGGATGGAGAGGAGGTATTATAATCCCCTCATGGGTTCAAGTGCCTCTATAATCATCTCCCTCAGCAGCAGTAAGAGAGAGTCTGACAGGGTCACCAGGCATCAACCCCAAAGAATAAAGAGACCAAGAAGCTGAACTTGTTTGGGAGGAAGCTTTATTTCACAGGCAGGTTATAGCTTTGTATCACAAACAAGCAAGCTTTGCTGGGATACTACAGTTTCAAAGGCAAGCTCCCGTATAATGCAAAACAGACATTCCAATCAAGAAGGGCAAGTTGGTTGCCAGAACCGCTCTATAGGTGGGTCTGGATGCAGCAGATTCTGCAGTTCTTGGCAGGGCCTCAGCCATCACGATGAGACACTCATCTTGGTTATGCTTTTCTGGGCTCCCTCTAGAGATGCAGTAAATAGTCCAGGACCTCCCATTTGAAGGGCCAGCACTCTTAGAAAAAATTGACGAGACTGCAGAATCTCAAGGAATCTAGAGCAACACTGAAATCCCTGGACATTTCCACCCCAGCAGTGAAGTGGATGATGTTTTGTCCTCACCAATCCCTGTGTTTTCAGGGGTTTGCCCCTCGAACCCAGGACCTGCCAAGGAGAAGAGGTTATGAAAGACACCCACTGCCACCCTCTGCTTCTGCAGCTGCCAGTTCATCAAGGCAGGCAGCATCCTCCAAGAGGTCATTTTGATGGGTGGCTCAACAGCAGACTACCAGTTCTTTTCTTCCCCATTTTTTGCAAACCACCTGTTTTACTTCTGTCATGCTTGGGCCCACATCACAGCAGGTCAGTGGGTTCTAAGCATGGTGGAAATGGGAGGTGCACTCCAATTTATTTCCACTCCCTCAATTTCCCCATCCCTCTTCTGGGACCTCTCTCATGAGTTAGTGTTACTGCAAGAGACACAATCACTTCTCCTTTCAGGAGCTATAGAAGAGGTCCCTCCGTTGTTCAGGAAAAGGAGTTTTAATCCTAATATTTCCTGATCTTGAAAGCAAAAGGGTATCCCACGCCTATTTTAGATCTAAGACAGCTAAACACGTTCCTAAACAAAAATAGAAATTCTGCATGGTCACTCTAGCTTCCATTATCCCTTCCCTGGAGCCAAGGAACTGGTGTGCTGCTCTTGACTTAAAGGACACTTATTCATTAGAGCCACAGTAAAGTTCTGAGATTCACCATCAGCAGTCATATTATTATCAGTTCACAGTGGTCTCTGACTTTCCGCAGCTCCCATTGACCAGGAATGGCGAACTGCAGCCACTGAAAGCTGCAGGAGGCCATGCTTGCAGACGGTCAATGCAGACGGCTTGCAGACGGTTAACTTTGGGGGACAAGTCCTGCTCTAGAGAAGTTCAGGATCTGCTCCCGAATAGTAGGAAACAATCAGCTAGAACTACTTACCTGACTAAATGGTCCAGACTGAAAGGGGTTTCCCCTGTTCTTAGTCCAGCACATGCTGAATAGAAACATCTTCTGTCCCTGAAACATCAAGGATTAGCTTGATCAGAGTACAGCTAGTGGCTATATTGGCGTTTCACTCACTTGTGGATAACCGCTTTTTCTTTTCCACCCTGATGGCTGTAAGATTTTTAAAAGGTTTGGACAGACTGTTTCCATGGGTTCAGAATACTAGTCTAGCATCGAGCCTAAATCTAGTCTTAACAAAGCCGATGAGTCTTTTGAGCCTTTGAGCCTCAGCACCTGCTCTTTGTTGTACCTTTCAATGAAGGTAGCATTTTTAGTAGCCGTTCCATCAGCCAGGAGAGTGGGGGAGTTGAGGGGTCTAGTATCAGATCTTCCATAGATGGTTTTCTGCAAGGACAAAGTCTGCTTTCATCCTCACCCAACTCGTTTGGTGACGAAAGTTGTCTTCACTTTTCATATTAATCAAACAATTTTCTTACTGACTTTCTTCCCAAAGCCTCATGGTAAGAGGGAGAGGAGAGACTGTATGCTCTGGATGTTAGAAGAACTTTACTGTTTTTCTGGAATGGACTAATCCTTTTAGGTCTTTCTCTCAATAATTTATTACATTTGCAGACAGAATGAAGGGCAGTCCTCTTTCCCCACAAAGGATTTAATCCTGGATATCCAGTTGTATTCACTGTGTTACCAGCTGGCTAATGTGAAGCTGTCGGGTAGAGTATTGGTCATTCGACTAGGTCTTAAATGACCTTGCAGTTTTTCTGGCTAGTGTGCCCATATTGGACATTTGCACAGCGCAAGTTGGTCATCATGCCACTCGTTTGCCTCTCACTGTGCTCTCTCTCAACAATCTAGAGACAGTACCAAATTTGGGCAAGTCCCTGTTCAAATCAACTCTGAACACACCTCCAGGTGAGACTACTTGTGAGTCACCTACAGTCGAATGGATATGTGCAACACATCTCAAAAAACAAGTTACTAACCTTCCCAAAGAGAAAGTGAGAGAGTGACTATGGTGGTTTGGGTACTCACCTGGGAGGTGGGAGACCCAACTTCTAGTCCCTGTATCTTTTAGATAATATGTAAATTTTCTTTCTTTGCTGTTTGGTTAGAAGACAAGCTGCAAATTAACAACTTTGTGTAATAAATTTCTAAGGCAATGCATTTTTGTGCTTCAACCAGTCTGCATCACTGTGTGCAACTAGATTGATGCAGTTTTAAAAGTGAAAAGCTAGGACACCTGACACAGAAAGAGAGAGAGAGAGGATGTTCAGGGTGTGACGCTGTACCCCATAATTCTTTATGGGAATATGACATAACAGATATATGTATATGCAGGGTAAACTCATAAATTGTTTGCCCTCTATAACACTGATAGAGAGATATGCACAGTTGTTTGCTCCCCCAGGTATTAATACATACTCTGAGTTAATAAGTAAAAAGTGATTTTATTAAATACAGAAAGTAGGATTTAAGTGGTTTCAAGTAGTAACAGACAAAACAACGTAAGTCACCAAGCAAAATAAAATAAAATGTGCAAATCTATGTCTAATCAAACTGAATACAGATAAGAGCCTCACCAGTTCCAGGATGCTCCCTTTTACAGACTAATCTCTTTTTAGCCTGGGTCCAGCAATCACTCACACCCCTTTGCTCCAGTTTCTTCCAAGTATCCTGGGGAGGTGGAGAGGCTCCCTCTTTAGCCAGCTGAAGACCACCTGGAGGGGTTCTCCCAGGGTTTAACTAGACTTTCTCTTGTGGGTGGAGACCCCCTCCTCACTCCTATGCAAAGTCCAGCTCCAAGATGGAGTTCTGGAGTCACCTGGGCAAGTCACATGTCCATGCATGACTCACAGTCTTTACAGGCAGAAGCCATTGCCCACATGGTATCTTGTATGTCTCTGAGAAGACCTCTTATGTGGATTGGAGCATTTCAAATGCATTGTTCCCCAAGTGCTTCCTGATTGGGTACTTAACCTTGCGAATTCCTTCCTAAAGAGGCTGACCAAATGCCTCACAAAGCTTACTTAGCAATCAAGCAAATACAGCCAATATTCTTAACCTCAAGTACAAAATGATATATGTGTACAAATAGAATGAATAGATATAGTAGACCATAACTTTTACAGAGCTATGTTACGTGGCACAGGCAGTACAAAACATATTACAGTTATGTCATATTCCCATAAAGCATTATGACAGATAAGTGCTGTTCAGATAAGTGTGAAAGAAAAGAATTTCTATTCCTCCCTCTCCTCAGCCAAGCAACCTCATTCCCTTCCCTTCATCCTGTGGATTTGATTCTGGGAGAGTGAGAGATATGGTTCAAGGGCTTGTATTGAGAAAGTTCTGGACAATTAGGTCGGCGGGGGTAAGTTGTTATCATGAGCCAAACTTGGTGGGTGAAGGTCCTTGATGCACAAGTGTTCAACCAACTACTCATCAGTTTGGTGGGATCAGCTGCTCATTCAGGTGAGATGAAAAAAACAGAGGCAAAGCATTGTTTTTTGACAGATGAAGGTGCAGGCCCCAAACAAGGAATGCTGCCAGCTTTCTGGGAAACCCACAGCCACCCTGCATGCATCAGATATAATTATTATGTTACATGCCTGATCCTCATGCAACTTTCAAGGATATGTATCTTCCCAATATTCCCCTGGTGAAAGGAAGTAGAGAAGGGTGAAAGGGTAGCAAGACACATCAGTATGCAGTATCATGAAAAGCTTTTTATTATGTTGTTGGAAAAACACTCACTGCTCAGCTGATATTACAACTAGCAAAAGCTAGAAATTGAAGGAATATAAAGGTTAAAAAGGCTAAAGCAATAACGTTTTAAAAATGAATAATTTAAAGAGAAAGTCATGCATAATGAATAAAAGGAGAAATCCCGCTTGAGATTTGGGATTCAATCATTTGTTATGCTATATGAAATTTAGTTGGTAGCACTGCAATTCCAACTCACCTCATCTAAGTACAGTTTGAATCAATGCATTAGTGCCTTGGGGTGTGGAATCCTATTGCTAGCTTTTTGTGTTGAAACCGATTAAATTTTAATACGTTCAGCTTAAGCATAAGTGGTCACAAATGATTCATAATGTTGATATAGGCTTTCAGTAAAGATAATTGTCAGCAGAAGAATTTTCTCTAATAACCATACTTGTCATTATACTTCATTTTTTATAATATTTTGTTTTCTTGGGAGACAAGGAACAAATGTAATGTTGAATCAGAAGCAACAATCTAATTGCTCAAAACCATAGAAAATCAGCCTGGTGATAAAGACTTTTATAACTCTGACCCTCTATTTCAGAATTCTTGGTAATAGAGATAGAGATAGAAAACAAGGACAGTTATTTCAAAGGTGGTAACTAGTGATGTGATCTTTATTTTTAAACTAAACCAAAATTGGACTTTAATAATGATTCATCATTTTGTTAAGGGCATGTGGCTAACAAGGGTGGTAGACATGCTTGACAGGCTTAAAATAACAACAAAACCCAACATCTTTACTGAACAGCTCAACATAAGAATGGATCGAGGCTCACAAACCAAATATTCACCAGTCAGCAAAGCATCCAGGACTGACTGCAGACCTCTTTGGTGATGCTGGATTCCATTTTTTTTTCTTGCTGTATTGTTAAGGTTACAGAGTTAAACACCCAGCCAGGGTACACCCAGGTTAATAGGCTAGATCCTCAGTTGGTATAAATGGGTGTACCCCTATTGACATCAGTGCAGCTTTGCCCACTCACACCAAATATCTGACCTAGTGATCTCCTAATAACCATAACTCATTCATTTTGCACAAAATTAAGGCAATGAGAATTGTCCATGCATATCTCAGGATGCAAAGGGTCTACTGTATATCAAGGTACACATCTAAGCTTATAAGTATAAATTCATCTTTATTGGAGTGATGCGGAAGAATTGAAATTACTATGATGATTTTAGCTTTTGGATAATTGTCCCAATTGAAGTCAATGGAAAATTTTCCATGAAATTCAATAGGGGCAGGATTTCACACAGTGCCTTTTAAGGGAAAAATCAATAGTAATTTAAATAGTACAGTAGCTCATCAGATATATTGGAAGAGAACAGTGAATTGCACTCTAACACTGATTTGACATTCTGTGGGAACCAAATTAAGCAGCAGCCTAGGCAGCTACAGCGCTCCCTGAAGTCAACGAGAGATGATCCCAGTTACGCCAACAGATCTATATCTAGGGATCCAGAGATGATGTAGTATGAGCTAAAGTAGAGAAAAAGAAGTCTTTTGTTAATTATTTTTCCTGGGACATCATCTTTTTCTCCCCCTTGACGTGTGTTACATTATTTTGCATATCTAATAAATGCCTGATCACTGCAATTTACACAGCTTTGCCACTTGACCACCGCTTGTTCATTTTCTGACCAATTTAGGTTCAGTGGGCTTGATTCTTCTCACTGTGGTGTAAACCAGGAATCTCCCAGTTGAAATCAGTGGAGTTACACCAGTCTAAACTAGGTGAAAGTAACTACAGAATAAGCCTCAATTTTTAACTTACAAAATTGTTTACCTCACCACAGAATTTGGCCCAAAGATTTTTTATGGAAATTTCTTACTCCAAGTTTTATTGGGCCTCAATATTTAAAACTGCAACTTTAACAGTGCATTAATTATTTTTGTCTTAACCCTGTATTTTTAAAAAGGTAAAAGATAGTGTTCTAGTATCTCTTCTGATTTCACTGTGTACTTGCCAGGAATGACCCTAGCCATTTTACCAGCCAGGGTAGAGAACATTTTTGACCTCCCTCTTTCCCCTGCATAGCGGCAGAGCCAAAAAAGAAGAAAAATGCTGGTCAATCAACAGAGCCAAAACAGCTTGCCAGTTAGAGCCTGGAATGCAATAAAATAAAATAAAGGCTCAGCCACACAGTGGCATGGTGCCCCCTGGAAGTTGGTGCTCCGGGCAGCCTCCCTGCTCACCAGTCCTTAGATCTGGCCTGTTGCATAGTGGAAAACATATGCAACTGTGGAATTCCACAATGAAATAGCAGCATAAAAGCACACCTATATAACTAATGTAAATATAATGTATTTGTCATTCCACAGTGCTATAAAATAGCATCCTTCTGTACATTTAAATTTCATATTTTGTGTATGTGTATAACTAATTTTTTTCTTTTACTTTGAACTCTGTTAGCACCTAATCAAAAACCTGATTAAATCAACAGGAGTCTCTATTCATGTCAACGAACTTAACTCATGCCCTTATGTATATCTACACCAGTGGCTCTCAACCAGGGGTATGTGTACCCATAGGGGTACGTCAAGGTCATTCAGGGGTACATCAACTCAGCTAGATATTTGCCTAATTTTACAACAGGCTATGTGAAAAGAACTAGCGAAGTCAGAACAAACTAAAATTTCATACAATGACTTGTTTATATTGCTCTGTATACTGTGCACTGAAATGTAAGTACAATATTTATATTCCAATTGATTTATAATTAGATGGTAAAAATGAGAAAGTAGGCAATTATGCACTGTGACACTTTTGTATTTTATGTCTGAGTTTGTAAGCAAGTATTTTTTAAATGGGGTGTAAATTGGGGGTACAAATCAGACTCCTGAAAGCGGTACACTAGTCTGGAAAGATTGAGAGCCACTGGGCTACACTACAATCAAAAACCGTTGCATGGCTGCAGGTGGCCCAGGTCAGGCTCATGGGGCTGGGATGCAGACTATAAAATTGTAGTGTAGATATTCAAGCTCGAACCCAGTCTCTGAAACCCTTCCTTTTTGCAGGATTTCAGAGCCCAAGATCCAGCCTGAGCCCAAATGTCTGTGCTGCAGTTTTAAGCCCCACAGCCCGAGTTAGCTCATCCAGGCTCAGAGACTCGGTGCTGTGGGTTTTTTATCACAGCGTAGACTTACTCTCTGTTTTTAACGTTTTTGGATTGGCTTGCCAAAGATTCACAGAGAGTACTAGGTACCTGGAAAGTGTTAGCTTGTAAAGTGCAGCTGCTTTTGAGGTGTGTTTGCACAGAAAAGGGTTCCTAATGGCTTTTTACAGCAGAAAAAGTATTTTTATGTCTCATAACTCTACTGGGTGAAATAATTTTTCTTTAATATTTAAAAAAAATCGTGTTGGGGCTGAGAGTTAGCATGTGAAATTGCAATAAAAAAATTATTTGTTAGAAATGCATATCTTTGATAAAAAGGGCTTGAGAGGCAGTCTCAAAGTAACCTTAACTCTAGTTTTCTGAGGGTGAGAGTTTCTCAGAGCTGCTGGGGCTGTCTTTTGTAAGCGCTTGGAAAGGACATAATGAGCAAACTACCATAAATAGTAGTTTATGTTTTTCCTACCAATAATGTTTTTCCTACCAATAAAAGCCATAATAATGATAAATATAACTCACTGAGCATTCCTTGCATTTGGTCTTGCTTCCTTTTTCTCTTTTCGTTTACCCAGTTTTTTCTTTCCTTCTATTGCATAGCAATATCTTGATTCTTGATGCTTCATCTTTTCAATATCTGTTTTCTATCTGGTTTTTCTATAACGTTAGATACTTCTGAAATTGTTCAATTTCTTTTTTTCACTAAGATTATTCCATTCACTTCTTCTTTCTTTAATTATGTCTCTCTCTCCAGCTCATTATTTTCCTTCTCTCCCTTCTTCCACTATGTTCACTTTCATCCTCAAACTCTCTTCTCTTCCTGCTCACTACAGTACCCCCATAATTCCGCTCTTCACCATACAGTTCCCTCTTTTTGACATTCTTTCCCCATTCTCCTTTATTCATTTAATCTATCATCCTAAAATTTCTTAGCAGGGCTTAAAGAACAGGTGCAAACTGATAGGATCCCTATATACCAGATCCGGAGAGGTAAGATGGCTGAAGATTACTCTTTTTCCCATTGAACAGAAGGGGGATGACCCTGATTCTTTATTCATCTTCTCCTGCCAGGATGTGGGGAGGGTGACTTGTCATCTTCCCATCTCTGGAACGAAAGAAAAGGACCATTGCTTTTAATTTGCTCCCATAGTGTGTGGGTAGGAGGAAGGCAATGGTTTCTTCCCTCTATCCAAGAAATGTCAGGCTCAGTTTCACTAGATTTTACACAAAAGGGATTGAATTCATAGCTTTCTTTATTCTTGAATAAAGAAAGTGTATCCTAAAACCGTTAGGAGTTAAGGGTGCACTGATGAGCTCTGTTAGCAAGCATCCCTACCATTTGCTTCTGCAATTCGTGTAGGTGCTTTCAGGCCCAGTATTTCAGGATGGGAGTGCCAGGCCCAGATCTGTGAATCCAAGAGAGTTTATCCAGTTTTGGCCAGTTCTGACACTTTGATCTGGCATTTGAGCTGGAAACGTAATGAAGTCAGGCATGATGAGCTTCTTGCTTCTGGCACATTTGGAACTACAGTAACTCTTCACTTAAAGTTGTCCCAGTTAATGTTGTTTCGTTGTTACGCTGCTGATCAATTAGCGAACATGCTTGTTTAAAGTTGTGCAATGCTCCCTTCTAACGTCGTTTGGCAACCGCCTGCTTTGTCCACTGCTTGCAAGAAGAGCAGCCTGTTGCAGTTAGCTAGTGGGGGCTTGGAACCAGGGTGGACTGGCAGCTCCCTATCAGGTCCCCACTCCCCTAAGTTCCCTCTGCAGCAGTTGCCCAGCAGGCTAGAAATTGCAGCTGTCCCTCCCCCACTGCCATGTGTTGCTCCTGCCCTCTGCCTTGGAGCTGCTCCCCGAGACTCCTGCTTGCTGTGCAGGGGGGAGGGGAGAAAGAGGGGGCCTAATGTCAGGGTGTCCCCCTCCCCCCTGCTCCTGCACCTCGCTTACCCCATCTTCCATAGAGCGGGGGGACACACGACAGGGCTCAGGATGGAGGGAGCTTGCTGGCAGCAGCTGCGATCTCAGCAAGCTGATCTAATTAACAAGGCAGTGTACTTAAAGGTGAAATGCGTCTGTCTCTCACACAAAGGGTGTGTGTTTCTGTCTGTGATGTTGTCTCCCCTCCTTCCATTCCTGCTGCCTTGTAGAGTGAGAGAGTTAACCCTTGAGGGCTCAGCCAATTGCTAGTTCATCATTTAGCAGTAAGGCATTCCCTGGGAAATATCCCACTCTCTGACTCCTCCACCTCAACCTCACAATCATCATCACTCTGTACCAGTATTAAATTTTTTGTTTAAAACTTATACTCGTGTGTGTATGTGTGTGTGTGTGTGTGTGTGTGTGTATATATATACACACTTTTGTGTCTTTTTTGTCTGGTGAAAAAAAATTCCCTGGAACCTAATCCCCCCCCCCCATTTACATTAATTCTTATGGGGAAATTGGATTCGCTTAACATCGTTTCGCTTAAAGTCGCATTTTTCAGGAACATAACTACAACGTTAAGTGAGGAGTTACTGTACATCAAGAATAGCTTTTTCTCGTTGTACTTCTGTAGATCTACTACTGGCTGAAACGACAAAGTAGAGAGAGAGGGTGAAAAGGGTGGGAGGAAGGGTGAGGGTGAGAAGCTGAACAAACCTGAATCTCAATATTTTTTATTTGATTCAGTTTCAGTTCAGGGCAAAGATTTAGTTCACCCTTCCCTAATTAGAATGTTGCCAAAACACTCTGTAGTAAAAAAAAAATGTGTGGTTAAATTAACATTATTAAATTTAAAATAATTTCTGGTAGAGCTATAAAAACTTTCAGCTAAATGATGAAAACCGTAGACTTGATGAGTTTCATGTGATTAACATGGGAGGATGCCCCTCTGCTGGGTGTTTGCAGTATATTATAACTTCAAATACCACAGCAGAGTGCATTGCCAGTAGCTCTCGGTGTTTTGATGAAAGGCATGCTTTATTAATTCTGACCTCAACTGAAGGCTGAATGTTGTTGCACTTGAAGAAAACTAGTTGACTGTAAATTAGAGTTATCATTGAAAGTGGTGTAACTTCAAAGATGGGCTGTGATTAGGGGGATGTTCCACTATATTAATTGAGTTTCCATTTTAATGACATACTGTCTTCCATGTAACAATAAGCAGCTGTGCCATGCTGTGCATTTCAAAGAACATTTACTCAGCCCTTAAATTTGGAGATCAAAGAGAGAATCTGATGTGTATGGAATGATGAAGGATGCCTCAATTCAAATGGATGGTTGGACTGGAAATGTGCAACTAGAGGGTGATAAATATTATGAACAATCGTTTTAAAGTTGTCTGACTTACTGGGTAGTGGATTATATTAAGTTTTACTCCTGCACTGAAAGTTCTTTTATGATGTATTTTAAAGTTATGTCAGGGTATGTTGACGATATGGATAGGTACCCCTTTTGTAGTATTTGCATACATTTGCAAATAAATTTTTAAGTCTAAAAAAAAAATCCCATCAGCTACATTTTAAGTTTTGAGTTCTTGTTGCCTGGTGATAGATATTCTTAGAAATAAATGGAAGCTTGAGCTAGATACAGGAATCACTGGGTGAAATTTCATGGCCTATGTATGAGATCAGACTAGATCAGGGGTGAGCAAACTTTTTGGCCCAAGGGCCACATCGGGGTTGCACAACTGTATGGAGGGCCCCGCCCCCATCCACCCCCTCCCACTTCCTGCCCCCTGACTGCCCCCCTCAGAACCCCCAAACCATCCAACCCAGCTGCTCCCTGTCCCCTGACTCCCCCGACCCCTATCCCCTTGACAGCCCGCCCGGGACTCCCACCCCCTATCCAACTGCCCTCTCCTCCTTGTCCCCTGACCACCCCCGCCCCAACTGCCCCCCAGGATCCCACCGCCTTTCCCTGTCCCCTGACTGTCCTCCTGACCCCTATCCACATCCCTGCCGCCTGACAGCCCCCCGGGACTCCTACTCCCAACCCTCCCTGTTCCCCATCCCCTGACTGCCCCCCCAGAACCTCCACCCCATCCAACCACCCCATCCTCCTTGACTGCCCCCCAGGACTCCTGCTCCCCACCCCCTTACCAGCAGCAGGAGCTCACAGCCGCGAAACCCGGCCAGAGCCAGCTGTGCTCTTCACACTGCCAGGCAGGAGCGGCGGGCCAGAGCATGGCCAGCACGGCAGCATGGCTGCGGGGGAGGGGGAACAGCAAGGGAGGGGCCGGGGACTAGGCTCCCCGGCCGGGAGCTCAGGGGCCGGGCAGGACCACGTCTGGACTACATGATCACAATCCATGAGTACCTACATGGGAGCAAAATATTTAATAATACAGAGCTCTTCAATCTAGCAGTCAAAGATATAACAAGATCTAATGGCTAGAAAATGAAGCTAGATAAATTCAGACTTGAAATAAAGTGCAAATTTTAAACTGTGACTAATTAACCACTGGAACAATTTACCAAGAATTGTGATTTATTCTCCATCAAAATTGGAAGTTTTTCTAAAAGATCTGCTCTGGTTCAAACAGGAATGAATTCAGGGAAGGTACACAGGAGGTCGGACTAGATGAATGGTCCCTTCTGGCCTTAAAATCTGTTAATCTATTAAATAAATTAAAACGATTGGCTACTACTATTTCAATCTGTACTCTAAAACTGAAGAGCTTTATGTAACTGAAATAGCCTCTGTGGATGTTGGGCTATTATTTAGCCAAATAGGGATCTACATTGGCATTCTTTCTTGAATTTAGTAGTTGGATAATACAACCAACGTTGAGATTATAATCATAGATCTATGCTGTGCTGTTAGAGATGATGGGATGGGTCTTCTCCCATGTAATTCTAAGTAACTCCATTGAAATGAATTGGAGTATGCTGGTGAAAGTGAAACTAGATCAAGCCATCTGTCTTTGTGATAAAATATTAAAACAGTCCTTTTTGCTTAGATCTATATAATAATCATGTTGAAAGTTATAGATAAGAGATGAGGACTAAAATTCCTTTTAACAGTAAAACAAGTTCTTAAAATGAAGGCAATGAGATTTATTGCTGAATAGTAACATATAATAGCTGCCTTGTTTCCTACAAAGGAACTGCATTATTTAACTAATTACTTTGTAAAGCACTCTGAGTATGAGAAGGACTATATTGAAACCAAATTCTTTTCTGATTTGGGCCACATCCCACATCATTTTAATCTGTGATCAAGGCATAAGATTTGTAGGTAACTTGTTCTTTCAGGTCAGCTGTACGATAGATACCCAATATTTCAGAAAAAAAACGGTGGGCATTTTCCTGCCAAAAATACCTTTGTTTTTAATGTGCCAGAAAAGGGATCAAAATACATGTCTTGGGTAAAATTGATTCCCGTGTCGATAACTCGATCCTCTATGTCTCCTGATTTACACGTAAATGAGATCACTTTGGTCAATGTAGTTGCAGTGTATATTGTAAGTCATACCTATGTGAAGGAATGTATGAGGAGTGCAGTATAATATCTTGGCCAATCTACTCTTAGTGCTAAAATAGATTAATGAGTTGTAGAACCAAAGCTTCTCTTCCAAATGCTTACTGTGGAGATCAATAAAAGATAGGGAATTCTAAACTAGTAGTGAAGTTAAGTTTTAAATTCTGTGACCTGTCATTGCCAGCGAGAGAGAACCTTCGCTTTGTCATTGAGCAAATGTTGTCCTTTTTTATGTAGGGTTGCTCGGGTAGAAGGAGTCCTTTTTCTGCATCCCTGCAGACATGACCCACCTCCTGCATGTATCCTGTGGTTGTTGTCAGGTGGTGAGTGGTGTTAATTGCTCCTTTTTTAAAAAGGTAATAATTGGAGATATACCAATCTCCTAGAACTGGAAGGGACCTCGAAAGGTCATCGAGTCCAGCCCCCTGCCTTCACTAGCAGGACCAATTTTTGCCCCAGATCCCTAAGTGGCCTCCTCAAGGATTGAACTCACAACCCTGGGTTTAGCAGGCCAATGCTCAAACCACTGAGCTATCCCTCCCCCCAATGTTTTGAGCCAACATTGTGGAGAGGATATTTTCTTCTAGCTTGTCAAGACCAGGGATTCGGTCATCAGGCCTAATGGGTAAGCCTGCAGAGCCACCGGTCAGAAACCAAGATCCAGAGCCAAGGGTCAGAGCCGGAGTTGGAGGTTGGAGATCTGTTGTAACAACCAGCTGGGGGATCCACCTAACTGTACAGGAAACTTCCTAGTGTCCCCTGCAGGCTTAAGTAGTATGCCTGTAACAATCAGGGACCTTGGGAGCACTACCAATCAGGCCCTCTGTGGCAACCTGCTTTACAAAATGCAAAAATGGGACACATGCAGGAGCCCCTCCCCCCTCAGTGGTCCTGCCCATGCTCCTCCTCTTCACCCTGCGGAGGCCCTGCCTCCTGACCAGGCCGGAAGCTGGAGCTGGGCAGTGGTAAGAGCCACCCAGGGAGCCTTGGCTGCTGTGGGGAGCCCCGGACTTTCCACCTGCCCTAGAGCAGAGCCCAGCCTGTGTCCCCACCCCCTGGGGCACATTGCACAGGGGAGGTGGAGGGTCCAGGACTCCAGGGTTTCCTACAGCAGCACAGGCTCCCTGGGATAGGTGCTTCCACAAGGGGTGCTGCAGCACTCCCGGCTTTAAGTGGTTTTCATTATATACAGGGTTTGCAGTTTGGTTCAAAGGCTCATCCCCACTATGTCCCTGGGCAGTTCTTACTACTGCCCAGCTCTGGCTTCTGCCCTGGCCAGGGGATGGGACCTCAGTGGATAGAGGAGGAGCAGGGGGTGGGGCCTCATGGCGATGAGGGCACTAGGCCCACCTAAGCCCCCTCACTGGGAAGAGGCTGGTGCCACCTCTGAGCCTCGGGCAGGTGTGGAGCAGTGTGCAGGGAATCCGGAACAAAGGCTGTCCCGGAGTCATTCAACCTGGGACTTGAAATGTACATTTTGGGACTGTCCCACCCAATTAGGGACAGGGGGTCACCCTACTCACAAGGCTCACATCCTGTCAGTTGCTGCTCTGCCAGAGCTGTTGGGTGGCAATGTAGATGTTCCAGTCACTCAGGGACCAACAAACCCAGGGTCTATCCCTGCAAATCCTCATGCAGATACCCTGATCCATCTTGCTCTGTTCAAAGTTGAAAGAAAAATCTTTGCTGCTTATGCTGTTGATTATGCTGTAATGTTTTTGGCAAACTAACATTCTACCTTGGTAGAATAAAAAGGAAATCCTTTTTAGAGGTACATACAATTTAAAAGCCTGTGAATGAAGACTTCTTGGCTGGCACTGCAGTGAAATCCTAGCCCTGTTGAAGTCAATAGGAGTTTTTGCCATTTACTTCAGTAGGGCAAGGATTTCACTGATGATGCTAAAAGTTGTGCACTTCATCGTTTTTCTTACACTCAGCATCAGGTGGTCAAAGTAGTGCTTAGCAGAAGATGCTGAAAGAGCGTTACGTCTGAAAGCAGTTTCAGAAGTTTGCTGTAGAGGCTGAATTCACTACAGAAGCTGGGGACTTCCTCAGAGTTTGCATGAGGAACGTTGTGTTTTCTGTGGATCAGCTAAATGGGCTGAACAGTTAAGCTTAGATTTAACAAACCCTCTGTAATATACTGTAGGTGTATGATGCACTCCCTCTTTATTTCTTCAAAGTACTTACTCTCTTTGTTAATTAGATTTTCCTCATTTTAAGGTTTCAAGAGTAAAGAAAAACGTGAAAAATGCTTTATTACCTTTTAGAGTCTGGAAACATGGAACATACCACATTGACCATTTTTTAAACATCTCAGTGCTAAACTACTGTCCTCTGTTTTTTTTAAATTGATTAACTTTATAACTGTTCTGAATATGAAGCAGCAGGTATGTTTATTATTCTCTTTAAGTGTTACACAGCAGTACGCTGAAGGTGACTCTAGGGCTGCTGATTTGTCTCCCCTACCCAGAAAGGACTAACGCTATGCCCAAGGTCTGTTCAGGCCTTTCCTTCAGGGCACAGTTTATTCTTCAACAACAATAAGAGTTCATCCTAAATTCCACATAAACCATGGTCTTTTCCCAATCCAAGGTATTCTGCAGGTTCTTCTTCGAGTGCTTGCTCATATCGATTCCAATTAGGTGTGCGTGCGCTGCATGCACGTTCGTCGGAAGATTTTTACCCTAGCAACACTCGGTGGGTCAGCTGGGTCGCCCCCTGGAGTGGCGCTGCTATAGCGCCGAATATATACCCCCGCCGACCCAACGGCCCTTCAGTTCCTTCTTACCGCCCGTGTCGGTCGTTGGAACAGTGGAGCGCGGCTTAGCTGACCTCCACTTCCCTAGCTACTCGTAGTTCTCTTGTTATTCTTGTGTATACAGTTCAGATTTATATAGTTGTAGTTAACTTTATTCGTTTATAGTATAGTTAGTGTATATAGTTGAGAGGGGTTCGGGGATTATCCCCTTCCCCGCACCTGGTGCCGGGGCCTATGCCCAGTTCACCGGGTTTCAAACCGTGCTTGGCCTGCCACAAGCCGATGCCGACAGGAGATCCCCACAACTCCTGTCTTAAGTGCCTCGGGGAATCTCACCTAACAGATAAGTGCCGCATTTGTAAAGCCTTTAAGCCGAGAACAAAAGGAGCGGGACTTTTGTCTCAAGCTGCTCCAGATGGAGGCAGCTCTTACTCCTCTGCCCTCGGCACCGAGTGCTGGACAGTCTTCAAGAAGCGCTCCCTCGGCACCGGATCGCGCCGGTACCGCCAAGTACCGCCGGCACCGACGTCCGCTCGGCACCGATCCCTCTCCCCAAGGGCGAAGAGGCACAGGACTCCTGCTGCGTCCGCGCCGCCTGCTCCGCAGCCCGAGCACTCTACTAAGTCGGACCGCCCGGCACCGATACCTGCCGTGGCACCGACAACATCGGCACCATCGATTCCGGCCACGCAAGAGCCGTTGAGTCCGGTGCCTGAAAGCTCCCCGGTGCGAGCCGTGGTTGAGCTCACTGTTCCCTCCACGCTGGAGACATTTTCCACGGCGAGGGAGTTGATTGCAATGACGGAGTCTGCGCTGCCTCAACCCCCGGCACCGCCGGTGCGGGTTATACAGTCGATCGGCAAGCCTGCCTTGATCAGACCACCCTCCATTGGCGCTGCAGAGCGGCACCATTCACGATCGTGGTCCCGCAGACGCTCTCGGTCCCGTCGCCGATCCAGGTCCCGATGCCGCTTGCAGTCCCGGCACCGTTCTCCATTTCGGTACCGGTCGTACTCGCGGCACTGGTCAGCGTCCCGTTCGCCGGCCCGATACACTCGGCACCGATCCAGCTCCCGGCACCGTTCCAGGCACCATGACTCTCGTAGCCACTCCCGACATCGAGCCTCGAGATCTCGGTCGACCTCCCGGCACCGCTCCGGTCGCAGGTCCCGATCTCGCCCCCGGTACCGGTATGCCTCCCGGTACTGATCCCTGGTGCCGAGTCAAGCAACGCCAGCTAGAGAGGGAGACTCTGCCCAGGGCTTTTCAGCTCCTCCATGGCCATCCAGACATGCATCAGTGTTGTCCCAAGCGGGCAGTTCATACGCGCAGGACCGTGATTTGGATGTGCCCACCAGAGTCTTCCAGGAGCCCCAAACCCAGGACCCTGGCCCCCATCAGTGGTCATTCTGGACTTCTTGGGCGTACCACCAGGCCCAAGGCGTACCTGTGATCCCATCTCGCTCTGTTCCGTCAGAGCACTGGGTGCCAGAGGCGACAGTTAGCCGTCCCCCTCCGACCGGTACGGAGGAAGCCCCGGTTCAGCCACCGGACTCCCAGATCCCACTGGAACAGGAGGTCGTCCAGGAGCATGAGCCCACGCAGGACCCACTTGTCCCCAGCCTTTCTTCTTCCTCCTCCCCAGATGAGGCGGTGGCAGGAACGTCCTCCTCGGGCCCTCCTCGGGCCTTCCTCCAATCGACTTGAGGGCCCATCAGGACCTCCTGAGATGGGTGGCACTAAATATGAACCTCCAAGTGGAGGAAGTCTCGGAGATAGAGGATCCGGTCGTAGACATTCTGTTGGCTGACGCCCCCACTAGAGTGGCCCTACCATTCATTCGGACGATCTAAGCCAAGGTGGATACCATCTGACAGTCTCCAGCCTCTATCCCGCCCACGGTTACGGGAGTCGAACGCAAGTACATGGTACCCTCCAGGGGGTACGAGTACCTATATGTACATCCTCCCCCTTGCTCCCTTGTCCAGTCCATCAATGAGAGGGAACGCCATGGCCAGCAGGCACCAGCCCCTAAATCGAAGGAGGCTAGGCGAATGGACTTACTGGGCCGTAAGGTGTACTCGGCAGGGGCCCAGTAAGTCCAGCAAGCCCTGCTTAGCTGCTACAATTACAACACCTGGGTGGCGGTGGGCAAATTTACGGAGTTGGTTCCTCAGGACTCCCGTCAAGAGTTTGCTGCCCTCCTGGAAGAAGGGAAGAAAGTGGCAAGAACTTCCCTCCAGGCCTCATTGGATGCAGCTGACTCCGCTGCCAGGACTCTGACCTCGGGTGTTGCCATGAGGTGCATTTCATGGCTCCAGGTGTCGGGCCTTTCCCCGGAGCTGCAGCATACTATATAGGACTTGCCCTTCGATGGCAAAGGCCTGTTCTCCGAAAAAACTGACCCTAGGCTACAAAGCCTAAAGGACAGCAGGGTCACTATGCGCTCTCTCGGCATGCACACGCCGGTGACTCAGCGCCGGCCTTTCCGTCCCCAGCCCCACCGCCCTTACCCTGTGCCTAGACAAAGACAGGACTTTGGCAGAAGGCTTGGCCGAGGCGGTCGTAGGCGTCAGTCAGGGCCCCAAGGGGGCCAAAATCAGGGTCCCTCTAAACCACCAGCGGGGCCAAAGCCAAACTTTTGAAGGCACACCCGAGGACAGCGTACCAGTTATTACACAGGATCCATTCCCTCCCTTTTACAACCGCCTCTCCTTTTTCCTCCCTGCATGTTCCCATCTAACCTCAGATCGTTGGGTCCTACGCACGGTGGAACTTGGGTACCGCCTCCAGATTATTTCACTCCCCACCTCCCACCCTCCATCCTCGTCCCTCTTCAGGGACCCCTCTCACGAGCAATTCCTCTTGCAAGAGGTGCGGATGCTCCTCGCCGTAGGAGCTATAGAGGAGGTACCAAAGGACGAAAGGGGCAAGGGGTTCTACTCCTGCTATTTCCTAATCCCCAAGGCGAAGGGAGGTCTCAGACTTATCCTACACCTGCGTGAACTCAACAAGTTCATGATAAAGCTGAAGTTACGCATGGTATCCCTGGGGACCATCATCCCATCCTTGGATCCCGGAGACTGGTATGCTGCCCTCGATATGAAGGATGCGTATTTTCACGTTGCCATTTATCCTCCACACAGAAGGTACCTCCGGTTTGTGGCCAATCGTCAACATTTCCAGTTTACGGTCCTTCCGTTTGGCCTCTCTACAGCCCCAAGAGTATTCACAAAGTGCATGACTGTAGTCGCCGCCTCCCTCCGCCGCCGCCGGATACACGTTTTTCCGTAGCTAGACGATTGGCTCATTCGAGGGACCGCTGAGGCCCAAGTTACCCATCATGTGGGCATCGTCAAGGACCTATTCCTGTGTCTAGGCCTGATGATCAATATAGAGAAATCCACTCTGATTCCCACACAGAGAATAGAATTCATTGGGGCCATCCTGGACTCCAATCTCGCCAGAGCCTGCTTACCTCAGCCTCTGTTTCAGGCGATGGCAACAATTATACAAGGTCTATGGAACTTCCCGACAACTTCGGCTCGCACTTGCCTAGGTCTCCTGGGTCACATGTCTGCCTGCACGTTCATAACCAAACATGCCAGGCTTCGCCTCCGTCCACTCCAATCGTGGCTCACCTCGGTATACCACCCGAGCAGAGACAGCATAGACATGATCGTCACGATCCCCCCGAGCATCCTAGGCTCCCTCGACTGGTGGTCGACGCCCTCCCTGGTGTGTGCAGGGATGCCGTTCCATCTGCCTCACCCCTCGGTGTCCCTGACGATGGACGCCTCGTCTCTCAGCTGGGGTGCTCACCTTGGTCAGTTTCGCACTCAGGGCCTTTGGTCAGCTCAAGAGTTGGCCTTGCACATCAATGTCCAAGAGCTGAGAGCAGTCCGCCTTGCGTGCCAGGCGTTTCAGCGGCACCTACAAGGCCGTTGTGTCTCAGTGTTCACAGACAACACAACGGCCATGTATTACATAAACAAGCAGGGAGGAGCACGGTCCTCCCCTCTTTGCCAGGAAGCCATCCAGCTCTGGGACTTCTGCATAGCCCAATCGATAGACCTGGTAGCGTCCTTTCTCCCAGGGGTCCAGAACACTCTGGCGGATCGCCTCAGCAGATCCTTCCTGTCTCTCGAGTGGTCGATTCGTCCGGACGTTATCCATTCCGTTTTCCGGAAGTGGGGCTTTCCCCGCATAGACCTATTCGCTTCTCGTGAGAACAGGAAGTGCCAGACGTTCTGCTCATTCCAAGGCCTCTCCCCAGGTTCGATCTCAGATGCTTTTCTGATGCCGTGGACGAGCCATCTGCTGTATGCTTTTCCACCGTTCCCACTGGTTCACAGGGTCCTGCTAAAACTCCGCAGGGACAGAGCGCACCTGATCATGATCGCTCCAGCGTGGCCCAGGCAGCACTGGTACACCATGTTGCTAGACCTGTCGATAGCCAACCCGATTCCCCTGCCTCTTCGCCCAGACTTCATAATGCAGGATCACGGCAGACTTCACCACCCAGACCTGCAATCCCTGCACCTCACAGCATGGCTGCTGCGTGGCTAAACTGATCCGAGTTACGTTGCTCTGCCTCCGTACAACAGGTACTCCTGGGTAGTAGGAAACCTTCCACACGGTTAACATATCTGGCCAAGTGGAAGTGTTTCTCCTGCTGGTGCAAAACGCACAATGTTACTCCCACCGAGGTCCCAATCCATTCCATCTTGGGCTACCTCTGGTCTCTCAAACAGCAGGGCCCGGCGGTGTCATCATTGAGGGTGCACTTGGCAGCCATCTCTACCTTCCACCCAGGGGAGAGTGGCCGCTCCGTTTTCTCGCACCCTATGGTTTCTAGGTTCCTCAAGGGCTTGGAGCACTTATACCCCCAAGTTCGCCGCCCCGCCCAAACCTGGGACCTCAACCTGGTTCTAACCAGACTTATGACTGCCCCATTCGAGCCACTGGCAACCTGCTCGCTGCTATACCTGTCCTGGAAGACAGCTTTCCTCGTAGCCATTACATCGGCCAGACGAGTCTCCGAGCTTCGGGCTCTCACGGTGGACCCACCGTATACTGTGTTTCACAAGGACAAGGTGCAGTTGCGACCACATCCGGCCTTCCTCCCTAAGGTGGTGTCAGCCTTTCATATCAACCAGGATATCTTCCTTCCGGTCTTCTTTCCGAAGTCCCACTCATCGCGAAGGGAGCAACAATTGCACTCCCTAGACGTCCGTAGGGCGCTCGCATTTTATATCGAGTGAACAAAGCCCTTTCGTAAAACGCCCCAACTCTTCGTCACTGTGGCAGACCGAATGAAGGGCCTACCTGTCTCCTCCCAGAGGATTTCTTCTTGGGTGACGTCATGCATCCACACCTGCTATGACTTGGCCCATGTTCCATCGAGCCACCTCACTGCGCATTCCACCAGGGCTCAGGCTTCTTCTGCTACTTTCCTGGCTCACATACCCATCCAGGAGATATGTCGCGCAGCTACCTGGTCCTCGGTCCATACCTTTGCCTCACATTATGCACTGGTCCAACAGTCCAGAGATGATGCAGCCTTTGGCTCAGCAGTTTTGCATTCTGCAACATCTCACTCCGACCCCACCGCCTAGGCAAGGCTTGGGAATCACCTAATTGGAATCGATATGAGCAAGCACTCGAAGAAGAAAAGACGGTTACTCACCTTTGTAACTGTTGTTCTTCGAGATGTGTTGCTCATATCCATTCCAAACCCGCCCTCCTTCCCCTCTGTCGGAGTAGCCGGCAAGAAGGAACTGAAGGGCCGTTGGGTCAGCAGGGGTATATATTCGGCGCTATAGCGGCGCCACTCCAGGGGGTGACCCAGCTGACCCACCGAGTGTTGCTAGGGTAAAAATCTTCCGACAAACGTGCACGCGGCGCACGCACACCTAATGGGAATGGATATGAGCAACACATCTCGAAGAACAACAGTTACAAAGGTAAGTAACCGTCTTTTCCCATAAGACTTGCCTCTTTTGTCTCTCCGTTCTGCTTGAGGGTTGCCAACTCTGACTGAAGCTATTCCAGGAGAATTTTCCCCCAGCATAACGTAATGTCATTTTCTTAAAATATCCTATTAAAATCTTCTGGATTTTTTTCAATAGTCACCAGGAGATCGATACTGATTCGGGAAGACTCCAGGCCAATCCTGGAGGGTTGGCAACCCTATTCTGCTCCAGAGTGTGCCCTGGGATCCACCCTGTTTTCATGCAGCTTCTCCTTTCAATTGAGCTCTTTCAGCCCTTTATAGGAAGCACCTGACCTCTTCCCATCTAGATCTGATAATCCCCTCTCCCAGGCCAAAACACCTGGTCTAAAAAAAAAGGTCAGTTTCCAAACAGGGCGGGCTGTCCCAAGGTCCCATGGCCCTTTGAGCGGCAGACTACCCTGTCACTGTGAACAAAGAAAATACAACACAGGCGGCTACCTTCTGATTTAAAACCATGTTCATGCTAGTGAAAAGAGATCCAGAGTTTGAAACAGTTTTACAAGTCTTCCAATACCAATGTCAGATGTACTAACTCATGTGACACTGGATCATTCCCTTCCACACACTGATATTATTTGAATACGGTTCTGTAACACAGATGCAGCACAATTTAAAACCTGTGCATTGTGGACATAAACCATACAACCCAGATTTAAACCATAGTGAATTCTTAAACCTGGTTTAAAAATACTAGTGTGAATGGGATTTCAGGTGTCTACTGCACAGAGTTTAGTAACTTGATTGTTTGTAGCGTTCCTCCACAAACCAGTGTCTTGTCATTGAAGAGCCACTTTATTGGTTGTGGTGTCATTTAGAAGGTATTATCTTCTCCTTGCTAAAAATAAGGGATTAACGTCTCAACCAATAAGAGCAAGTTACAGTAGCTAGGCCCTCTAGAATGTTCAGTCAACCTAAAATCTAAGTACAGATTGACTAACTGGAGTGCTGCAGGCAAGATGGCATGGACTTGAGGCAAATTGATTATCAGATGTTCTGCTGAAGAAATACTAAAATGTATCAGAAATCATTCTGCACACCATAAACCCCAAATTCAAATGTGGCTTGAATTTTTGCAGTCCTTTTTCTTTTGTAGTGACAATTTAGAAAAGGATCTTCCGGATACCATCTCATATATGATTTTAACTGATGATCTTATAGGTCGTATTCAGACTGAGACCAAGTGAATGAACAATTTCATCCTTTTGCATCATTTCTGCTGTGACACACTGTATGTTTTTAGTGTCAAAAACAGAGTTTTGATTACAAGCACATTTGTGTGAAAGATATTAAACATTCATCATCATCGTTTCTTCTTATTTAACATCTGTATTGCAGTAGCACGTAGAGACCCCAGAGAGGTCCGGTGCCCCATTGTGCTAGGCGCTGTACAGATGTATAGGTTATCTGTACCAAAGAGCTTCCAATCTCAAAAAGGCGAATTTTGACAGTTTTAGCAAAGGTCTGATTTCTGTTTTATTGCTCCAGTCCATTATTTCTTTCTGTTAGTAAAATAAAATAAAAATATCCTGAACAAAGAGCTAAAAGCAAGTCCTGGAAAACCAAGTAGCTGAATTAAATGAATTATACGAGCATATGGCATGAAAATAGCTGAAAAAGGGCATCTCTTTACACTACTTGCTCTGTCATTTGTTTAATTTATTTTTCTTTTGTACAATAGAGGCACTGTCAACTTTGTAAAAGTTGAAGCAGTACAGTAAATCCTGTGTCTTCCCCCCATACAAAAAGCCACTTTGTCTCATTCTTAGCATTTTATTATAAAAACAGAGATTGCTTTACCAGACTCTGCAGGTTATCTTGTATGGAGCTCTCTCTACATGTCCATTATGTCTTAGGGACTAGTAGATGTAAATTCATTTGGTGACATTAGCCAAGTTAAACCACCCTCTCTTGTCTGAAAAGATCAAGGTCAAGGCTTTCTAAAGTGGCTAGAGATTTGGGAACCCAACTTGCGACACTTTAAGATGCCTGATTTTCAGAAGGTGTGCAACAGTGTGTGCAAATCAAGCTCCTTTTAAGATGTTTCAAATTACACACCCAAAATCACTAGCCACTTTTGAAAAATCTTGACTAACAATACTATATAGAATACTTGCTTGGCTGAATAATTAATAGGACCTTCAGTCATAACAAAACAAGAAAAAATGTCTTGGCCTCATGTCTGTTTTCCATTTGGCTCAAATATGACAATAATTGTATTTCATTAGAGAAATGTAGGGACCACTGCCACTAAAGTTGAAAAGCAAAGTTGTGAAGAGAAGAGGATATGAAAAGTCAGTCAGTGAAAGTCTCAGAGAGCAGAACGCCTTTGATTAAACAACAGTAAGACTAAGATTTTGTGGCAGATATTTTTAGTAAAAGTCATGGACAGGTCACGGGCAATAAAGAAAAATTCACGGAACCCTATGACCTGTCCCTAACTTTCACTAAAAATATCCCTGACGAAAGGGCAGGTGGGTTCAGCACTCACTGCTGCTGTGGCTTGGGGTCCCCCGCTGCTGCAGTCACTGGGAGCTCTGGAATCCCCGCCACACAATGGCTGAGCAGCTCTGGGGGGCCCCTGCCATCAGTGGTAGCAAGGAGCTCCGGGGGGATACCCTGCCACCTGTAGTGAGTGGGAGCTCTGGGGTCCCTTGCCACCGGTGGGGGCTGAGCTGCTGTGGGGTCCCCTCACCCCACATGGTGGCTGGGAGCTCTGTGGGTGTCCCCGCCGCCCACCGCGGTGGGGCAGCTGCAGGGTCCATCTGCCACAGCTGGGCAGCTGTGGGGGGTCCCCCCACTAGGGCAGGGGCTGAGAGTTGCGGGGCGGGGTGGGAGGAGCAGGCTGGGAGCTCCAGCCCCAGGACAAAAAATGTCACGGAGGTCTCTGGAAGTCACGGATTCCATGACTTCCATGACCTATGTGATATAATCGTAGCCTTAAACAATGGCAGTGGTGGAACCTGATTCTTTTTTCACATACACCATTTTTATACTAGTTTAACACCATTGGGTTCAATAGTTACTCCTAATTTACACTGGTGTCATTGAAATCAGAGTCAAGCCCCAGACTCCTAAAGTCCCACTTGCCCTTCAGGGTGAAATCTATTGAGTAGCAATATGTTCTTGTAAATGAACAAACTTTCTTCAGGATAAGATGGAATTTTAAGGCTCTGGGACTGTACGTTATGTAATTCTGTCTCTATTCCTCAAAAGCAAATAGGTTAAATAAATGGAGCAACATGTTAGACCAAGTTTGCCACTGAGGCCTAGTTTGGTGCAGAGGCACAGAATCTCTGGGTGGCCTTCTATATCCTCCATGTGGTTTCTGGGGACCTGCCAGGGAAACAGCATATCCTGCAGGCTATTGCACAGCTGGAGGACAAATTGATCCCTTCCCCATAGGATGATGTGAGGGTTCCTCATGAAAATTTCCTACGCAAAACCCATTCCCAGGGGTGGGGATGATTGAGCCCAAAATAATAAAAACTGAGCTGGTTTTGGTCATAAAAGCAAAAAAAAAAAAAGGCTTCAAATAGCAAAGGGACTTAATTAGGCTTAAGTCATTGAGATTTGCTACTGCAATAATTAAACAAATTTCCATACATGTTTATTATTATTCTTTTAGTTCTCAGTTTTTAACATAATCCATTGAAAGCCAGCTAGTTAATCATTAAGAAAAGTGAAAATTTCCCAGACCAGATAAAATGTAATGTTGCCCTGGACTTGGCAAATTCCCCCACCATGCATTTCTAAATAAAACTCTGTCTTTTGGGTGACATCAATAATAAACTGAGAAACTTGTGATTCAGCAAAAGCGATGTGTTTTCTCCAATACATTAATATATTTCACAAAATAATGAGCTGCTTCATTTGAGAATTTATTTCAAGCACTGGATGATACTGTTACATATTAAAAAAGAACTCTACTTTCAGTGTTGCAAGTTCTTTGGTATCCTTGATTTGTTTATCTGTACCCAAAGAATCTACAAGTTGCTTAATTTACAAATTTACCAGAGCTTCCCATGGACTCCTACTAGAGTTTGGTGTCTCTGACATCATCAAAGCTCCAAGAATTTGATGATGTTTTCTCCAGCTCCTATTAAGAACATCTTTTGGAGGAGCTGAGGTTCCTTTTCATCGTGACTGTATCATTGAAATTGCTGATGCAGTCATCCCACTGGTCCCGCTCCTCTCTTGGTCCCTACCCAAAACCCATTGAAGTCAATGGAAAGGCTTCTGTTGTCTTCAGTTGGCTTTGGATCATGCCACTGGAGTGCTACTCGTGAGCCATAGAACTATTTCAGCCACTATGCAACTAGGGCTCCACAATGATATGCTGTAAATAAGAACAGGATAAGTAAATTTGGTGTCTAATGTGTTACGGGTGCTGAATATAAGAAGGGTCAGTGTATCAGTGTTACAATATACAGTTTTAGCAAAACATAAATAATAGAATGATGGGGTAATGAAAAAAGCTACAGTCTTGATAAACAGAGTGTGATGAACATTGCTGACAGCAAATATGTTTTGATGAGGATACCTTTTGCTGAACTCAAGAGCTCAGAACATTGAACTTCAGGAGTTCTCGCTGGGTCTTAATGCAGAACCCATAGAGGTAATTTGTTTATATAGAGATATACAATGTCTTTGGAGAACAACTGGTTCTGGAAAGTTATTCAATATTATCTCAATATTTATTTAGATTTTAAATAATAAAAATACACCTCTCCAAGACTCTAGGTGTCCTAACGTTATTAATAACGCCATAAAGTCCCAGCAGCATTGATTTAACAGGAACTCAGACAGATACTTACAGAAACTTTTATCCACACCTTCATAGTCTCAGCCCACCAAATACCCCATCAAACATGCCCACCAAATTCAGGCTATTTCAGACCAAATTAACATGAATCTGTTCTTGTGTAGTGATCTGAATAGCATGATTTGGCATTATGTGCTTCCTTAATTTAGCAGCCATACTGTTTGTCCATTGACACTGATGCAATGCAAGGTAGACTATGCGTAATCAGATTCTAAGTGAGATGGAAGTACACGTTAATAGTTCAATCAGAATTTAGATTTTCCGCTAGTGTTGCTGTTCTAGTGCAGCATGCCAGGGAGGACATACAAGTATGCTGAGAAGCCAAGTGATGTTGATGATCAGAAGAGAAAAGGAAAATCTGCCACCTCCTGAATTTTTTGTGGTAAGAAGTCTTGTGGGAAGAGCTGATGCAGCATTTGATTCTCACATTAGAAGAAGTAATATTTTGTATAATGTTTGAGAAGACAGTAGAAGCAGTACAGAGAGGGATGCTAGAAAGGAAATTTCTGAATTATACTTAAGGCTCCTGGTTTTGTGGGGTTTATTTTCATTTTTGGGTATTTATTTTAAGCCATTTTTGTAGTGCAGCTAGCCAGCAAAATTGTGTGTGCATGCTCTCTCGTTTATATATATATATATATATATATATATATATATATATATATATATATGATGTGTACATATTCTACAAAAAGCCAAACCTTCATGGTATAAAAGTTGTTATGAGAGACTACTAAAAAAGCTGAACTTTCCCTTCTCCCACCACCCCAGCCCTCCAAAAATACAGTTATCAAGTATGGTTTACATAGTTGAATGAGCATAGTTATACCCTGAAAATCTGTATCATTGAATTTGCTGGCAGTAATATTCTGTCACACAAACCTGCTAGGCTCTCGCATGACAGTTGTAGATTATCTTCCCACACTCCGATCTCAAAAGTTACTTAGAGCATGTCTATATTATAAGCTTTTGCCGATGCAAACTATGTTGGCATAAAGCTGCCACAGTATATCGCTTGCCACAGTATATCATTGAATTTGCTGGCAGTAATATTCTGTTCTGTTTCAATAGTATTTCACATTTACGAAACAAGCCCTACACATTTATGCTAAATACAAAATATAGTTGGGGGAGAAGACACTCTAAAAATAAAGGTGGAGGGCCTGAGTCCCAGACAACAACAAAAACTGGGTGTTTATGTCAGACAATGCAATCTGAAGGATACTGTGATAGCTTTATGCTGGCATTTGTCAAGAGTTATTGTCTGAGCTGATATTTCCCTTGTAAAGGCCTCATTGTAAACTGATTTTACATGCCATTACACAAAGGAAGGTGGAACTCTTCCAAGTCCTGCACAACTAAGAAATATTTACCTTCCCCAACTCAGACCAGAACACAAGGAACTTATTTTCCAAGCAGTGCATGATTGTCAGGTGAATGCATTGTTGGATGAAATAACAGACTTATGTGGCTGAAGGGAGCTATCATTATTCATCCTTTTTTTCAGAGCTAGTAAGAAACTTCTTTTGCTAGATATTGAATGGCTAGATAGCTTAAAATTATTCTACTCTCAGCCATGCTTTACTAAGGGTACTACAGAAAGTTGATTTTGACAGAGTTTTTTGCATGATGTCTCATAATGCTTCTTTAATGAAAACAGCTGTTAGATCAGTTTTTAGTGGCATTTCCCAATGCCATTCCTATGACTTGCATACCACATGCACTCAACCTCTTCCTGGAAAAATGGCCAAGAGGATTTGACGACTTAAACAGCATATGTGCTGTCATAAAAGAGAATGTTCTGCCAAAATCCCCTGCACTGTTACAAGTTGAGACAACTTATGAATTCAGAAGAAGTCATTGTACCCAAAATACCTCTCCGTGTCACACAAACCTGCTAGGCTCTCGCATGACAGTTGTAGATTATCTTCCCACACTCCGATCTCAAAAGTTACTTAGGGCATGTCTATATTATAAGCTTTTGCCGATGCAAACTATGTTGGCATAAAGCTGCCACAGTATATCGCTTGTGTGCATGCATACTTAGCTCCTCGTGATGGCATTGTGTGTAACCACCTGGAGTGCTTGTTTCGCTGCACAGCATGGTGCACTATGGATAGCCACTGTGTTTTGGGAAGTTTTGGGAGTGGATGGTGGGGCAGACACAAGTCATGCAGGTGAGACTGGTAGCAAGGGATCAATTTCCCATCATGCAACTTTCTCCATCCCATAATCCCATCTATATCCCTTAATTTTTCTCCTATTAAAAAAACTGCATGAACCCAGATGGCCCTTCTTGCTGCCTGTCATATTTGACAAAAGCATGGAGCATGGAGCCTGCACACTTCTGCACTATTGTCATGAGTGTTGCAATCACAGGATGCATGATACTCTGATATTTGCAGAGTTGAAAGAAAAACCGAATCAGCAGGGAATATGACAGTTTTGTGGAGGACAGATTGCTGTGGAACACATCAAGAACCAATTCAAAGTTGTTGGTGTCATTTATGGAGCAGCTGCAGATCGTGGAGCACCACTTCTGGGTCTGGGAAATGAGCACTGACTGTTCAGGTCGCATCATAATGCAGGGTTAGGGATGACGAGCATGTCTGCAGAACTTTTGGATTCACAAGGCCACATTTCTGGATCTGTGTGCCAAGCTCATCCCAGGCCTCCAGTGTTGGGACACCAGAATGAGAGCTGAACTGATAGTAGAAAAGCGAGTGGTGATTGCACTGTGGAAACTCGCGACATCAGATTGCTACCGGTCAGTGAGAAATCATTTTCGAGTTGGAAAATTCACTGTGGGGGCCATTGTTATGCAAGTGCTCAGGGCCATTAATGGTCTCCTGCTACACAGGACTGTGACTCTAGGCAACATGCAGGACATAGTGGATGGATTTGAAGCAATGGGGTTCCCGAACTGCACTGGAGCGATATATGGCACTCATATCTCTATTTTGGCACCAGTCCACCTGGCCACAGAGTACATCAACAGAAGGGCTATTTTTCTACAATTATGCAAGCTTTGGTGGATCACTGGGGATGCTTCACTGACATCAGTATTGACTAGTCAGGGAAGGTGCATGACACTTGCATCTTTAAGAACACAGGACTGTTCAGAACATTGCAAGCGAGGACTTCCTTTCGCAAACGGTGGGTTACCTTTGGTGATGTTGAAATGCCAGTGGTGATCCTGAGGACTCAGCCTACTTCTTGCCCCCCTGGCTCATGAAGCTGTATGCTGGCCACCTCGAGAGCATGAAGGAAAGATTCAGCTACCAGCTCGGAAGTTGCAGAATGACAGTTGAATCTGCTTTTGGTAGTTTGAAGAGATGCTGGCGTTGTTTACTCACAAGACTGTGAGTAAAAATCTAAGTGAAAAAAAAATCCCAATGGTTATAGCTGCCTGCTCTGTCCTACATAATATCTGTGGAGCAAAGGGGGAAAAGTTGCCGCCGGGATAGAGAGTGGAGGTGAATTTGAGCAGACAGACACAAGGGCTATTAGAAGAGCTCAACCCTGAGCTATATGGCTCAGGAAGGCTTTGAAAGAGCACTTTAACAGCGAGCAACAGTAATCTGTTGTGGTGGACTGTGCTCTACTTGGCTCTGCAGTTTCTCTCACAGGTCAGTGTATGTGAAGCTGTAATTGTCCTTATTGTATCCTGGTGTGGAGTGGTAGGGCCTCTGGTGCCATGTGAAGTATGGAGGGGCGGGGATGTAAAAGGCACTGAAATGGAGTTCTCCATTTATATAGCGGGGGTGCTGAGAGCCATTGAACCAAACTGTAAACCCTGCATATAATGGAAACCACTTCAAACCAGGGGGTGCTGCAGCACCCCCGCATGCCTAGTTCCAGCACCTATGTACTCTTGGCCCTTCTCCTGTCCGCTCTTTCCTTTTACAGGCTGTCTGCAATATTCACCTTCCAGGCTATTTGCTCATGGTCTGATGCAGCACTGGCTTGCAGGACCTCATTGAACAGAACATCTGGAGTCCTCTTTTTTTCTCCTCCTTATCTGGATCAGGCTTTTTGCAGCTGTGGAGCGGGAATCCCTCAAGGCTTCAATGGTAGCAACTACAGATAAAACACGCACAGGTACCATTGTCAGTACAGTCACAACAGTAAGCAAAACTTAAGATTCAGAACTCCCTTCCCTTGCTCCCCTAAAGTTTTGAACAAGACATGCTTATTGACACTTCTGCTCTTCAGCCCCAGCCATGGTGAGTATGACCCAGGAGAGGTTAGGGAAGTGAGGAGGCAATTACTCAGTTGCATGAATCTATGAGTACAGGGCAATGGCACTGCGTACTGGCACCATGTTTCACAGGTGGTGGTGATTGTAGCTGATATTTGGTAAATAGCTCAGTCTTAAGGGTAATAAAGTCACAGAGAGCACAGCTGCTGCTGGTTTCCAAAGTCACCTGGCCCCTTATGCTGCTAGCCTGTTTACTGCAATAGTGCCTGCAAAGTTCTTGCTTACTGGCATGGGAAAGTGTCTACAGTGAAGGATGAAATAAGGCTGTCGTCCCTAGAAACCTTTGAGAGAGAATTGCAAAGTACCTTCATGAAAGTGTATTGAAATCCATAAGGAGGACTCAAAGGACATCCCTGTGTACCTAAACAAACTGGTACACATGGCCTTCCCACCCCCTCCCGTCCCCACCTAACTGCAGCAGATTGAAAAGCAGATAATGCTACCTCTTTTAATATGAGTAAAACAATGAAAGGTCGATAGAGATGTCCTGTTAAGTCGGGGGCACCATTAGTACATCACTGCAATGGGAAATACATTTACACACTTACCTGAGGTGCCTTCCCCTTAATCAGGCTTGCCAGTGCTTGAGTGCCATGACAGATTGGACTGCAGTGAAGTCTCAAAGGTCTTGGCTCATAGCATAGCTGGATCCCCCGGTCGCATGTCAAGTATGGTATGCAGCTCATTGTAAAAGTGGCAGGTCTGCAGCTCAGCAATGGATTGACTGTTGCCTCCATGGCGTTCTGATATGCCTGCTGCAGCTTCTTCACATGGCACTGCTGCGGATCGCTGTTGTACCCCTTCTCCTGCATCCCATGCAACCTGCTTGTAGATTTCCACTTTTCTATGGCTGGTCCATAGCTATACCCGCACTGCCCCATCTTCCCACAGGCCCAGGAGAGCCAATATCTCCTGTCTGCACCAGGCCAAACCGCATCTGGAGCATGTAGCCAGCATAGTTAGTTGGGCAGTTGCGCACAACAATGGAGAGCTGCTAGGTGTGCTTGCCAAGGTGGACAGTCAGGAAAGGGCGTTTCAAAAAATTGGGGGGTTTTAAAGGGTGTGGAAGAGCTTCAGGTCTATGTGACTGCTGGGCAGTGGAGTTCACATTTGTGCCCAGAGAGGTCAGTGTCAGGCATTGTGGGACAGCTGCTGGAGGACTGTTAGGGTCAATGTAGCTAACAGTCTCACACTGCATTGACCTCAGTACATTGACCATGACTCAGTGCTTGCTTACACCAGTGGGAGACAAATTTAAGTGTAGACACGTGCACAACTAGGTTGATGCAAGGCAGCTTACATCCACCTAACTTGGTAGTGTAGGCCAGGCCTCAGTTTTCTATGGAGCAATCTACCAAAACTACTAGTACAGTAGTTAATCAGTAAACAAACCAGCGAAAGAAGGAAACAGCAGAACTATTCCACAGTGTATTCCTAACTGGAGATGTGTTTAGATTGTCCACAATAATTGAGGACTTTATATTTAACTCAGCACAATATGTTTTAATTGCACAAAAATTAGAAACATTTTCCATGAATCAGTTGGGAACAGTGGGAAAAACATGAATTTGTCCGACTTTGGTTTGTTCTGCAGCACTTAACTGATTAATCAGCTATTCCATTAGCATTTCCCTCACTGAAACTTGATGAGAAGACCATTTTCCATTGGGCAGATGTAAAAATATCTTTAAATAAATAAAAATCTTTTTGGAAAAGCTTCCTATGCTTTTTCTGTTTCTTTACAATTGCAAAGAGACTGCTGAAATGGGGAAATCTCTAGAGTGAACAATCTGTTCTCTTCTGCTCCCCAAACGGTATGCAACTGGAGTGACCATTATGAACCCTTTAATGCATCAATGGCACCTAGACTATAACACTATTGAAAACTGCAGTTTCTGTGCACTTTGAGAAGGATTACTGGTTCAGTATGTATTGCAGGCAGAGCCTACAAGTAATTGAATATGAAATTGCCCAGAACTTTGGGAGTTCTGTGAAATAGTTTTGCTGTTCAGTCTATCTCCAGTGGTGTACATAGGAAGGAAAGATCTGCTTTTTACAGAGCTTTTGCCTCATGTACTGGCCTTCTTGCCACTGAGACTGAATGTGTAACATTTTTTTTTCTCCCTTCTGTAAGAACTCTTGTAAGAGTTAATCTCAGAAGGAGAATTCAGAAGAGAAATAAGAGTGGAAATGGAAACTCCCAGAAAAGAGATTATTTGATTCGGACTTTGTCTGTTTTGGGGAGTTTAATAGCTATGTGAAAATTTAAAATAATAGAACATGTCCAAATATCATAGATCTTTCTTCTGTGCTGTGAAGGGGAGATCTAGCTGGAGGATAATAGACTGCACTTTTTGTTGATGAATGGTTTAGATATTGATCAACTGGAAAAGAAAAAGGAAACACAAATAGTCATTCCTGCCAAGCTCCTTTACTTTCTACAGCTGTTTACTACTTTTGTTTTCCTGTTTTTGAGCTTTAAGAACCATGTTAATGTGAAAAAACATTGTGCTAGGACTCTGTAGCAAAACTGTCAGTACTTTAATTAAAGAAAAAGTAGATAGCATATGTTTATGTTTCCTTTGGATGTGTGTGTCTCTTTCCAACTTAAGAACTAAATGTGTTACAAAAACAGATGTAGTGAAAATAAACAAGAGCGGTCTCATTTCCTTCAGTGAAGAAAGCTCACAATTACTTGGCCGTAACATCGTACCCTATCAAACAATTTTGCTGACCGCAGTTTGCCTGCCCAAAGTGCTGGATTTATCACAACTGATAAAAGATCTGAGGTGTCAGACAAGAATTCAGCTGCACAGAAAAGGGGGAAGAGTGGGTCATAATGCAATAACATATTTGAGGTGCTGTTCTTGCCAACAGTTAATGGGGAAATTCATTTCATGAAGCACTGTTTATAGACTGACATCTGGAGAACTTCTCAACCTGGATCATTTCCAATCTTTGAGATTTATATGCTGTTCTTGCTTTTTTGGTAAATAGCTCACTTTTCTGCTTGATATAGTTTACTTAAATAATTATCAATGGATGTGAATGATTATGCTACTATGATTTTTTTCAGTCCTTGGGATGGACAAAAGTTCATAATAGTAGGTTGCTAAAATAGATGATTAGTGGGAACCCCTGAAACAACATGCACTTGCACACGCAGGGACACACACACAAACATGACAATTTAAAGAGAACTGTCTGAATGTAAAGATAAAGATCTATCGGATTTAAACGTGTTGACTAGCACCCATGCAGTCCGAAGGTGTGAAGGACTTGGAGTTGTAATGATATTTTCAGTTTGGTGATATTTGTCCTATGAAGTGAAAAATGTTTTCAAAGGGTAAAAACTGAATTAAGTGCAGTTTAAACTGTATATTCACCACTGATCCAGCTCCTTTTCAGGTCAGTTGAATGACTACCATGGCATTCAGTGAAATTTAGAGCAGGCCCATTTTCATTTTGAAATGCAGTAAGAGAGACACCATACATTAATAACTCTGTCCCGTGTGAGTGGAGGCATAGACATGTAGCTTCTAGGTGGATTTATTCTACTTGTGGTAAGAACAATATATGTTACATGAAAAAATTATTTATCCAAGCAACTCTGTAAATATTCCAAGGATTTGGACCTACAGCATAGCAGCATTACACATTCAGTCTTCATTACTAATGTTAAAGCCCTGCCTTAAAAAACATTTGCTTTATGAATAAAATTGTATTCCTTTTTGCACATGTATACATAAAAATGAGTATTTTTTTGGCACAGGATTGACATTGGGTAAAATTTTCAAAAGCATTTAAGTCACATTTTCAGAAGTGATTTAGGCACTTAGGAGCCTAATCCTATGTATTTTCAATTAGATTTAGACTCATAAATGCCTAAATTACTTTTGAAAATGAGACATAGGTTCCTAAACTATGTAGGCACTTCTGAAAATTTTCCCAGTAACCATATAGCAGTACGTGTTTCCCTCCTGACTCCAGGAAATACAAAGGGACTGATACTGCTGCCATTGAAGCCAATGGCAAAATCCATCTTGGTTTTTACAGAGATGGGATAAGGCTCATAGTAAGGATGCATATAACAGGAAATGTACAGCTATCTAATACGCAAACCATTATATATTTTGTACAGGGAGCATTAATGCCAAAATCAGTAGAAATTGTATCCATATGGTAGGGAGGTAGGATAAACCATATAGAAAAAAAAGAAAGTCAGATTATAGTATGTATACATTTAGACTGTGACTTTCACAGGTACCTAAGGAAGTCAGGAGCCCAGCTACCATTGAATTTCAATGGGACTTCCTTGAAAATGCCAGCATCATATGTAAGAACACACTCATTAACAGGGGTCTTTTATAGCATATCTAAATCACTGAAACAAAATTAATATTTTCCAGGGTGGACACCTCTCCTTTCTTGAAGGTGTCCATGGCAGACAGAAAGCCGTGTCTTCTTGTGGTGATGGAGTTCAGTGGTTCTGGAAATGTGGAGCACCATAGTATTCAACAGAAGATTGGTTTTATGTGTTCAGAAAAAATTGATCACTTATTGTGTGATATGGCGGGTGTCGCACTCCCGCTCCCCTGGTACTTGGCCACTCCAGGAATTGCTCTTCTTTTAGTGTCCACTCTGTATAATTTATTCCCCTCCACCAACACCTGTACAGTGCAACACACCAGTCCTAATCCCTATGAACTTCAGCCACTGTTCATCAGGGCCCTGTGAGGAAAAGAGATTTGTCTTCCTTGGGATGGCCTTCAGTGCAGGCACAGTTAGTGCCATCCTCCCACATCCTGATGCCTTCCTTCCTGCCTAGTGCTGACCCATCTATTAGACCTGAGCACTCTGTCACATACTGTAAGAAAGAAATCCTACATCTCAAATTTTTTCCCCATCTTGCCTCTTCCTTCAGCCAGTGATACGCACCTCAGTGCATCTGTCATTTCCTTCTTCTGAGAAATCTGAGGTATAATTCTCTGCCCTTCCTGGTGCACAAGTTTCACACTTCGTCTTCATTCAAATCCCTTTTTGAAAATTCACTTCTTCCATGAGCTGAGTAAATGCTAAACCTCACCAATATAATGCCACCGTCATCCCAGTGTGTGGAAAAAAGTTTATGGCATCCACATCTTCTGTGGTGTCTGATCTTTAGCTTAAATGGTCCAAGGATGAAGGGTAAAATCCAGCCTTACTGAAGTAAATAGCAAAACTTCCATTGACTTCAGTGAGGCCAGGATTTCACCCCCGTGTTTTTGTTTGTGTCTTGTACAGCTGTGATCACAGTGTCTACACTTACAACATAGTAATAATGTCTGGTTTTTATATAACAGCAGGTAAAGTGACCCAACATAAAATATTGGTATACTACAAATTCTGTTGAAGGGTACGGAATATGTTGAATGTATGTGTTGTAAATGAGGCTGATAGTATGTTTTCCAGTTTTTTCAGAGCCTGTTTGCTTTGTGTGTAACCTATGCAGTCCCCCAGTTTAAATGGTGAAATTCCAGTTCTCACTGTTCTCTATCAGGAAAGTACGGTAATGGAAAAAATGAATTTTGCTTTTAGTGCTGGTACGTTTTGACAGTATCAGTTGACAAGTAAATCTTAACAAACCTCTGACATCAAAACCAAGAGCAGGAAGTCCCGCTTCCTTCCAACCAATAGCATGGGGTGCCTAAGGGCAAATAGACATTTTCCGACTCTGATTCAGTTACCATCAACTGGAAAATAGTGCTAATGACTAATGAAATAGTTTGGCATCAAAAGCCATTAATTCTCAAGGCCACATAACCTATAGAGTTTCAGTTTTCAGAGCAAACTTTTCAAAGTTCTTTTATTTGTCTCCAGAAACCCAATATGCACTAATGGGTTATGTGACTTTTCACTCATAATCTCAATGTTTAATACATGATACCACTCTCAGGTTGTTATTTGTATGGATCTTTAATGATTTATCATGTGTTTACAGATTAGTGTTTAACAGGATAGATTTTATCTGAGGAACAAAAATTACAAGTATCCTAATTTGAATATTAGAGGAATAGTTTCCAGTTCTTTGAGTCATATAGTTTACATTTTACAGTCACAGTTTGCAGGTGGGATTAGATGCGCTGGAGATTAACAAATACTTTATTTTCATTGGATGTATGTATATTTATATTTAACATGTTTTTCAGTAGCAAAGTATTACAGTATATTAACATATCATAGTGTTCGTATTTCCTGTTATCAGATTTGCCCTGCCCACTTCTGTTTTGTGGTGGACATTTTAGGAATCGCTGCTTGTGCTAATACCTCTCTTTTCACATTAGGTTTACCACTAGCTCCCAAACTTCTTCCCCGAACTGAAAGGATAGGAGATTCAGCCACCTCTGAAATGACATATTGAGTCCATGACACATCAGAAATTGGCCGGCTCATGCCTTCTCTCTTTCCTGAAAATCAAGAATGCTGGGTCAGGTTTTTCAGTGGTGTAAACAGGGCCAGCTTCAGGGTTTTTGCTGCCCCAAGCAGCAAAAAAAAAAAAAAAAAGCTGCGACCGCGATCAGCTCTACCGCCACCGCTTCAGTCTTTGGCGGCAATTTGGCGGCTGGTCCTTTGCTCTGAGAGGGAGTGAGGGACCTGCTGACGAAGAGCCAGATGTGCCGCCCCTCACCGTTGGCCGCCTCAAGCAGCTGCTTGCTGGGCTGGTGCCTGAAGCCGGCCCTGGGTGTAAATCAGCATAGGTTTATTGCACTCAGCAGAGCCACCTTGATTTACATCAACTGATGATCTAGTATATTATCAATATTCACTATGTCTGATCTTCACTGTGTTAAAAATCAGGGATCCCAAAGTTGCTGGAGAAGCTGGTTTTTCTGCCAAGCAGAATGCTCTCTAATGCCACTGGACTGGCATATTTAATTTTTGCAAATGCTTTGTTCTTTTATTTTGCAATGAGAGAGATGCTGTATTGCCACAAATCAGGTATCTCATTCATGGGTCATGGAATAAAACATTTATTTTCACAACAGCGGAAATGTATTATATACAGTAAGCATCATTGTTGTTTTGAGTTAGGAGTTAATATGATGCTTTAAAAAATGCACTCTTTCAGTAGACAATAAAGGATGATTTTCAACACCAGGCAATGTGGTTTGTTTGCTTGCTAGCGGTGATCTCGGGAAGGCACTAATTTTCACTCAGAGTGTGTGTTGTACATTTAGGTCCTGATCCCTCAAAGCACTTAAGCAAGAGCTTAACTTTAAGCAGGAGACCATATGCTTGCAGTTAAGCACAAAGCCTTTCATGGACTTTTGATCAAGTGTTTGATTTGAAGCTGCTGAGCAAAATAAGAGAGGCCTGCCCTGCTGCATTAAAAGAGAAAATGCATAAAATATGCATCGCTTCTGCCCTGAGAAAAGTTTCAGAAAGACCATGATCTCTGAGCTGGGGTAAAAACCCAGTAACTTCATAAGTTCTTCCTTTCTTCCAGATCTACATGGGCACAATGGAATCTGCCTATGTAGCTTTCTACTGAAAATAACAAACAGCATGCTCAACACTCATGCTGTATGCTATCTTATTAGCTATGCACATACTCCACCTTTTCTCTGCTGTTGGTCCATCCTTGTGGTCAAGGACATGGTGTTGAAATGTAAAAGGATTGTGCTTGCTGTGTGTGATATCGTGTATGCATCCAGTTCTTTGTGATGATGCATAGGTGTTCCTTTCTGTTTTAGCCACACACATCCTGCAAGGAAATGTGAAACGTGGAAGTATATTTCTCCCATAGTCCTATTTCCGTCACTCTGCTGCTCCTCCCTTCTGCTTGTGGTGTCGCCTTCTCCTCCTTTGTTTTCTGGCTTTCTTCAAGTCACCCTAAAAAAGAGACAATTATGAGCCAGCAGGTTCAGGCCTTTACTCCTGAGTAGCAGCCCTTTCCCAGAGGCACTGGTAGCAGCATTTTCAGACAGACTTGAATCATCCTAATCCATTTCAAACTGCTGCAGCTAGCTCCAGGCGAGCAGTGGCACTGGTAGACAGCTGGTTCCTTTGTGCTCAGTGATACTTGTACTAGATTTTCCCTTTCTTAACATTTTAATAACAGTTTATATGTGTTTAAAGAGATAGTTGCAGGTGGTTACTTAAACATGCAGTGAAGTAGACAAGTGGAATATCTACATGAAGTCATACAGGTAAATATTGCAAACTACAAAAGAGAAATTATGTCAGCCTATCCTGGAATCACTTCTGACTTCAAGCATCCCGCATGGCAGTGTGGTGCTGGGCAGTGCAATATGTCATGGTGCTACAGTAGAAAGTATTGAAAATCAGTGTGTATAATCACACGTCCAAAAAAAATCATCATGAGATACCCTCTGTGGCAAACTAATGGTCCTCGCAGGCTTTGCTCACTGTAGAATTATTTCATACACGCATGATCTTTTATCACTGTACCAGGTTCCAGCAATTGGATACTTGACACAATTCATGCTAAGACCTATTTCTATCCTTTGTGTAAAGTGAGTTTTATGTATGCTATAGGTTTAACACATTCCTTACATGGCACAAATGAGTAAAGTGAGGAATCACCAAGGCATAATCAATATACTAAACAGAATGGTAGTAGCTCGCTCTCTATTCAAAGTATTTTTCACCAAGGGTTAAACTGCAGGCCATTCCAATTTTATACATTTTTTGGTACTCTTGCCACTTTGTTTATCGTCTCTTGTTCTTGTTTATGTTCTGGTTGCCTATGCTCCACATGAAGGTATTCTATTATATTTTCAACCAGGTGGCTGTACTCCCATCCCAGAATCTGACCTGGAGGAAAGGACAGGTGAACAGGATTCCACAACAATGTTTACCAACCACAGGCACCTCACAAAGCAGAAATCCAAAACTGGTAAGAGAAGGAAAAATATTCACTTGTATTTCGAATACAGAACAAATCTAACTCATATCTTGTGTCTGCAGGAAAAGGATTAATTGACTGAGGTGTTTCCAATTATGTTTTTTAAGTTTCTGATTAGTAAATGAACAGCACTTTTCTAGAAATACTTTAAATTTTTTCCTGGTTCAATCAAATCTGATAATTTTATAGGATCCTGTAATTCTTCAGATTTTTTTTTCCAGGGCCTTCCCTTCAGAACATCTGAGGTGAATAATTTCTCCTGAATTAAAAAGTTCTGGTGCTATAACACGATATGTATGAGGTAGCTGAGGACTTTAAACCTGACCTCCTCTGTGAAAGTTGAAGGTTAGGTAGAAATGAAGGTTAGGATATTTCAGTTTAATTAAGGTTTTTATGGTTGGGACTTAGTGCCAGTTGATTAAAATTTGGTCATTACTTACTGTTTGTGGGAAGACTTCCTAGAATTTCAGAAAAAATATTACTGGATATATCAAACAATATTATATTGGATGTAAAATACATTGCATACACAGATGACACATTTTCTGGAAAGATTTTATGATGCTGGAAACTATGATATGGCGTTAATTTATTTTGAGAGTAAGAATGGTAAACAAATGCATAGTAGTTTAATAAAGTGCCTCATAAGATGCTTTCCATTTTATTTACTTAATTATGTTTCTGTTAAGTGGCTTATTTCTCATGATCAGTCATTCTAAACATAGGAGATCCTAAACATGATTTGTTTATTATTGTACTTATTTTCAGATTTCTCTAAAATATAATCAACTCTTTAATGAATTATTTTATTTATGTATGCACTTTTAAAACAGGGTAACATTTATTTCATTAGAAAGGTAATATTGAGAGATCTGTTTAGAATGATTTTTAAAGTGGGACAAACATGTCAGCATTCTTTTTGTATACACATATGTATGGTATCTAATTTAAATGTGTACTAGTCATTCATACTTTTCTCCACAGCATTGCATTGAAAGTGGTTTTGGATGTTAGAACTAAATAAATTCACATTCATACTACCAGGATGGTGTCATGGCACAAATCTAAACAGATGATGAAGGCGGGGAAGAATGGCAAATGCACTCAGGAGTTGACAGGCTAAGAACTGGTGTATACTTAAGATAGATCAATATAGCTATGGTTCTCAGGGATGTGAAAAATTCACCCCCCCTGAGCACTGCAGTTAAGCTGACCTAACCTCCAGTGTAGACATAGCCAGGTTGATGGAAGAAATATTTCGTAGTTATTGCTGCTCGGGGAGGTGGATTACCTACAGTGAAAAACCCTATCCACAACTGTGGGAACCAGGTATGCTACAGTGCTACAGCAGCATAACTGCAGTGCCGCTATGCCGCTGCAGCCCCTGTAGAGTAGACATAGCCTAAATGGTTATAAATGGATACCTATAAAATCCTTGTGCGGTTAACAGAAACAGGTGAATTATGTGTGCAAAATAATATTTGTGTGCACAAAATGTATACTTACAAATGCATGATTTGTTTGCTTCACAAACTAACTGTTTTGTACACAAATGTGTATTTTGCATAAACAGTTACCTATGGTAAGCAGAGTTTAAGGGCTACTTTTTACCTTAAAGTGTTTTCATTGGCAAACTTGTAATAATGGACAGGGAGGGGAGATGCAACGATATATAATATGATAAAAGGGAAAGATACAAGGGGAGGAGTCCTGCATGTAGGTCAGCTAATAACTACATAATGTTATTTATTTATTTAATATGCCGAGAGCAGGATGATGTTACATGGCTCTGTAGAGAGCAATACAGCTCACACGTAGCATAAATGCTTTGACAAAACCAAGACAAATAAGAAGAAGAACATGGAAAATATACAATTCATTTGATCAGGTGGACCATGTATATGAAATAAGCAAAGGCTGACCCAAATTTAGGTGGTTATTTTTTTTAAGTTTGGCCCTCCATGTCTATAAATAATTAAGTTTTATGTAGTATACTGCAGCAAAATTCATCCATATGTAACTAAACTCCAGAATTCCGAACTTCAGAATAACAATCTACTATGAAAAGGACAACAAGAAAAACCTGTAAAAGGCTTAGTGTACTGATTTTCCCCATTGACTTCAGGGAATAAGACAAAAAGATACTGTCAGGGTTGACAGACACTCAGTTTAACCTGTGTTATTTTTTTAACTGTCCTTCTGATCTTGGAGAAATAGATCAGCTCTCCAGAACAAAGGCTGCAATCCCAATAAAATTCCACCTTCACTGTTAGGAGACTACAACAAACCTAGAACATGTGCCAGGCCCTTCTTTCTCTCTGCTGTTGGTCTGTCCTTGTGATCAAGGACATGGTATTGAAATGTAAAAGGATAAGCAAGAAGAACTCAAAATGCCAGTAAATAAAAACAACTAGTTTGCAAATAGTTGGCATCACAGAGCATCGGTGGGATAATACGCATGACTGGAATATTGGTATAGGAGGGTACAGCTTGCTCAGGAAGGACAGGCAGGGAAAAAATGGAGGAGGTGTTGCCTTATATATTAAAAATGTATACTTGGACCGAGGTTGAGATGGAAAGAGGAGACAGACTTGTTGAAAGTCTCTGGGTAAGAATAAAAGGGATAAAACCAAGGGTGATGTCATGGTAGGGGTCTACTAGAGACCACCTATCCAGGAAGAAGAGGTAGATGAAGCTTTTTTTAAACAACTAACAAAATCATTCAAAGCACAGGACTTGGTGGTGATGGGGGACTTCAACTACTCAGACATCTGTTGGGAAATTAACACAGCAGGGCACAGATTATCCAACAAGTTCTTGGAATGTATTGGAGACAATTTTTTATTTCAGAAGGTGGAGAAAGCTAGTAGGGGAGAGGCTGTTTTTGATTTGATTTTGAAAATAGGGAGGAACTGGTTGAGAATTTGAAAGTGGAAGGCAGCTTGGGTGAAAGTGATCATGAAATGGTAGAGTTCATGATTCTAAGGAATGATAGGAGGGAGAAGATCAAAATAAAGACAATGGATTTTAAGAAGGCAGACTTTAGCAAACTCAGGAAATTGGTAGTTAAGATCCCATGGGAAGCAAGTCTAAGGGGAAAATAATTGAAGACAGTTGGCAGTTTTTCAAAGAGACATTATTAAGGGCACAAGAGCAAACTATCCCACTGCGTAGGAAAGATGGGAAGTATGGCAAGAGATCACTCTGGCTTAACCAGGAGATCTTCAGTGATCCAAAAATCAAAAAAGAGTCCTACAAAAAGTGGAAACTAGGTCAAATTACAAAGGATGAATATAAACAAATGACCTTTCTAATTTTGTCCCTACATACTTGAGTTAAGGCACAAAATGAGATCAAACTAGCTAGAGACATAAAGAGTAACAAGAAAACATTCTACAAATACATTAGAAGCAAGAGGAAGACCAAGGACAGGGTAGGCCCATTACTCAATGAGTGGGGAAAAACAATAACAGAACATGGGGAAATGGCAGCGGTGCTTACTGACTTTTTTGTTTGGTTTTCACCAAGAAAGTTGATGGTGATTGAACGTCTAACATAGTGAATGCCAGTGAAAATGAGATAGGATCAGAGGCTAAAACAGGGAAAGGTCTAAGTAATTTTTAACTTGTTAAATTAGATGTCTTCAAGTCACCAGGACCTGATTAAATGCATCCTACAATATTCAAGGAACTGACTGAGGAGATATCTGAGCCATTAGTGATTATCTCTGAAAAGTCATGGAAGACGGGAGACATTCCAGAAGACTGGAAAAGGGCAAATAGTGCCAGTCTATAAAAAGGGAAATAAAGACAACCCGGGGAACTACAGACCAGTCAGCTTAACTTCTGTACCTGGAAAGATAATGGAGCAAATAATTAAACAATGAAGTTGCAAACATCTAGAAGATAATTAACAGTCAGCATGGATTTGTCAAGAACAAACCATGTCAAACCAACCTGATAGCTTTCTTTAACAGGGTAACAAGCCTTGTGGATCGGGGGAAGCAATAGATGTGGTATATCTTGACTTTAGTAAAGCTTTTGATACTGTCTCGCATGACCTTCTCATAAACAAACTAGGGAAATGCAACCTAGGTGGAGCTACTATAAGGTGGGTGCATAACTGGTTGGAAAACCATTCCCAGAGAGTAGTTGTCAGTGGTTCACAGTCAAGCTGGAAGGGCATAATGAGTGGGGTCCTGCAGGGATCAGTTCTGGGGCTGGTTCTGTTCAATATCTTCATCAAGGATTTAGATAATGGCATAGAGAGTACACTTATAAAGTTTGCGGATGATGCCAAGCTGGGAGCGGTTGCAAGTGCTTTGGAGGATAGGATTAAAATTCAAAATGATCCAGACAAACTGGAGAAATAGTCTGAAGTAGATAGGATGAAATTCAATAAGGACAAATGCAAAGTACTCCTCTTAGGAAGGAACAATCAATTGTACACATACAAAATAGGAAATGACTGCCTAGGAAGAAATACTGCGGAAAGAGATCTGGGGGGTCATAGTGGACCACAAGCTAATTATGAGTCACGAATGTAACATCATTCTGGGATGTATTAGCAGGAGTGTTGTAAGCAAGACACGAGAAGTAATTCTTCTGCTCTACTCTGTGTTGGTTAGGCCTCAACTGGAGTATTGTGTCCAGTTCTGGGTGCCACATTTCAGGAAAGATGTAGACAAATTGGAGAAAGTCCCATGAAGAGCAACAAAGATGATTAAAGATCTAGAAAACATGACCTATGAGGGAAGATTGAAAAAATTGGGTTTGTTTAGTCTGGAAAAGACATAAGTTTTCAAGTATATAAAAGATTGTTACAAGGAGGAAGAAGAAAAATTGTTTTTCTTAACCTCTGAGGATAGGAGAAGAAGCAATGGGCATAAATTTCAGCAATGGAGGTTTAGGTTGGACATTAGGAAAAACTTCCTGTCAGAGTGGTTAAGCACTGGAATAAATTGCCTAGGGAGGTCATGGAATCTCCATCATTGGAGATTTTTAAGAGCAGGTTAGACAAACACCTGTAAGGGATGGTCTGGATAATACTAAGTCCTACCATGAATGCATGGGAGTAGACTAGATGACTTCTCAAGGTCCCTTCCAGTCCTATGATTCTATGATTGTGCTGCTTGCTGTGTATTTCAGTGAATAGCTTTCTTGTATGTTTGAATAACAGTCAGGCTGATAAGAATACAGCAGACAGGCAGAATAGAGAGAGGATGCAAAGTGTATGTGAACATCCACGATGGCAGTAATATGGCTTGCATGTCCTGATGCAGGTCCAAAGCCTTGACAAAAATTCAACCTTACATCATATACTTGACTTTAGTTGATTCTTGATAACTTTCTATGAAGGACAGGCAATACATGCAAAACTGAATGAAAATTTTGAAAGCTTTAAATTAGTCTTCAGTGTATAACCATGTTATATAAATGAGTTTGATTTATTCTTGGTCAGAATGGACTGCCCACTGGCCATGCTGCACTATAGCGAGCCTGAAATATTTGCCACTGAGCTGTCTGGAAATTCTAATTGCTCCAAGCCCAAGAGCCAAGGAGCTGCTTAAATCATAAAATAGCAGTAAGAATGATATCACAGCATTGCAATGTTGTTCTGTACATGGTTCCTTGGACTGAGTTTTAGCCTGAGCATCGGAGACAGAGGCAAGACCAAGGTGCTTAGGTTGAACTCTAGATGAACATTGTTTGTATCTTAGGTGTCATTTTTGTGATTTTACATTGAGTTTTTATAACTCTGATCAGCCGGTAAAAGATGCTGAGAGAAGGGAAAACCCTTTTCTCATTGTATTTTTTCCTTTCTGTGAAGGAGCCTAAAACAAATATTCGGGCATGAGTTTAGGTGCTGTACTTTCTGTCTCCTTGGAGATTTTGTTATACATATATAAGGCTATGTTTTAGTCATGGGTATTTTTAGTAAAAGTCATAGACAGGTCACAGGCAGTAAACAAAAATTCACAGGCCTGTGACCTGTCCATGACTTGTATTATATACCTCTGACTAAACCTTGGGTGCGGCAGGTGCTCTGGGGAGGGGGTGGGCAGCAGCAAGGGCTCTGGGGGTGGGTAGCAGTGTGCGGCCAAGGACCCTGGCTGGTGCTGGGGGGGAGGGGCGGGCACTGGTGCTGGGGATCCCTACCTGCTCCATGCATCCCTGCAGCTCCTAGGTGGCAGAGGTACCAGGGGGCTCCGCACACTGCTCCTGCCACAAGCATCAGCTTCACAGCTCCCATTGGCCAGGAACTGCAGCCAATGGGAGCTGTGGGGGCAGGGCCTGCAGGTGTGGCCAGCAGGTGAAGCCCCCTAGCACCTCCATCTAGGAGCAGCAGGGCCATGACAGTAGGAGCCCGACAGCCCCTGAGCCAGCACTAGCCACTGCAGAAGTCACAGAAAGTCACGGAATCCGTAACTTCCATGACAGACTCGCTGCCTTATACATACATAGAGACAGCAAAAATGATAGCACAGTAGCTTCTATTCTCTGCAATTGGCAACTATATTTCATTTAATATATCAACTTCAAGTTACATAGAACCTTATCATACCTAGGCATCTCAAGGTACTTTACAGAAAATCTTCAACAGTTTAATAATTGAGGATGCAGTGCCAAACAGTTGGAAGCAAAGGAGAGAAAAAGTGTCTCTTCAGCTTTGGAGTGAACAAGTGCCATGATGCCTAACATTTCTATTCAGGGAATCCCAAGGTAAATGTTTGCAGTAACAGCCAGCACTAGGAGGTGAAGGTAGGGATGAAAGGATTGAAGTGACCAAATCCAAGGTGAGAGATTCCAAAGTGCTCTGTAGGTGTATAGGGAACCTTGAATCTAATGCAGACTCTGATCACCAACCAATGAAACTGAACCAACCCTGTCGTCATGTACTTGCTCCATGTGGTGCTAGATAGAATCTTAGCAGCCGTGTTGTGTACTGCTTGAAATCTACTAATTGCGTGCATAGGGTTCCCAGCAAAAAGGGCCTAACTCTCAGCATGAGGACTTCTGCATCAGGAGAAAGACATGTCTCCAGCTGACATAGACTAACAGGCTGGAACAAATCTCAGTTCTCAAATCTAAAATGACAAAAACAAAAGTTGGAAGTGAACTAGAGAAAATAAATGCCCATATCCACTGAAGAACAATAGGGCCCTTTCTGTATGATGATGAATGAACTTACATCAGGTGTCATTCACAGAATGTTTTTACACACAAAACAATGTTAAAATAATGTTATTAAGGTTGCAAAAGTAAGGAAATATCAAAATTAAGATAATCTGTGCAACCTTAATTCACCTCCTTTGTGTGTATGTGTTATGATACAGTCTTTAATTAGGAAGAGACTCAGCTCTCAGTCTCCTTGTCCAGCCAGTTCCCCCCACCCAACAACTCCCAGTCACAATTTCTTCCCCGACTCCAGTCCTCTCTCACCAGACACCTAGTCCTAATCAATTCCTTTCCCTCCCACTGTTCAGCTTTTGTCTCATCTTCATTCACATCAGACTGCTTTGTTCTCCACGCTACCTGGGTTCCAGCAGGGAATGCTCATTGAGAGTACTGGAAAGAGAGGCTCTCTGCTCTCAGGCCTGGTCTACACTGGGGGGGTTCGAACTAAGGTACGCAAGTTCAGCTACGCGAATAGCGTAGCTGAACTCGAAGTACCTTAGTTCAAAGTACTTACCCGTCCTCACGGCGCGGGATCGAAGTCCGCGGCTCCCCCGGCGGTGGTGGAGTTCCGGAGTCGACGGGAGCACGTTCGGAGTTCGATATATCGCGTCTAGATGAGACGCGATATATCGAACTCCGAGAAGTCGATCACTACCCGCCGACCCGGGCGGGTAGTATGGACGTACCCTCAGTTCCAGTGCCCAACCCAACCCTGGGCCAGAGTTGTTGGAAAGCAGCCTTTACAGGAAAAGTCCTTCTGAGTCCACATAGTTCTGGGGTACAGCATGCTCAGTCATTCTGTATGGATGGCACATGCACAGTCCAGTCAGCACCAGGAGCTGTGAGAGGCTCAAACATGCTCAGTAAGAAGGGCAGTCTTGGGAGATTTTAGCCATTTAGCTCTGGCAGATCTCTACTGAGCATGTGAGAACTGTGATTTTTCAAAGGCATGTAAATTAGCCAGATTTGGGTGGATTTTCCCAGGGATGGCAAAAAGCACATCCCTGATACAAAGGTCAACCCAAATGTCAAGGTCCTGCTCCAAAGTATGGGGGCCGTAGAACAGTTCAAAGGAAAGATGTCAAGAATTTTTTAACACGGCAGAGACATAGTTTTTCCCTAGCTTCATTCGAACCATTTTGGCGGAAATTTCAGTCATAATAATTCAGACTGAGACAGACAGCCAGTATGGAAAATTTCACTCCAAATGGTTAAAGTCTGTCAAAGCTATAAGCTACTGAACACAGGACCTTTTAATGGGGAGTGTAAGGCAACTTTGGTAATAGGTGGTAGTACCAGCCCTGCCCTAATATCACTGGCTGAAGCCAAAATAGTCCCTTACTGGCAAGTCAGTGAGAGGAGGGAATAAATGGCTCTGGCTCCATCAATGACCCACTTTGGGAGGCACATTTTGCTACTGGGATGCGCTCAGTCCTTCTGTGAAGCAGCTGTAAATAATACATTCTCACTAAAAAAGAAAAAAAATAGACTGTTGTAGGCTAGCTAATAAATCAACCACTGGACCTAATTCTAATTTCACACTGCTTTTTTACAATACTAGCGTGTTGTAATTCCACAGCTGAGGTTAGAATCTGGCCCACAGCATCATATTTGGGTGCTGATAGTTAGTGGCATAGGTTTTGCAACTGAGGAATGGAGAGGGTGATGGGTCATTGGTGGTGGCCTGGAGAGTGAGCCTGCTCCGTATTTACCTGGCAGTGGCGGCTCCTGTCCTGCGGGGCTGGGCCCAACTCCGAACTCTGGGTACTGCAATGTGGTTCACAGGGTCACAGTGCCATTTAAGTTTGGCCCAACCAGCTCTCTGTCTTGATGGAGGGGGACTGAGCCAAATTTGAGTGAGTCGCATTGCAAAATGGTGAATGGGTTCACAGCACCTTTGCACTCTGTGCACCATGTTGCAATGCCTGGAGTGGGCAGCTGGGCCCAGCCCCATGGGACAGGAGCCATTACTGCCAGATAAGTGCAAGGAAGGCTCATTCTCCAATCCTGTATGAAAATTCATGTTTTACACCTCCTTTTGTCGGGTTTCAGAGGGATAGCCATGTTCGTCTATCTATACACAGCACATGAAAAGATGGGAGTTGACACCATCAAATTAGGCCTGAATAAGGAGTGGCTGGATTGCTACAAAAAGTAATTTCCCTCTGCTGATACTCACACCTTCTTGTCAACTGTTTGAAATGGGCCACCTTGATTGCACTGGCCTCATTAGCACTACAAAAGTGATTTTTCACTCCCTTGGTATTCACTCCTTCTTGTCAACTATTGAGAATAGGCCACTTCCACCTTAATTGAATTAGCTTGTTAACACTGACCCCCCACTTGGTAAGGCAACTCACATCTTTTCATGCGCTGTGTATTTATACCTGCCTACTGTATTTTCCACTCTGTGCATCTGATGAAGTGGGTTATAACCCATGAAAGCTTATGCCCAAATAAATTTGTTAGTCTCTAAGGTGCCACAAGGACTCCTCGTTGTTTCTCCTTTGGTCAGTTATAGGAACACATGCACCTTAAGGCTGCCAGCAGGGATGGTCACCCTCTCTATTAGCTCCTCTACTGCTAGGGCCGGCTCCAGGCACCAGCCAAGCACGCTCGTGCTTGGGGCTGCAGATTCTACGGGACGGCATTCTGCCCAATCCTAGGGCGGCACGGCCGCTTTTTTTTTTGGTTCGCCGAACCGTCTGCCCTTTACTGTGCTGGTTTTTAGTGCCTTTCCTCCAAACTTTGTTTTTGTCTTGTTTTCTTTCTGCCCTCTTTCATTTTCTTATTTAAAGTGAATTAAACTCTTGCTAGGCTCACGAAGAACTTGGTGCAAAAGCAATTTAATTTCAGGGAGAGGTTTTCACATATTCTGGAAGATAATAGGAGAGACTTATATGAATCTTAATTCTCAGGCTTTCAGTCAGCCCTCATTGTGTAATATTTCTTTGGGAGTTATCAGATGAGCTGCTGACTGTGGTTTGTAGAGGATCTGTCATAGGTTTATTCCCCACTTTCAACTTTAGCATCCACAAGATGGGGACCTGCATGGGCTCCTCTAAACTTAAATCCTAGTTTAGATCTGGTACATTGCCACCAGCTAGAAATTCCAGTGTCTAGCACACTCCCTGTTCCCCCAAACTTTCCCTGGGGAACACAGATCCCAACTTCCTTGGATCTTAACACAAAGGGAAATAATCCATTCCCCCCACCTTCTTCCCCCTCCCCTAGTCCTTGGGAGAGATCACCTTGATTCAAACTCCTTGAATCAAAACAAAGAGGGATTCACTTTTCCCCCCTCCCCTTCCCCTGAAAATCCAAACAAGGGAAGAAATCATTCAGGTTCTAAGAAGAAAAGGATTTTATTAAAAGAAAGAAAGAAAGTACACTATCTCTGTAACACCAGGATGGAAAAATATACAGGGTCTAGCTTATAAAACTGGAGAGACTCCGCCCCCCTTCCTTTCTCAGAATAATCAAAGTAACAGCGAACAGAAATAAAGATATTTCTCCAGCAAACACACAATTGCAAATGCAGAAATTAATTATAAGACTAATCCGCCTTTCTAATACTCACTATACTGAATAGTAGGAAATACTTCAGGAGAACTTGGAGATATGTCTGGCCCCTCTTAGATCCAAAGCGAGAACAGCCCCCAAAACAAAGAACACAAACAAAGACTTCCCTCCACAGAGATTTGAAATTATCTTGTCCCTTGATTGGTCCTCTGGTCAGGTGTCCGTCAGGTTTACTGAGCTTGTTAACCCTTTACAGGTAAAAGAGACCTTAACCCTTAACTATCTGTTTATGACAGGATCATTATAGGGCAGAGATTCCAAATGTATGCCTGGTAAAAGAGTATATTTGAATGTAGCTAATGCTGTTGATGCAGGTGCTATTTGAAGAGTAAAATCATCATAAACAGATACTGCATCTGAGAGAGAAATAAACAGACACATTATGATTGTAGTCATCAAGACACTAACTTGACAGATAAGTTTACTGTTTTCTGTTTATGTCAGCACAACATGTTGCTTTATGAAAGACTTTTAACAGCACACTTTGAACAGAAAGGACCTGATCTTCTTTTCTCACTAGTGTAAATCAAGAGTAACTCCACAGAAGTCAGCAAAATTACCTTTAAAAAAGCAGTGTGAACCAGGTCATCTTTATCTCCTGACCAGCCATTCAGGATTTCTCAACATTCTGAAGCAGATTTGTTGAGTGTCATCTCATGCAGCTGTTTAAATGTTCACATGTGGTAAGGGGTTTTTTCCCACTCATTGCAGAAAATTTCACCAAAACTGAACCTTCTCTAAAATATTTTAATCTAATCAACAAAATACAAATATTACTCTCAGATTTTAGGGCCAGATTGTGCTACCCATATTCTGATTGGTAAGTACTATTCTTGGTAAGGATAGGACAGATGTGGCCAATCATTTGCATTTTGTTGTTATATAAAAATATTTAACTGGAACTACTCAGAAGAGTAAGTATGACTCTCAACCCCAGTGAGAGTCATAAAATCAAACCCTAAATTAATACTTCTATCCAAAACTTCAGAGTTTGCACTTGCTACTGTGCTACCACAGTTTCTAGTTAAATAACTGTATTTTTCCCTCATTAAAATATTTAGATGACTTAAAGATTAAATTTCAAGTTCTTATTAGGTATGTTTAGATTTTGTAAAATAAATCTCATTTCATAATCAGTGTCTCTAAGACCTAAACCAGTCTCAGAATTTATTGTTATAGACTGGAATAGATTTTTAAATCTCTCTTTAATTTGAAGCATCTGGCTTATTACTTTTGATTAAATACACAGACAACTATAACAAAATAATGATAAGCTTGAGACATAAAACTCATAAATCAAAGACATTCTGGGCCTTATTTTCAAAGTAGCCTCCTAAATTGCACTCAGCAAATATGCAAGTACAGTAATTTGTATGCCTGTTTACACACAGTGTCAGTTTTTATCCACATAAATGCAGGGTAATGTTTGTGCAGATTCTGTGGATGCAATATAAGAGCCTCTTTCAGATTTGCCCTTCTAAACAAAGATTGCTTTGGACCTTCAGTTTTCCTTGCTGTGCCTAGAGAAGACAAATGAAATTACAGTACATGGCCCCAATTCAACAAGATAGTTATTCACATGCCCAGCTGTAAGCATGTTTGTAGTCCTATTGTCTTCAGTGGAACTACTGACACACACAAATTTAGGCACATGCTTAAGTGCTTTCCTGAATCATCGCTTCTCAGAATGTCTAGCACAGTATGATGCTGCAGTCTCCAGGATGGTTCATTAAAAAGTGACAGTACAGGATGAAATTTTGTACCGAGGATGTCATGTATTTGAGTTCTAAAAAGGATTATCCTGAAGCATTAGCTTTTGTGAAAAATAGCTGGAGAGCAGGAAGCTTGAGGATAAATTCATGTGTCTGCTTGCCAACTGCCCAGACCCTCTATTGATTTACATCCTGCAGCTCCTTACTGGTGTATGTTACCTAAAAACACTGAAAGAGGCAGACTGTGAGGATACTTAAAAATCTGCTCTCAAGATTATTTTAGTATATTGTATAACAAAGATCTCCTTTTTTATAAAAAGACTGATCTATAAAGATTTCAGTATTGGCTATATATTTAGATTTATGTTATGTACTTGTCTAATAAATCAACTGGGCTAAACTCTGAACTGATGACATTTCAAATGGCAGAGAGAAGGATCCATAAAGGCTTTACAGCAAGCAGCTCAACTGGAGTGCTCCTACTATTGCCATTATAATTGCCATCATAGCTGTTACAATAGGTATTGAGTGTATTTGAGATTTTTACCATGGATGCACATAGAATAATTTTCAGTGTATGTAGGTCTGTGGTTAATTTGTTCAGATTAGAAAGCATATTTAGAAGTACAGGAATCAGTCACATCACAGTGCTGCATTATATGTCAGATGGAGTAGAAGGAAAGATTTGCTTAACCTGGAGAGCACTTTGGAAAAATGTACTTGCTGTCCAGGATAGTGTGCCATGTCTATAATGAGCTGGAACTTTTCAAAACAGTCAGTTTAATGAATGTGTATTCTTAGGTTGTATGGCATTTGACCCCATTTTAAAAGATGATAGCCACAGTTTTTAAATGTAGGTTTTCTAAAGTTAAGCTACTAAATTCATATTTCAGTTCCTTTAAAAAAAAGCCTGATTTCAAAGGCACTGAGGACCTGTAGCCTCCTTGACTTGATTCTTGAAAATTATTGAGGGCTGTAACTGCTGTAACTCCATTGAAGTCAGCAGAAGGATGAATTAAAGCTCTGATTGCATTAGTTCAGTCTAGAAGCATTTTGAGGAGTGAGTTTGAACAGGATGGATTTTGTTTGAGTTAATCAGGTGTCTCAAATTAGGATTAGAACAAATCAGACACTAAATGCTGAGACCTGGGGTGACTCAGGTAAATGACAGCTCCATGAAGAAAGACTTAACCTTTTTAAAAGCCCACCTATACATTTCCCACTGTTGCAGTACCATGAGACTAAATCCTTTTCTTCTCAGTGTGGAGGTTCCTCTATAAAGGAATAGATAGCAAGAGCCTGCAGCTGGGTCCACCTGATACTTTGAAATGGTTAAACTTAATTGTTTCCACAAGAAAAGGTGCAAAGAGAATCACTGGGCTACAAAATGACTATTACCATGAATGGTGTTGAAGACTTATGGGAGTTTTCTTTATCCCATAGTCTGCTTTCCTAAGGAGCAGCACAGTTTAAAATATTATTGTGATAATTCCTTCATTAAATCAAGACCAACTGAACTGCAGTTTCATTTTTGGTTGGAGCTTCTGCATACATTTCCTGGGAAACATGACTGATGAAAATGAAACAAATCCCATCTATGTCCCAGATCTTGCAGACTCAAGTGTTTTTTGGCTCATGCATTATCTATGGTTCTTCCATGGGTAAAAATCAAGTTAATTACCTTCCCAGAATCTGTGATATTTTTTTTCAGAATGTTCCCTTTTTGAGTATGAGATATATACTTATGGAGTCTCCCACAAATTCAATCCTTTTTAGTGACTGCCAAGGAGACAAGAAGAACAGTAAGTTCTTTGAGTCATTACACAGATCAGTTCTGCTTCAGGGGTGTATGCACCCAGTGCACTGTTGTCGGAGATTTTTCCCACGGTTCCCTGGGGGCAGTGCATTTACCCTCTGCTGCCTTGCACAGCTGTGCAATAGTATAAATGGCAGAGCCGCCTCTTATATCCCTCAGTTCCTTCTTACCGCCCGTGACCGTTGTTGGAGTGTTCTATCTTGTTACTGCAGGTTTTCCCTTTTTTTACATTTGCATCTAGTTGGTACTCATTAGTAGCGAATAGTTTGAGTGTTTAGTATAATTTTAGTAGTAGATTTCTTTTGTCAGAGTACTTTTTTTGCACTCTTCGGTTGCCACTGTTTGCGTACTTGTACCCAGTACCAGTGCATACCTCGATCACCAGGCTTCAGGCCCTGTGATGCCTGTAAGAAGCCGATGCCAGTTAGTGATCCACAGTTCAGGTTCCTGAAGTGCCAAGAAGAGGCTCATGTCCAGGGTCGGCTCCAGGGTTTTTGTCATCTCAAGCAGCAAAAAGCAAAAAAAAGAAGAAGACGCGATTGCGATCTGCAGCTCTACCGCCGCCGCTTCAGTCTTCGGCAGCAATTTGGCGGCTGATCCTTCGCTCTGAGAGGGAGTGAGGGACCCCCCACTGAATTGCCGCTGAAAACCCGGATGTGCAGCTCCTGTCCTTTGGCCGCCTCAAGCAACTTTAAACTAAGAACAAAACAGGACTGTGAGGTCAGATTAAAAACATATTCTGATGGAGGCAGCACTGCACCCACCCTCAGAGTCTCCCCGTTCAGCGCATGTATGGAGCACATCTGCTTCAGTTAGGAGTGTTCCTCCTGTTTTGGTGGACTTTCAATGCTGGTCTCCCTCTCCATTGCTGAGGAAGAAGCACTGGAAGAAGGCATCAAAGGATTCGGTACCCGGGAGATCAATGTCTCCAGCACTGAAGTTCAGCAAACATGTGGCAAGGAGGGCGGAGGGCACTTGAGCCCAGAGTACTCCTGAACATAGAGTTCTCCACAGGCAGGGTCTCCAACTCGGGCGCTGGTAGCAGTCTGTGAGACTAACCCCTAAGATGGAACCAGCTAGTTCAACAGAGAAGTCTTCATGGGCTCAGCAGCAACAAACCACTAAGACCCGTTATCAGCATATTCTGCAGCACGCAACCTGTTGAGTCTCTCGGTACCGGTTTTGCTGGTGGTCCAAGCATCATCTTGCCCAGTACTCACAATTGCTAGTCAAGATTTGCCATCTGCTATATAGCTCAACATCTGGTACTGATGCCCTCTTCTCTGGACTCGCAGCACTAATCCCTGGCACCAATAGAAGCAGCTCCTCCTGGGTCGGAGGAATCTGGTTCTAAAACAGAGTTGGAAGTTGGCTTGTACGTGTTGCAGACACGTCACATTAGCCATTGCTCCCTGCCAACCAGTTACCACCCCAGTACCCAGCAGAAGTTCCATCTTGGCTGTCTGGGAGAGACCCTTGGCCAGGAAGGAATTGGGCTCTAGGACCATACCAGTGGTGAACTTCATCTAGTAGAGGTTGACATCAGCCCCATCAAGACAGCAGGATGCCAATTCTAGTACTGGGCTCGGTACCAAACAGGAGCAGTCTGCTCTGGTGAACTCCTCCATGGAAGAATTAGAGGCGGCTCCACCTGAGCCAGCCTTGGTTTCCTCTTCCTCATTGTCCCATGAGGCAGTAGTGTCAGAAGGTTCCTAACCTTTGCTGGACAACTATAGGGCCCACCAGGACCTTTGGAAGAGGATGGCCTCCACTTTAGATATTCAGGTGAAGGAGGTTCAAGCAAGATTTGACAGACTGGTTGATATCTTGGCTTCTGTGGGGCCTTCTCAAGTAGCACTCCTCATTAATGAGGCTATTCTGGAGCCTACTAAAGTGCTGTGGCAAACTCTATCTTTCATCCCATCTACGGCAAAAAGAACCGTTCAAAGACATTATGTTCACTCATAGGGGTTTGAACATTTTGAGCATTGCTGGGACTGCTATGATTTTAACTTCTGGGCTAAATGTATGGACAAATTGCCAGAGGAGGCGAGATGAGGGTAGATTAGGGAAAGTTAGTAGCCAGGATCTTGCTTCAAGATGCTGGGATGCTGCAGACTTCATGGCTAGAGCCATGGCATTGGTCATTATGATGCACAGATGTTCCTGGCTCCAGTCATCAGGTCTTTCTCATGAGTTCCAATAAACTATCCAAGATCTTCTTTTTGAGGGGCCGTCGCTGTTCTCAGAACAGACCAATGACAAGTTGCATCTGCTGAAAGACTCTAGGTATACAGATCTTTGGGCATTTATACCCTTGCCCCAAAGAAGAAACAGCTGTGTCCCCCAGCAGCCACATTGGTATACTTCATTTATGCCCTTTCACCAGGACTAGGCTAGAAAGAAGAGTAAAAGTTATAGAAGGAGACCACCCCGTCCTACTTCTTCAGTGTCCGCCAGTTTGCCCAACTGCCTGGGAACTCCAAGCAGCCATTTTGACATCTATGTAATGGACAGCTTACCCGTGTCCAATTTGCCAGCTTCTCCCACTCTGGTTTCTCTTACAGGCTGTCTCACTTCCTCAGTGCTTGGACCCTCAATCACCACAGACCAGTGGATTCTAAGCACTGTGGAATTGGGATAAACCCTTCAGTTTATTTCTGCTCCCCCATTGCCAACCCCCCTTTCCCAGTCCCTTTTCAGGGATCACTCTTACAAGGAAGTTCTTTTTCGGGAGGTTCATTCTCTCCTGCAGTTGGAAGCTGTAGAAGAGGTGCCTCTGCTTTGCAGAGGGAAGGCATTTTATTTTTGTTATGTTCTGATCCCAACAGCGAAAGGACACCGCAGCCTATACTAGCCCTTTGGCAGCTCAGTAGACACCTAGAGAAAATAAAGTTTTGATTGGTTATCCTGGCTTCAAGTATTCCTTCCCTGGATCCCTACTGGGACAACTGGTTGGTGAGAGGCCATTCCAAGGTGCTGACCAGTGTGACCATTATTCAGTCCACCTTCAGAATGCTAGGATTGCTCATCAACAAGGAAAAATCAATTCTATCACGTGAACAAGGGATACAGTTCATAGGAGCACTCTTGGACTCTATGGAAGCTAAGACCTTCCTCGGTCAGGCCCGGTTCTAGACAATTCTGGCTATTTCGTTAGACCTGAACAGTAAGGAGTTGCCCCAGACTTCTGGGACACATGCCTGAAGGGGGTTGAGTGGCTATGCCCTTCATACTATTGCACAGCAGCATGAGGCAGCAGAGGATGCATGCACCACCAGCAGTATCGCTCAGGGAAAAATCTCCGACAACAGTGCACTGGATGTGCACACACCTGAAGTGGAATGGACATGTATAACACATCTTGAGGAACAATAGTCACGGAACAGGCTAGTAACCGTACCGTATTTCACTTTTATGTGGTGATTCAGGAGAAACCTCATAAATTGTCTGCCTTGAGAAAATGAAGCAAGATGGACAGATTGTGGATACGAAATCTCCACCTTTCCCCATCAATGTTGTTAGCAGAGATGGGCCTGAATTAAGACCCAGTCTTAGAACATTGGGATGTTTGGAATCTAATCCAAATGTTGTGGAGTGACTGAATCTCTACATTCAATAGAAAAAATAAAATAATATTTACATAAGTAACCATTTCTATCTGAGGATTAATAGGGGCATTCTGAAAATTGTTTGCAAAGCACTGGAGACAGAAAAATGAGAATGTCAGGCTCAAAGAAACTGAGAACATGATAGGCCAAGCCAAAGCTCACTGATGTCTATGGAAAAACTTCCATTGATATCAGTAGGATTTGGATCTGGCCCTAAATGAGAGAGCAACAGGGTGGACGATAAAAGATATGTTGTACATGACAAAGAGAGGATGAGAGGAAAGAAGATGCTTGTCAAAGAAAAAAAAGGAAATTAATAAGAAAGAAAATGTTATGGGTTAGGGATAGAAGAGGCCAGGCATGGAAGTAGAGAAAAGAGGACAAAGAAATGGAAGAAGGTAAAAAAGGAAGAAAAGACTTTTAGGTTAGTAAATTATTTTGAGTTTAGTTTATTGCAGTTCCCTGGCAGACATCCCATATATCTGTATGTTTGTGTAAAGGGATGGATTGGCTATGAACACTTTTTGGTAATATTTATTTATTCAAACTGTTACTAAATTACAGTAGAAGAGTACCCATCCAATGCTCTGGGTGAATACGACAATTTAAATATACACTAATAAAATTGCTAGCTTCTGGGCTCTATAGACACATTATTAGAGAAAAAAGACCAAAGATTAACCTAAAAGGTCACCAGAATGCCTACCAAACTTTGCAGCCAAAGAGGGTTTAGTGATTGCCAGGGGTGCAGTTTGTTTCCTGAACTGATCTTTTTAAAAACATTTTTAAACAATGGCAACTGTGTATGGACCCTAACATAAACTTGGTGGGCAGAAGAAGGAAGTGGCTGCCTACAAGCTTTATATCATATCTGTTTATGTAAAATGATTAATTTAGGAGGAGATACTCAAAAATACAAAACTGGAGTCAGGCATCCAACTTAGGCCCCATTGAATCTTTGAAAATCTTCACTTTAAGTTTTAGGAAATCCTAAAATTCATTTGGCTTAGCCAGAAGTTATGGGCTTGATGCAGTAATAACTGGGTGAAATTCTATGGCCTATGTTATGTAGGAGGTCAAACTAGATGATCACAACTGTCCTTTCTGGTTTTAATATCTGTCAAGTCTCACCAACCTTCCTAGAATCCTGACACTGGTTCTTGTGTGTAAAAGTGTGATTATGGTGGACAGGCGTTGGTTAAGTTTAGAATAGGGCTGGAAAACTGCTTTACAGGCATACCACAAAATGTCGAGGCTGCCTCTGTATCTTGTCAACATTGGCCACTGTACATGTACACAAAGAGAGAATAACTAAATCCTTAGGAAATGTTTGCTGGAAAAAAGGATATTGTGCAGGTGCTGTAGCTTATTTTCCAAAATAGCTTCTTTCAGAAATCATGTTTTTTCCCAAATTTCCACATTATGAGCTAATAGCTTAAAATATTTATTTTTAAAAGCCATTTTTGACGTATGAGATTGCACAAAGGCACCTGAAACTACTAAAATCTATTCCGCCTCTGCAAGGACTGAGCATGCTACCTCTGAAAAATAAGAGATTTGAATGGAAATATTGACTGTCTCTCAAAGAATTATTAGCATGTCTGAGAATGAGGGAGCATGTTCCCACATGCTCATTGTTGGAGTGGATTATTGAAATTGTGAATAGGTTTTCCATTAAAAAAGCCAAACTGAGCATTGTCACTACAGCTTTGTGATTACATCATCAAGGAATTGACAGCAGTGATATTGGAATGATGCTTCCAGAGCATGAGATCTTTGGTGAGTATTACTGTGAATGATGCAGAAACATTTCCAAAGTGCAATCTAGGGTTTCAACAATTATTTTCTTTAACTATTGGGAATACAAGATTGCAATTTGAAAATGTACTGCAGCACTGCAGTACTACTGTCCATGGCTTTCATGACTAGGCAACAGGATTCCCATTGCTATACAGTGGATGCTATATTGCTATATCCTCAGAGTCAGAGGAGGACACTGAAAAGCTGTTTCATATGTTCTCTACAGGGGCAATTGTTTCTTACACAATTAGTAACACTGAATCCCTATCACCTGAGGCAGTGATCTTGTCAGACCTCATAAACAGAGTTAATGAGGAGATAACTTAAAACTTGAGGTGCTTTCAGGAATTGATACTGAGTCAGGCTTGAAATAATGCCCCAGCATACCCACAAGATGTGAGGTGATAGTATAGTGCTGGTGTTGCCCTCTTTCCAAGGAGATTTAAATTCTAAGGTCCTGACTATCTGTGGTTGTTAAAAATTCTCTGGTATCTTGGAAGGCAGGGAGGATTCTGACTTACAGTTACAGTTGGCTAAGGTATTCACTTGCTGTTCTAGATCAAGGTTATACGGCTCATGGTTGCTCTTAAGCAGTTATTACACTTCTCTCCAAATATGGTTCTACTTTGTGTGCAATGTGATGTATAATTTTTACATGGTTCTGAGATGTCTGTAAAGTACTTTGGAGTCCTTCTTGCAGGAGTGCTTTATGTGCTTTATGACTACAAGATCATCCTGCTTTGGTCAGTTCTTAAAGCAGTATTTTCCAAGATGTGGGACAGAACCAAATGACAGCCTGGATGCTGTGTGCACAGACAGACCTCTCTGTTGTGCTATGGAGTCTCCTCTCTCTCTCTCTCTCTCTCTCTCTCTAATGAAAAACAAGAAGTAAATCTCTAAGTGTTAGGGTCGTGGGAAAAAACCTATCACAGCATGACCCGAGTACAGCTGATTCAGAGAGGTCTGCCTGAGTTTGCAGAAAGCCGGAAACTATAGCTCTGAAGTGTGAACAGCTCCATTCATTTCACGGGTGCTAACTGAGATGCCAATGACAATACTTTAGAAGTCAATGTTGTTAACTATTTCACTGCTCATCAAAGCATGTAAGAAGAGAGAGGAAATATATTATGAAGATCTAAACCAACATTTCTGAAAGGGTGGATTGGAGGATAGCTGAAAGATTAGCCAGGAGTGTGCAAAAGATATATACATTCAGATGTGTAAGCCGTTAACAACATATGGTGAGGTTGCACTGGGTGCATACATGACTCACTTCAGTTTCCTGACACAGGGCTCAACTTTCAGAAGTTTGGGAAACACTTACAGAAAAAAAATGTGTTCTCCTACAGTGTTCTGTAGGAGAACACTTCAACCTCCCTGGCCACACAATAGCAGATCTTAAGGTGGCCATCCTACAGCAAAAAAACTTTAGGACCAGACTTCAAAGAGAAACTGCTGAGCTCCAGTTCATCTGCAAATTTGACACCATCAGCTCAGGACTAAACAAAGACTGTGAATGGCTTGCCAGTTACAGAACCAGTTTCTCCTCCCTTGGTTTTCACACTTCAACTGCTAGAACAGGGCCTCATCCTCCCTGATTGATCTAATCTCGTTATCACTAGCTTGCTTCTTGCTTGCTTATATATACCTGCCCCAGGAAATTTCCACCACTTGCATCCGAAGAAGTGGGTATTCACCCACGAAAGCTCATGCTGCAAAAAGTCTGTTAGTCTATAAGGTGCCACAGGATTCTTTGCTGCTTTTAGAAAAAAAATTAAGGACATTTTAAATAGCAGACCAAAGTAAAGGATCAGTGTCTGCATTAATGTTCTGACTAGCCTTATGCTAACTCCCAAGCTGCAAATGAGCAATAATAGGGGAGCTGTGCTACCCCATGAAAGCACAATTACTTTTCTCATGCACAAGTTAATTACAGCTCAGGATGCCTTACATAAGAAGGTGAACATGTCCAGGTACAAGAACCATATAATGCTTAGCCTACTGCTTTTTAAAAATAAGTATGGTCAAAAGTTTCTTGTTGCGTCAAATAATCTTTCAACTTGATTTTATAGCTTGTATTTAGTAAAACAGCAAATAAAAGTGATTACTTGAGGCTGTTTAATCAAACATGAACCTTTAAATTCACAAAGCAAATTTAAACAGGTGACTGCTCCCATTCAGGTCAACACCTTGCAGAATCAAATCCATAGTGACTTGTGTGAGCACTTAGAATAGAACCCAAGATGCCATTTCTATTTCTCTGCTCTAACAGTTGTATACACGTTAAACAAAAACATAAAGTTGTGTTTATTGTGGACTGAATTTGTTACAGAATGAACCGTTGCTGTAAATACAATGAGCCTGTTCTGTTTGGTTTTTTTTCATGCCTTTATTTTTGCAGTCACAGCCACTTGTGCCAGAACTAATTTATGCACTTTCCTGGCAATTTCTTGCAAGTGCAAAATTGTGGACACAGGCCCAATCCAGCAAAGCACTTAACACATGCATAACTAAACAGAGGTGTAATCTCACTGGATTCACAAGGGTGTGGGGTGGGCAATCTGTAATCAGCCTTCGGTATTCCTAGAGTAACCTCGTTTCGTTTTTCCCCGAAAAGCATTGATTGTAGGCCTCAAGAGAAATTCATGTTGAGCCAGCTGCTCCACCCATCCTCCTTAGCACTATGACACGCACTCCAAATGAGGGATAGGTAGTGGGCCCCATCCCTGAGTCTGAACCAGTGCACAAGTGTCTTAAAGTAATGGCTCCAACATCTCTGGATTGTTAGCTTTGGATAACAAGACGTGAATTATGTGTTGGTTAGTCCATGGTCTCTATAACAATTTTTTTTCTGGCAGGGTAACAGACATCTGAGTGTGGACTGAAAATCAATCTGGAATGGTCTGGGATTAAATTACTGCTTATTGTTTTCTGATTCCCTTTGTAAAAAGGACATTGTAGCTGAGCTGCCTACAATGTAATACAATAAAGTAAAAAAAAATAATAAAAAATCTTAAACTGCATTTGATTTCCAGAATTTTGCTGAAGCAGTTATTGACTTAAAATAACCTGTCACATCCAGTGTTCCATTAGTTTTTGCAGGATCACAAATACTTGCAATGTTAGCATTCAAATTAGTGGATTCCAGCATGGCAGGGCTGACTTATAAAATACGGGCAAACTTAAACATACAGAATATTGACACCAAAAGCAATGTATGGTGCAAGAAATTATCTGTATTGCCTGTTCTGACATGGAGATACATGTGTTTAAGTGCTGTTTGTCCTACCAGTTAGCTTCTGTTTGGGGTTGATCCTGAACTGAAGCTATGATCTTGTGGGAATTGTGTCATGTTATGTGTTTATTGTCACATAAAGAATTGTGATACAACAAGGCTTGTAATGGCAACTTTGTTTTTTTATTTATTTACTAGAGGGGCGGATACTGCGTTGCAGCTGTAGCCTATGCTCATTATGCACACCATGGGATCCTTGCATCTTTTCATTCTCCGTCATAAGCACCTTATGTCCCACTCTTGCATCCTCTTGTATTTCCGAGTCTCCCTGCAACTCCCACATTCCCTCCCTCATGCCAGGAGCTCTCTGTATCCCCATTCCTCCCTCCCTCCATACCGGGGTCCCCCATTGTCCCCCCCTGTGCAAATGGCCTCCGATACCTCCTTCCCTTCCATATAGGCCTCCTATTATCCCCTTCCCCCACGTCAGGGGTTCTATGTGTCCCCCATCTCCCCTCAGATGTTCTGATTTTATAGGGACAGTCCCAATTTTTGGGTCTTTTTCTTATATAGGCTCCTATTACCCCCCCACCCCCGTCCCAATTTTTCACACTTGCTGTCTGGTCACCCTACTTCCATGCCTCCTATTATCCCCTTCCCCCACGTCAGGGGTTCTATGTGTCCCCCATCTCCCCTCAGATGTTCTGATTTTATAGGGACAGTCCCAATATTTGGGGCTTTTTCTTATATAGAGGCCTATTACTCCCCACCCTCTGTCCCGATTTTTCACACTTGCTGTCTGGTCACCCTACCCCTCAGACAAATTTCAAGAGCTGTATGTGTCCTCCATTCTCCCCCTCCCTGTGCCAGGGGGCTCTGTATGCCCTGCCCTGTGTATGTGCAAAGTTAAGTTTGAAGTCCTAAACATGAGTATTTGCTCCAGAAATCTGATTCTAGAAGTCACAGATTGCAACCACAGAACAGAAACACTACCAGATAACCAATCAAAACCATAGCCAACACAACTCAAATTTCAAATATTGAATACTCACAACATGCAGCTGGCTCACAAACAATCTATAGACCAAGAGTTATTCTCAGAAATTATTCTGCAAATTATTTCAAGTCGTGAAAAAGCAGCTCACAGACAATTCATAAAAGTATCTGATATATTCCATGCAATGAATTATCTTGACTACATTATGTGTCAGTCTACAGCTCTGAAACTCTCTGGATGTCTTCCATCTAGACTCTTGGTCCTCAAAGGTGAGGATTTAAGATCCTTTTCCCAACAGCTTTTCTTTGACTTCCAGGTCACTACTAAACTTTCAGTTGTGGATTCACGCATTTTAAAAGGCCTTTTCCAGCATGCTTTCCACTGATATCTGCCCCTGGAATTCTGGGAGAGACAACCCCCTTGAGCCCTGTTTTGAATGTCAGCAACGTGATTGTTGTAAGTTGTAACTTTGTCTCTTGCAGCTAGTAAATATTTATTTCCTGTTGTAGGATTTTTTCCTCATGGCTTTCTCTTTCTTTCATTTCTAAAATGGTGAAAGATCCTCATGATTCCCTGAAAGTAGGTGTTTCTAAAGTGCTGACCCTCCCCAGCCTCCCCAGAAGAAATGGAAAGTAGATTGTAATTCTTATGACATTTGTTTCAGAGTTCCAATGCCCTTTCAGATTTGTGGACTTGATGTTTGCTTGCTTGATTTTAGCATACGGGCAGTGTTTTGTTATCAACTATAACAACAGAAATCCTTGTTGACGATTGTTACTGTAAACAGGATAGATTTAAGAAACGACTAACATACCTGCAGTAATGTCTGTTGCCTGACTTTGCCACAGGAAAGAGTCTTCGGGGAGGCCACTTTTGGCAGGCACTCCCAAATTTGGAGTTAGGATCGTGGTGAGAGAGATCCCTGGGGGTCTGCTCTCTTCCTGTAGCAATGTAGAATGTGCTTTCCTGTAAAAACATACACAGGCATTTCCCAGCACAAAAGATCTGCCCCCTCACTTTGCCTTTGTCCCTCCCTCAAAAAAAGTCTGTGCTGCTCATGTCTGCTCTCCTCCTCCTGTGAGGCTTACCACATGTTTGCTTCTGCCATCCTATTAGAGACGTCAATCGCTCCCTTTAATTCTTTCTGCTACAAGACAGACCATTTCCTTCACAAGAAAAAAAATTATGTGAAAAATAAAATAACTTTGATTTTGTGTTTCCAGCATTCCAGGTCTGACTAAAAGAAAAGGGGATGAATTTTATAATATTTTTGACTTTTTTACTGAAAAGGTGGAAGACTACTGAGGGCTGGTCCACACTAAGAAGCGGGGTCGAACTAGAGTACGCAAATTCAGCTACGTGAATAGTGTAGCTGAATTCGAAGTACCCTAGTTCGAACTACTCACCCGTCCAGACGCCGCGGAATCGAAGTCCGCGGCTCCAAGGTCGACTCCGCCACCGTCATTTGCAGTGGTGGAGTACCGAAGTCGACCGCGGCGCTTCCGGAGTTCAAACTATTGCGTCCAGATTAGGCGCGATAGTTCGAACTCTGAGAAGTCGAACTCACCGGGTCGACCCGGCTGGTAAGTGTAGACTAGCCCTGAGATAGAAACAGTATTTAGACCAGGTTGCTTAGTGTCTAGAGGCTATGATGATGGGTGCACTAAATATATCTAAGTTGGAAGGATCATACTAAACACTCTGGGCAGGTATCTCCACTCACTGATTTTGTTCCTCCATCAAGTTAAGTGGAATTACTCCAGATTTATATCAGTATAAGTGAGATCAGAATCAGGCCCTCTGGCACCTGGTGGTTAGTAGGCCAAAAAGGATGAAGGTTAACCCTGTTTGTGTGCTTGTTTTCTCTACTTGATTTTGTTGTAAAATGAAATTTGGCAACTTGTTAGTCCATAAAATAGACAGAGAAAATAATATTAAAAATATTAAAAGATTTATAAGGGCCAGACTAAATACTAAGGTACTCTGTGTGCATTTTCAATACATCTGTCCTAAATAACATCAGAGCATTGCCTGACAGCTCCTTAAGGGACCCTCTGGTGTCTCAGGTAAACAAGAGTTTAATAACATTTTATGAAACATTTTGCTTTTTTAAGTAATAAAGGAAATTATATTCAAATAACTATTTTTAAATATAGAAGGCCATGCAATTCAAATCTGCCCCAAATTTATGCCAGTCTGTGGGTTTTTTGTTTTTACCCCTAAGCAGTGTGAGTTAAAGCAGAGCATCCTTATTTACCTCAGCTGTCTGGTTCTCCCCCCTTGGTCTCAAGGTGATTTTTAAAATATATTTAATATGTAAGTGCACAGTGTTGATCAAGTACTTGAGAGGTCCTAATGGGAGCAGAATTTTATGGCTGCCAAAAATTGGTTGTGCTGCAAGGGCCATAAAAATGCAATTTATTTATGAATAAAAGGGATCAGATTATTCAAAGGAGAAGGGGACACTCAGTAGTGAAGTTTGAATCCCCTTCCAGAATCTGCAAAACCTGTGCTAAGTGAAACATTTGCAGCCTGAATGTATATTTAGCCAAGTATTTAGTTAAGTGTACACCACAATAAAGGAACTCGCATATACCTGTGTGTATACAGTTTCTCTGCTTCTCGTACCTTCATGATTTGAAATGCATAATTATGATTCTTTTTCTCCCTCTTCCTATTCTACTGATCTCACAGCAGTGGAATGTATGAATGAAGAGAGGCTGCCAATATCTTAAATTTCATTCATTGAAACTTTAAATAAAAAGGTCTTATTAAATTATAAACATTTTTAATCTTCTCTGGAATGAAACTCCAAGCTATTCTAGAGACAATTTATACTTGAGTGTTTTGAGTTTATGTAAATAGCTTTTCATTCTATATCTCAATCTGTTTGAGAATTATTTAGAATGACTTAAATTTACTTGGAATGTTTCTCCAGCAGATCAGGTTTTTGACATAATCCATATTAGAATTAGAAAGAAAGAGACTTGTTCTTTTCTTTTCCAAGGGCCAGATCCTTCAACGTTCCACACACTTTCTGCAAGGAGGTGAGTATTGTCAACTTCTATTAACTTCAGCGGGCCCAACAGGCTGAACTGTGGGTCCCTTTGAAATTAATGGAACTTTTGACATTGACTCCAGTGAGTCCAGGAATTAACCTATAGATAATAAATAGGTAGCTGAATCTTCTCTTATCTGAATTTTAAGGTGCATATTATTGTGGTATATAAGGACATGATTCAAGGCCACCGAAGTTAATAGAAGTCTTTCAACTGAATTTGATGGCCTTTGGATCAGGCCTAAATATGTAACTGATGGTGTCATCTAATTAACAAAAAATGTTGGTCAGTTTTTCACTCTTTGCCTCACTGAGATCATTTCGCATCATCATTATGTCATGGAAGCAACAGAATGTGACATGAGGTAACATAAGCCAGCACTAAGAATATGGAGAAATAAGCCATCTTTTGAAGTGAGGTTTGTGATTATCAATACTGATAATAGGACGTATTCATATTTTTGCAAAAGACTGGCATGGATGAAATGCCAGACCATCTCTGATGCTTTCAAACTTGACATACATTTAATTTCACTGATAAAAATACACTTTCACTGACTTCATACAATAGTGCAGTTCCTATCAGGGAAGGAAAAAACCCCAAAACTTTGTATTTAATCATTACACTTGTATTTAATGTGTACAACAAATCCACACACAGCTGAGAAGTGTAGACAAACTATGTTTTGACAGATTACATCTAATAAGTAAAATAATATACAGGATTTACATAACCATAATATAGCAATATTGCCTCTATCCAATAACAAAGGAACTTGCAGATAAATGGACTAGTGAGATTTGAGACTCAGATTTGGCATTTAGGAATGCACTTAAACAAAAAGAGAGCTCAAATGGGTCCAATTCAGACTTTAACAATTGGTGTCAGGAAAACATCCAGTTAACTGCAGGACTGAGGAACTAATGTTCTGTTACAGAAAATGTGGATCTGTAGGAATTTTTTATTCTACTGCACACCATAAAAAGGAGATTACACTCCTTTATTGAAAATAAAGAAAAACAGTATGCACCAAATTCAGGCCTTCTTTACATATGCTCACAAGCTAATGCCAGTTAATGCAGCATTAATTTGGGCCTGCAGTCTGTCTAAGCCTGGAGCTGCCTGCACATTCCTTACATAACCGTTTACAGAAAACACTCATGCGAGGAGCATGAGTAAAATGAATTGGGAATTAAGAGGCTACAGGTAGATGGGGTGGGGTTAGAGTTTGTTGAAAGATGGTATTCACCTAAGAGTTCTGAAGGAACTCAAATGTGAAATTGCAGAACTACTAATTGTGGTATGTAACCTACCATTTAAATCAGGTTCTGTACCAGATCACTGGAGGATAGTTAATGTGAAGCCAAGTTTTAGAAAAGGATCCAGAGGCGATCCTGGCAATTACAGACTGGTAAGCCTAACTTCAGTATCTGGCAAATTGATTGAAACTATGGTAAAGAACAGAATTATCAGACACATAGGTGAACACAATTTGTTGGAGGAAGAGTCAACCTGGTTTTTGTAAAGGGAAATCATGCTTCAGCAAGCTACTAGAATTCTTTGAGGTGGACAAGGTGGATCCAGTGGATATAATGTACTTAGATTTTCAGAAAGCCTTTGACAAGGTCCCTCACCTCTTAAGCAAAGTAAGCAGTCATGGGATAAGAGGAAAGGTCCTCTCATGGATCTGTACCAGGTTAAAAGATGGGAAACAAAGGGTAGGAATAAATGGTCAGTTTTCAGAATGGAGAGAGGTAAATAGTGGTGTCCCTAGGGTCTGTACTGGGACCAGTATTGTTCAACGTATTCATACATGATCTCGGAAAAGGGGTAAACATTGAGGTGGCAAAATTTGCAGATGATACAAAACTACTCAATTGGGTCAGGAAAACATCCAGCTAACTGCAGGACTGAGGAACTAATGCTCTGTTACAGTAAATGTGGATCTGTAACTATTCAAGATAGTTAAGACCAAAGTAAACTACAAAGAGTTACGAAGGGATCTCAAAAAACAGGGTGACTGGGCAACAAAATGGCAGATGAAATTCAATGTTGATAAATGCAAAGTAATGTACATTGGAAAACATAATCCCAACTATACATATACAATGATGGGGACTAAATTAGCTGTTACCACTGAAGAAAGAGATCTTGGAGTCTTTGTGGATAGTTCTCTGAAAACATCCACTCAATGTGCAGCAGCAGTCAAAAAAGTTATATTGGGAATATTGGGAATCGTTAGGAAAGGGCTAAATAATAAGACAGAAAATATCCTATTACTTCTATATAAATCCATGGTATGCCCACATCTTGAATGCTGCATGAGTGCTGTATAGTTAGCACTTAGAGGCTTCTGGATCTGCATAACTGTGAATCCTATGACTCTCTGTGCCCCCTCCAATCAACCTCCACCAGGGTTTTTGCACTCGTCTATGACAGAGTTGGCATAGAGACCATTTCTGTAGTGCATAAGGGGTGCACAGGCTATACTACATGGCTTCTGCCCGTATTCCATATACATGCACTCTTTGTAACAAGTAAGTTGTGCTGAAGGCCTTGCACATGACCCCCCCCCAAACCACAAGAGCATTTCACCCTATGATTCTATATATGAGTAACATACACACTCAGTGTTGCTTATATAGTTGTGTAAGCCCAGGCAGGATGTAGACCTGATATATACTTATCTTAATTGTTCTTCTTTCTCACTCTCCTGCTGTCTTTTACTTTATACCTTTTTAGGCTAATCAGTGTTTTGTTGTGTTTTCTTCAAGTCTGATTTAAAGGAGCTTGTGCCCGTGGAGAAGGGGTAAGAGTGCAGCTATGTCTCTTTTTAGATTTATGCGTCTACAAAGGACTGATTTAAACAACTTTTCTTTAAACAGGAATTATTTTAGGAGAAAGTGTTTCTTCAATGGCACTCTCCCTTGGACATTTGTCTGATAAGCAGAGTTCTTTGTCAAGAGAATGACATCTCCTTAATGCCAGGGCAGGCTCTCCTTTAACTCACTTTTTCCTTATCTGAACTGGAGGCTCAGTGGTTTTATGTTCTGTCATTTTACATTGAAGGGTAAAAGGAGTTATGAAAACGATACTGAAACTGGAGATTTCCAAGTCTAATTTCTTTGATTTATATATATATTAAAGTAATCATTCTAGTTTATTCATTGAAAACATGTTCTTGTTTCCCAACAATACAGTTTTTAAGCAGTTTATTGTATTGAGGATTGTGATAAAACTTGAGGTCTAAAGTAAAGATTTGTTTTTTCATATGCAGTTGTAGCTGGCTTGCATAGCTGATTATGGCCCTTACTCTACAAACACTTACCCACAGCAATAACTTTATGCATACAAGTAGTTTGAAATCAAGGGGCTACTCACATGCATAAAGTTATTCAAAGCAGGTTGTGTCCTGGACTGGTACCTCAACTAGGACCCATTTAGGGTTTTTTAAAGATATCTTTATTTTCCCATAATTTTTGGATTTTAAACTTTGGTTATTTTTCAGTGAATGAAAGAGGTTATTTTCCATATCTGGGGTGAGTGTGTGTGTGTGCGCATTTTAACCATTTTGCAGCTGGAAAATAAACACATTAACATTTTTCTTCTTTAGTCTTCATAGTTTATTCTCTTAAACCATGTACCATTATTCGTTGGTTTTAATTTTGCTTTGTTGAATAATTCAGTTTTTTTTAATTGTCCAGGAAAGTAATGATTACAATAAGAACAAAACAAAGAAAATTGGGAAGAAATCTCTTTTTATACAGTTGTGCAGTGTAACTTTCTTTTAGCTCTGAACACAAAGACACTAACTGTGAGGTGGTCTATTTTGCACTGTTGCACTGATAAAATTAGCCTCTCTACATGAAATATTAGCTCTCTTGTATACATTTCCTCCTTACTACGTTCAATTATCTTAATGCATGTTGTAAATGACACTGATTCATGGGCTTAGTGCAGGCAGAAGTTCAAAGACCTACATCAGGAAAAGATCCGGGAACCAAAAGAAAACCACCCCCAATTGACTCTATAATTAATTAACTTCACCATACAGCTTCATAGCTCTTACTTGACAGAAATTAGGGGGTTGGATAAAGAGAGATTTTTTTTCCTCTTACTCCTCTTCACATTGGACAGGTTGTGTGACTGCCTGTGTTGGGACTTGCAAAGAGACTAATTAAAGAATTCATGGGTTTATGGAATTGCTGGCTTGTAAGGAGAATATATTACATCTGTGCTAGCGGGAGGAAAAAGTAATTTAATAACTTAATTCCAAAGAGCAGGGGGTGGAAATCTCAATTAGAGTTTCTATTTAATGTGATTTATAGATTAATTTGGCTCAGTTAGATCAGATTTGTGTCATTATAAAGCTATACAGCAGGAAAAAAAATCATACCTGTTACTAGCATACCTCCAATAGGTCCTTTTCATTTTGAATTATTTTATTTATTTGTTTCAAATTTCCTTCTAACAGAAAAGCAGCCAGGTAAAAGGATCTGTTATTTTGCAAATTTTAAGGAAAGTGTAAGCAATTCTCTTTTTCCCCTGAGGGGGCTGCTTTTGAAAGATGGCTTCTAACTTTGTAGGGAGAATTTGCACCTGCAGTTTAATTGTACCCACATTCTTTTGCTCCCTCAATTATTTGAGCAGACATAGTTTGGGATTTGGCCATTTAAACACCTGATGTCACCTGCTGAGTAGGTAGTTATATGGCTAAACTCCATAATTTGCTCCTACAGGTGCAGGTGTAGAACTTCATAAAAGACTGTACTGAGGCCTATTTAAAATTTAGCACACAGTTTTCACTCCTCTCCCCACTTATTTTTCAAAAGTTTAGGTTAAGGCTGCTTACCCTAATTTTATTACTGTATCCCCTGACCTTAGACTTGGTAAAAAGTAATTTTATTGGTAGATGTAACAGATGTTATGGTCTTATTTTCCTTGATAATGTAATTTGAAAAGTCTTTGTGTGTGGTATATTTAATTCAGATGTTTTATTTTCCATTTTATTTCCATATTTTTTGGTGGTACAGGTATGGTATTAAGTTAGACAAAGGATGCTGGGTAGGCTTTCCGGAGCAAAATTGCATTCACTTTGCATTACTGGAATGATTAATATATGTAGGCAATACATCTTTGAAAGAAGAAAATAGCTTCTTGTCTTCAAGGCTCTTGATTGATAACCCCATTATACACTGTATTAAACACAGCATTTCTTACTTATGCTGAACTTGATCCAGGAAAGTGTGGTGAAACATCTGTAAGTGGACAGACCAGGAGCCTGAGCCTGTGAGGGCCATCTTTGCACAGCAGCAAGGAATTGCTTGATAATTCTTGGGCATATGGCAACTTGTGCACACATGACTCAGCAAGCTAGCTTTCACCTCAGAGGCATGCAGGGATGGTTGAAGTCTGTTTACTATTCATCTTGTCAACCAGTGGACATGTTCACTCATACACCTTCACGTGTCTTGTCATTCCTAGATAGGATGGACCTCACCACTGTATGCAAAGGGGTCCCTTTGTTCTTCTCCACCCTTCATGATTCTGGTCACAGATGCCTCTTCTGTAGAAGGGGGAGCTCATCTGGGGGACCTCCAGACTCAGGGACTTGGTCAGATCAAGAACTCTATCTCCCCGTAAATGTTAGAATTTTGAGCAATTCACACTAGGTTGGCTTTTCCTTCTCTGCATCAAAGGATGTACTGTGCAAGTGCTTGTGGCCAACACTGCTGCTATGTTCTACTTCAACAGGCAGGGAGGTGCCAAGTCAGATGGCGTTTGTCAAGAGGCAATGGAACTTTGGGATTTTTACATCAAAATAGCCTCAAATTATATTCACCCCCTCACATCTCCTGGTGTTCAGGAGTCTCTGGCGGATCATCTCAGCAGAACATCCAGCATGAATCACTAATGGTCCCTCAAAACGGACAAAGCCAAGTCCATTTTTCATCTTTGAGGAATGCCACAGATAAACCTGTTTGCTACACAATTGAACAGGAAGTGTCATCTGTGTTCTGGTCCAGAGCAGGTCACAGTCCAGGCTTTATCTCAGATGCTTTCATTTTATCATGGAAGGATAAGCTGCTGTATGCCTTTCCACCCATTACTTTGATTTCAAGGATGGTTATGCAAACTCAGACAGGCTCACACCACTCTACTCCTGAGAGCTCCAGCTTGGACTTGACCCAATGCTGCACCCCAACCCTTCCAGTCTCCAGCTTGGATGTTCAGTGGTTAACACTTCAGGAGACTGAGCATTTAGAACATTCTGTTGAATAGCTGAAAATCATCCACCAGATATAATTACATGATGAAATGGAAATGTTTTTCTGTATGGTTCCAGCTGTGGGGTTCTCCTCCTACACAAAAAGGTCTCGCCCTTGCTCTCACAGAGATTGTGTAGCACACAGCAAGCAGCAATAACTACGGGGATATTCTTTTCGCTGATGTCCGAGCGAGTCAGTAAGCTCCGCCATCTCCCCTTGAGACGTCCGAAAGCACACTCCACCACCATTCTGCACTTGCTCAGCCGGTAGTTGAAGAGTTCCTTCTCTCTGTCCAAGGCGCCTGTATAGGGCTTCATGAGCCAGGGCATTAGCGGGTAGGCTGGGTCCCCGAGGATCACTGTAGGCATCTGCACATCCCCAACCGTTAGTTTGTGGTCCGGGAAGAAAGTACCTGCCTGGAGGCGTTTAAACAGACCAGAGTTCCTGAACACACGCGTGTCATGAACCTTGCCCGCCCACCCAACGAAGATGTTGGTAAAACGTCCCCTATGGTCTACCAGTGCTTGCAGCACCATTGAAAAGTAGCCCTTTCGGTTAATGTACTCGCTGGCCTGGTGGGCTGGTGCCAGGATAGGGATGTGAGTCCCATCTATAGCCCCACCGCAGTTTGGGAATCCCATCGCGGCGAAGCCATCTATGATGTCCTGGACGTTTCCGAGAGTCACTACCTTTGAGAGAAGTTGCTCAACGATTGCGTGGGCTACTTGAATCACAGCAACCCCCACGGTAGATTTGCCCACGCCAAAGTGGTTCGCTACTGACCGGTAGCTGTCTGGCGTTGCAAGTTTCCAGAGGGCTATGGCCACTCGCTTCTGCACACTCAGGGCTGCTCGCATCTGGGTGTCCTGGCGCTTCAGGGCAGGGGACAGCAAGTCACAGAGTTCAAGGAAAGTGCCCTTACGCATCCTGAAGTTTCTCAGCCACTGTGATTCATCCCAGACCTGCAGCACTATGCGGTCCCACCAGTCCGTGCTTGTTTCCCGGGCCCAGAATCGCCGTTCCACACCATGAACTTGACCCATTGCCACCATGATCTCCACTGCGCGGCGTACCCTGCTTTGTGAGACGTCTGCGCCACTCTGTGAATTCCTGTCCTCACCGCGCTGCCGGAGCCTCCTCGCACGATTTCTCAGCAGCTGACTGTGGAAGAGGTGGACGATAAGGTGCGAGGAGTTGACAACGGCCATAAGTGCAGCGATGATCGCAGCGGGCTCCATGCTCGCAGTGCTGTGGCGTACGCGCTGTAACCGACAAGAGAAGGGCGCGAACAGATTTCCCGCCGGAGCTTTCAGGGAGGGAGGGCGTGATTGACGGTTCAATGACAACAGTTACCCAAAAGCACCCTCGACACATTTTTCCCCCAGGAGGCATTGGGAGCTCTACCTAGCATTCCAATGGGCAGCGGGGACTGCGGGAACTGTGGGATAGCTTCCCACAGTGCACCGTTTCCAAAGTCGACGCCAGCCCCGTTACTGTGGACTCAGAAATTCGAATTAGTGTATTTACTGTGGATACACAAATTCGACTTCATAAGGTCGAATCCACAAATTCGACTTAAGTAGATTCGAAATAGTCTTGTAGTGTAGACAAGGCCTAAGTCCCCAATCCTGCAAAAACTTGTACGCACGCTTACATTTAAACACAAGTGGTCCCATTGACAGACATCTCTCAGAGTAAAGAAACTTATTTTGGGGTTCTAATCTCTTGGTTGTCCAGATTTATTTTTTAGTTTGTTTTGTGTGTGCACATTCATGGTGGATTATTGTTGGAAAGCTCTTATGGTAGAAATGAGTTTTAGGGAGGGGTTTGAATTAAGAGATGCCAGTTGACTGGGCCACAAGAAATGGGAGGGAATTCCAAGTCTGGGGGGAGTTTTCAAGAAGACATGAAGAAACAGAGAAGGAAACAAATGAGACATTAAGGAGAAGGAGTTTTGGGAGGAGCGGGCAGCAAGAACTGTCTAGGAAAATATGTGAAAAGGTGAGATCCACATGCATTCATTGCAGCCTGTTTTCCATTGCTGCGCTCTGCCTTGTTCTGTTTCATAATGATTTTCCAAGTACTACATAGTTTTTAAAATATCAGTATTTAATTTTAATTTGAGCAGCTGCAGTGCTGGTTTATTTTTTAAATACAGCTGCTGAGAATCAATTGAGTGTTCAGGCATTTTTATGTTTTTCTTGATGAATTATGGTCAGCTTCTTGCCAGCTAGTGCGTACACAACTTCAAAATGCAGTTTGTCATATAACTATTAAAATGCAATTGCTGAGCAGAACTGATATTCACATTGTTTTGAACATGGCATGTTTTCTCCCATGGCTCTGTTTCAGACTCAATTTTTTTGGTGGTTGATTTGATCTGTGAAAAGTAGACTGACATGTCTGGAAGGGAGCCCTAAAAGACATTGTAGCTACATACAATAATATCCTGCCTTGTTGTGGAAAAGTTAAGTCCTACTGGGGGAAAAACCAAAAATAATTAAAAAAAATCTAGATAATTTTGCACAAGTTCACCACCAGTAGAGTTCCTTCCATCATTGCTATTACAGTGTTAGTCATCAGTGTGGGAATGGGCCTGCTCCTGTTCAGCTCAATGGAAAGACTCCCTTTGACTTCTATGGGAATTAGATCCGTCTCTATGGTTTTTAAAGGTACTAGAGGCAAACCACTCACATTTTGCCTTGCTTACAGACAATATTATTTTCTTTTTTGGTTTCATATTTAGCACTCTGAAAAAGTGCTACATACAAAGTGCTATGTAAAGGAAAAAATACTAATTCAGGGGTCTGATTCCTTCATAAAGCCATATTTCTACTAATATTTTGTGTTTTCCTATGTGTAGTCCTTTATCGGGAAAAGATCTGTTGTTCCTGGGTATACAGGAAATGCTACATAGTCAAAATGCCACTTGACACTTTATCCTCCTGCAAGCAGCAGTATAGCTGAAGTTTGACTATATCTTGCATGTATGATTCTTGACAATTATATTACCAAGAATAACAGTCTCTGTGAAAAAACTGACAAATTTATATGTGTTTAAATCAGCTGCCCATAAGTTAAATAAATATCCGCTCAGCTAAATTACTTTATCTGAAAGTGTCAGTGAGAGAAGATTTGCATTGCATTTGACTTTAAACCTGAAGATCTGATTAGCTTCTTCTGTACAGTCAATAGTCATATTGACTGTACATGTCAGTGGCCTTTTCTGTTACTTGAAGCTTGGTAATATAAGCTTGAGTTTTCAGTGTTGAACAAATCATCTTACACGATGATTATCCAGAATTAGTAAAGATTTCAAAAGGAACAATGTACTGTATCTGACTGCTGTGTGATTCCAAAAAAAAAAAAAAAGCATTAGATTATTGGTTGCGGAGATTTGTAGGCCAGTCCAAAACCCATTGAAGTCAATGGAAAAACTTCAATGGGAATTGTTGAATCAGGCATATGGTAAGCAATTCATGTAGATCCTGAGGCCAGGGCTATCTCTTTATTAACATTCTTGTAGAGCAGAGTTTGGGCATCCATATTGTCTGTGTGTAAAATTCAAGATTTATATCTGAGGGGTGGGCTAAGGAGCTATAAAGGGAGATCTAATGTTCAGTAATTGTATGAAGAATCAGTCAGAGTGCTTATGTCATCAAGCCAAGTTTTAGAAGAGGTCCCATAAATTAGTTAGGGGAGGAGAGAAGAGAGTTAAATGTGGGGGAAAGACTATACTGTGTCACAGCAGTTCATTTTTGCTTTCTGTGGTGAATGGTGATGTTCTCAGGTAGCTGGTGCTTGGGATCTAGTGTTCTTTTTATCTCTCCTGGAAGGAAGTTTACATAAAAGTTGAGAAGAGATGAACACTTATGACCATGATAGCTCCCCAGCACTGGCAATTTAAAAAGGCAGTATTTAATCCTTCCATGCAAAGATAGATGTGATCACGCAGAAAACCTTTTAGTCCACTCTCTCTGTTGTATGAATCTTGAATAAGTGGATATCAAACACCTCTCTAGACTTGCTAAAGCACTTTAAATGTTCCCTGTTGGAACTGAATCCATTTGAAGAACATGTAACCTTGAAAATTGGAAGAATTCCTTTATATAAGGAAAACATGAGACACTTCACTCTCCCAATTCAAACGGCTCAATTCCTCTTTGTGGAGTTGTTTATAGTATATGCTACTTTCTTTAAATCTCATCTGGTAGCTAATTCATAATTATCATGCATTTCATAAAGTATTAAGAGTTGTGCATATTTTGGCACAGTCTCTATGTATTTATTTTACAAATTGAACATTTTGTAAAATTCTAAATATAAAACCTTACCATTTTGAGATATTCCTGAATGAACTGAATGTTGTGATCTTTACAGCCTCATTCTCATGACTTGTAACAAGATTTTCTATAAAGTGTGATGTTCATCTGGTATTTTTTATGCAGTAGAAGATATCTTGGGTTTTGTTTTCAACCACTACTTCAGCTGTTAAAAACAACAACAGTATAAAATAAATAACTTTTTACTAGCTGTCAGTGACTGGAAAAGCCAGACCTTTCTAGCCTATTTTATATTTTCCTTCTGACATGATAGTACATGACTAGCTCTTTGGGAGATTCAGTTCAGCAGTTCTACCCTATTCAGCTTAAGCAACTGAAACCAATGGAACTTAAGCATGTGCTTAACATTAGTCATATACAGAAGTGCTTTGCTGAATCAAGGACTGGTGCAGGAACTGTTTGTTTGTGTGTGTGTGTGTGCGTGCACGGGGCTTAGCCCAAGTCGGCCTGGGTCCCTGAGTGGTGCATCTAGGTGCTCCTGCTATACGTGTACTAATGTTCTTGTACAGTAGCAACTTTCACTGGTATGTGGTTAATTGGAACCACATTTTTTTAATTTACATAAAAAACTAAGAAAACAAAAAAGAAGCTAGAATCAATCTCTGTTCTTGCTTGATAGTAATCTTTATTTCACACATCTTCAGTGCTATCTGAAGTGCCTTGGATGCACCAGAGCTCGGAATACTACTAGTATATGAAACCATAGCTAGATAGATAGATAGATGAAAAGCTAACTTTAGTATCTCACACAGTATGAAAAGGAATTTACACCATAAATTTCCTTTCAATGTTGGATGAGATCACGCTGCTACTCAACATTCCGTTTTTCACAGATCTGTCTGATGGTAGTCTGACATCAGAATTCCAGCTCAGCTAATTGTTCATATTTTTTCTATATTTTTCCCTAGGTATAAACCAAAGCAATTAAGTCCTAATAAAGTCCCTTGAACTATGCAGTGTGTCCAAGACAACATAGATTAAATGATTGGGGGTGGGCGTGTTGCATTACTTATTGCTTTTCACATAAGAGTCAAAACAGAGCTGGTTCAATAAGTGTGGCAGCAAAAGTAGCTAAGACACCTGTTAAAATCATCAGCTGAACTGAGACTTGCAAGGCAGCCAGTCAATTCATTGCATACTTTCCCAAATGATATTGTGGTGACACTCAGTTTCTCAAAAGTTCCAAATGTTCCTTGGCTTTGTTTTTGGTCTCATCTATTTGCAGAGTTACTGTAGAAAAATTTAGAAAAAACGGCCTCATAGGCCATCTCTGTTTCTTTAAAAATCTGTTTCCTACCAGGGAGGGTTGCCAATTTTGGTTGGATGTATTCCTGGAGATTTCATCACATGACATAATCTTTAATTAAAAATGAATCTTTAATTCCTGGAGACTCCAGGACAGTCCTGGAGGGTTGGCAGCCATACTACCAGGTATGCTAATAGCCTGATCCAGCATTGTGCTGAGTACCCCCTGTTGTCAGTGGGATCTGAATGCTTCTAGCAAATAACAGGAGCCAAACAATTGGGTTTGGAAAAATCTACCTAATCCCTGAATTCCCTGATCCCAAGCTATTTTGGGGTTTTGAGCATTTGTAATCCACCGATCTGCACTTATTGCTTATTATCGCTACTGTATACTAGTATATTTTATATTAAGAGCACAAATAGAAAGGCTCCATAAGAGAGCACACCTGTGTCAGTCTGTACTAAATTGAACATAAAATAGTGCCTCTCTCTGTAGATAGGGAGTTCTCCAGGTGAAGGAGGAACAAATACAGCACCCTTAGGGTAAGTGGCTGTCTGTAGTGTGTTTGTGTTTGGGGGTTACTTGCTGTGTGCTGAGCTTGTGTTTGTCTGTCTGTTTGGTTGGTTGTTTGAAGGACCGTGTGCTGTGGCTGGCAGTTGGAAGCTGTGAGCTTCAAAGTAAGGTTTGAAAGCTAGAAGCCTCTGTTAATTGGCTGAGCCTTAGTCAGTGGGTGGGGCTATCAAGAAGGCCAGGGCTTTATAAAGCAGGGCGCAAGCGACCAGGGAGTTTTGCGACCAGGGGCTGCTAACAGGGAGTTTTGCAAGGGAGTGGGAAGGGGGCAAAATTCACTTGCTGTTCTTTAAAACCTGTAAACTAAACTACATTCAAAACTTCCTGATTTAAACAAAACCCTTTCATTAACTAGGTAGCTGCAGGAGACAATGCAGGCAGAAGCCCAACAGCAGAGTGGGGGCTATCCAGTTTACTATGCTGAGTGCAGCATGTATGATTACCTGCCCTGTGGGCGGGTGGTGTATGTATGCATTCGGTGCATTCAGAGACTGCGTACAAGCTTTGGAGGCCAGGTGACAGAACTGGAGAAGCTAAGGGAGGCAGAGAGGTATGCTGATGAGGCTTTCCGGGACACTGTAGAATTTTCCCATCTCTAGTCAGACAGCCCCTGTGCTGTTGAGAAGGATGAAAGGCCCAGGGAAGCAGAGCAGTCAATGGGAGCAGAGTGAAACCTTCCCATAGTTGGGACCCTCCTTTCAGATGGTGTTAGGGTATCCTCTCGCACTGAGGTTACCTCTCCAGAGGAGGGAACTCCAGTCACTAGGAAAAGGCAGGTGTTAGTAATGGGAGATTCGATCATTAGAAACATAGATAGCTGGGTTTGTGATGACTGGGAGAACTGTATGGTGACTTGCCTGCCTTGTGCAAAGGTTGCGGATCTCTTGAGGCATCTGGATAGACTTATGTGTAGTGCTGGGGAGGTAGCCGGTGGTCGTGGTACATGTAGGTACCAATGACATAGGGAAGAGTAGGAGAGACGTCTTGGAGACGTCTCAGAAATGATCCCAGTTCCACGCAGGGGCCAGGTAGGAGGCAGAGCTTCAGAGTCTCAATGCGTGGATGAGACGATGGTGTAGAGAGGAGGGGTTTAGATTCATTAGGAACTGGGGAAACTTTTGGGATGGGGGGAGCCTATACAGGAGAGATGGGCTCCACCTAAACCAAAGTGGAACCAGACTGCTGGCACTTAACATTAAAAAGGTTGCAGAGCAGTTTTTAAACTAAGAGATGGGGGAAAGCCAATTGCTGCAGAGGAGCACATGGATCAGACAGAGACTTCTCTTAGAGGAGAGTCTTTTGATAGAGATTCTCTAGGTTATAGTCAGGAGCAGAGGATGGAAGAGGCCAGATCAGATGAGCAACATTCACATAAAGAATCGGACACATCAGAAAAGGGCAGACAAATAAACAGTGACAAGTTTTTAAAGTGTTTGTACACAAATGCTAGAAGTCTAAATAATAAGATGGGTGAACTAGAGTGCCTCGTGTTAAAGGAGGATATTGATATAATAGGCATCACAGAAACCTGATGGAGTGGGAACAATCAATGGGACACAATCATTCCAGGGTACAAAATATATTGGAAGGGCAGAACAGGTCGTGCAGGGGAGGGGAGTGGCACTGTATGTGAAAGAAAATGTAGAATCAAATGAAGTAAAAATCTTAAATGAATCCACATGTTCCACAGAATCTCTATGGATAGTAATTTCATGTTCTAATAAGAATATAACAGTGGGGATCTAGTATTGACCACCTGACCAGGACAGTGATAGTGATGATGAAATGCTAAGGGAGATTAGAGAGGCTATCAAAATTAAGAACTCAATAATAGTGGGGGATTTCAATTATCCCCATATTGACGGGGAACATGTCACCTCAGGACGAAATGCAGAGGCAAAATTTCTTGCTACTTTAAATGACTGCTTCTTGGTGCAGCTGGTACGGGAACCCACAAGGGAAGAGGCAACTCTCAATTTAGTCCTGAGTGGAGCGCAGGACTTGGTCCAAGACGTAACTATAACAGGACCGTTTGGAAATAGTGACTATAATATAATAACATTTATCATATCTGTGGTGGGAAGAACATCTCAACAGCCCAACACTGTGGTATTTAATTTCAAAAGGGGGAACTATGCAAAAATGAGGGGGTTAGTTAAACAGAAGTTAAAAGGTACAGTGATAAAGTGAAATCCCTGCAAGCTGCATGGATGCTTTTTAAAGACACCATAAAGAGGCCTGACTTAAATGTATACCCCAAATTAAGAAAAACAGTAAAAGAACTAAAAAAGAACCACCGTGGCTTAACAACCATGTGAAAGAAGCAGTGAGAGATAAAAAGGCATCTTTTAAAAAGTGGAAGTCAAATCCTAGTGAGGTAAATAGAAAGGAGCATAAACACTTCCAAATTAAGTGTAAAAATGTAACAAGAAAAGCCAAAGAGGAGTTTGCAGAATGGCTAGCCAAAAACTCAAAAGTTAATAACACAATGTTTTTTAAGTACATCAGAAGCAGGAAGCCTGCTAAACAACCAGTGGGGCCCCTGGATGATCAAGATACAAAAGGAGCGCTTAAAGACAATAAAGTCATTGTGGAGAAACTAAATTAATTCTTTGCTTCAGTCTTCACGGCTGAGGATGTTAGGGAGATTCCCAAACCTGAGCTGGCTTTTGTAGGTGACAAATCTGAGGAACTGTCATGGATTGAAGTGTCACTAGAGGAGGGTTTGGAATTAATTGATAAACTTAACATTAACAAGTCACTGGGACCAGATGGCATTCACCCAAGAGTTCTGAAAGAACTCAAATGTGAAGTTGCGGATCTATTAACTATGGTTTATAACCTGTCCTTTAAATCGGCTTTTGTACCAATGACTGGAAGATAGCTAATGTAACGCCAATATTTAAAAAGGGCTGTAGAGGTGATCCCGGCAATTACAGACTGGTAAGTCTAATGTCAGTACCGGGCAAATTAGTTGAAGCAATAGTAAAGAATAAAATTGTTAGACACATAGAACAACATAAATTGTTGGGCAAAAGTCAACATGGTTTCTTTAAAGGGAAATCATGTCTTACTAATCTATTAGAGTTCTTTGAAGGGGTCAACAAACATGTGGACAAGGAGGATCCAGTGGACATAGTATATTTAGCTTTCCAGAAAGCCTTTGACAAGGTCCCTCACCAAAGGCTCTTACGTAAATTAAGCTGTCGTGGGATAAAAGGGAAGGTCCTTTCATGGATTGAGAACTGATTAAAAGACAGGGAACAAAGGGTAGGAATAAATGATAAATTTTCAGAATGGAGAGGGGTAACTAGTGGTGTTCCCCAAGGGTCAGTCCTAGGACCAATCCTATTCAACTTATTCATAAATGATCTGGAGAAAGGGGTGAAAAGTGAAGTGGCAAAGTTTGCAGATGATACTAAACTGCTCAAGATAGTTAAGACCAAAGCAGACTGTGAAGAACTTCAGAAAGATCTCACAAAACTAAGTGATTGGGCAACAAAATGGCAAATTAAATTTAATGTGGATAAATGTAAATGTGGATAAATGGATAATGCACACTGGAAAAAATAACTCCAACTATGCATACAATATGATGGGGTCTAATTTAGCTACAACGAATCAGGAAAAAAATCTTGGCGTCATCATGGATAGTTCTCTGAAGACGTCCATGCAGCGTGCAGTGGCAGTCAAAAAAGCAAACAAGATGTTAGGAATCATTAAAAACGAGATAGAGAATAAGACGGAGAATATATTATTGCCCTTATATAAATCGATGGTACACCCACATCTTGAATACTGAGTTGAGATGTGGTCTCCTCATCTCAAAAAAGATATCCTGGCACTAGAAAAGGTTCAGAGAAGGGCAAGTAAAATGATTAGGGGTTTGGGACGGGTCCCATATGAGGAGAGATTAAAGAGGCTAGGATTTTTCAGCTTGGAAAAGAGGAGACTAAGGGGGGATATGATAGCGGTATATAAAATCATGAGTGATATGAAGAAAGTAGATAAGGAAAAGTTATTTACTTATTCCCATAATACAAGAACTGGGGCCACCAAATGAAATTAATGGGCAGCAGGTTTAAAACAAATAAAAGGAAGTTCTTCTTCACACAGCGCACAGTCAACTTGTGGAACTCCTTGCCTGAGGAGATTGTAAAGGCTAGGACTATAACAGCATTTAAAAGAGAACTGGATAAATTCATGGAGGTTAAGTCCATTAATAGCCATTAGCCAGGATGGGTAAGGAATGGTGTCCCTAGCCTCTGTTTGTCAGAGGGTGGAGATGGATGGCAGGAGAGAGATCACCTGATCATTACCTGTTAGGTTCACTCCCTCTGGGGCACCTGGCATTGGCCACTGTCGGTAGACAGGATACTGGGCTAGATGTACCTTTGGTCTGACCCAGTATGGCCATTTGTATGTTCTTATAGTGCAGTCATTACATTTAAAGTTCACAGAAAACAAATGTCTAATAGTCACATAGATAAACATACCACACTCTCCACCAGGTTTCTGCTGTGTTCACAAACTCTTGCATTGCTTTTGATTTTAGGAGATTTGAAATTTCAGTCTAGATCCAGATTCGCAATTAGGGCCCACCTCATGTCTTCAGCCTACCTTTTAGAATGAAATTCATTAACTATGTTACTGCCTTCCTATAGAAAGAGTTGTGCTAGAGAAAGGCACACATGCAGATGTTTTTGGAGTGGTTTTCAACTCCTAGCAATGCAAAAATGAAATTAATAGTTGGCAAATGAACAAAAGCAATTTTTGTGGATTACTGTGTCTTCTGGTCGTGGTGACTTTTGTTTCTCTCAAAATTTAGTATGTTTTTTTCCCAGCACCTCTTCTCATCAGTCTCAATAAAAGCGAAGCATGTCCAATCTGTAAAGAGTGGATCTTTAATCACCTACCCTAGCTTGCTAAAATGTTAACATTGCACGTTTTTTTATCTTTGTTGTTTGTACGGAATAACCACAGACAGTAGCTCACACTCTTTATTCAGAGTAGCAGTCATATTAACATGTAATGGGACAGCTCCTTGTTGCCTTGTTAGAATCAATGAGTGGATCACGCTACCCTTTTGGTGAATGTCTTTCAGTCTTTATGTTGTTGCTGAAAGCAGTCAGTCTCTGATGTTTTCATGAGTGATCTGTCAAATATTGCCTTGGTTGATGCAGTTTCCTTGTTCGGCTGCCCCATGGAGTTACTATAAATAGCCTGCAGTTTAAGACAATAGTTCAATTTTTAGTCCTGGCATTTGGGCTGGAAATCTGCATTGAGTTTGCAAGTATTGGAATATAAAGAAGAGGGAGTTGATCTTTGTAATGACTTCTGAGCAGTTCATAAACAACAACTAAGAGCACCTCAGCACTTACACCAACATGCCACCCACAAGAATTATGATTGGCCAAGGTAAGTGTATCCATTTAGACAACTAAAAACTACTAAAGTGGAGGTGCATTAGGCTAAATAGCTAAAATTAGGTAACACAGTGCTTAGGGCGGCTGATTTGTGGGACGTAGGCATATTTATATTGATTTTATATTTCAGCCTGAAGGTGATGTGGTTATTAATCAATAATTCTCTTGATAGATTTAAAGGGAAAGGAGGGCAAATAACACTGAGAGGGCCTGTGGTGCATAGCTCCCTTAATAAATAACAAAAGGTTGCACTTTGATTTAGGTTGGAAGGATTAGATTTTTATCAGTAAATGTCGGTAAATGTCAGTTTCACCATACACACACAAATCAACAAAAATATTTCCATTAATAATAACCAACATTTACAGATAGGAAAAGCAAGCAAAATGCTGCTTGAGAGTTTATGAGAGATTAAGGATATTTAATTTGTATATTTTGACATGTGATACTGAAAATTTGTGTTTGAATGGTGATAAAGCCTCAACTTTTTGAATCTACTCTCATTAAATAGTCTACCCTCCCCACATGGCTTCCTGCAACTGTGAAAATTTACATTGACAAAAATAGAAAAAATGCTTAAAACCCATAATTTCCTGGAACTGTAATTAAATAGGTAAAAATCAGGAAAAATGCTTAAAAATAAACATCAATATTACCCATTGAAATTGTAAAAAAATTAAAAATTGAATTCTGCCAAGCCTACTTATATTGTGCCTTTCATCCAGAGAACTCAAAGATTTAGAAAGATGGGTAAGTTCTACTGCTCTCATTTTACAAAAGGAGGAACTGAGACACAACATTTAAGTAATTCATGAAAGATCACACAAAGTCAGTAGCACAGACAGGACTAGAACCCATGTAATGGGACAACTCCTTGTTGCCTTGTTAGAATCAATGAGTAGATCATGCTACCTCCCTCATGTGATTTCACATCCTCAAATAACAAACTTTAAATGATAAATAAATAAATTGAATAAACAAAATAGTGACAGTTCCTTGAGGATCAAAAATAGCTGTTTGGACCAGTTTCTACCATCCATATTCTTTTTAAGTAGTACCTTGTTTAATTCATTTCAGTGGGACTGGTTATGGAATAAGGTATTACTCTTATGAGTGAAATCCTGTCCCTTTGCAGTCAGTTGGAGTTTTGCCATTGATTTCAGGGGGCTAAGTTGGCAGAATCTGGTTCATGATCTTTGGAAGCTGATGATAAAAATCCCCTATTGATCACCCACTGATGATAAAAATTGTGTAGTTTATCCCTTCCAGAGAAGAAAAGTATTTGGGGATCTAGATATCCTATTACTTCCTCTACTATACTCTGAAAGAAATGTCTCCTCCACACAAATTCAATCAAGATTCTCTAAAGTAACAAGTAATTTTGAGTGCCTCCATTTTTGGGTGCCTAGCCTGAGAAACCTGAAAGAGGCGGTTTTGGCTGAAAAGAAAACCTGATCATCAAATTAACAATGAAATTGTATCCAATTCTCAGAACTTTTTTTAAGATTATATTACATAACTCAAAACAACAAATTCCATAACTCAAAATGACTTTGAAAACAATCATATTTAACATTTATTTCCATAAGAGACTCATTTTTCATGCACCTAGTATTTGTGTTAATTTTAATTTGTGTTGTAGTTACATGTGTAAGAACATTTTAAAAATTGGAAAAATATACTTTCTCGTCTTCTTTTAATTTTTAAATTAAAATATTCTTGAAGATGCTATTTTGTTTTGGAATCCTGAGAACCAAAACCTGAAATAGTAGATAAACTGAGGCTTGCATGATCAAAAGGAGTTAGATGCCTAAGTCCCAGTTTTAGGCACCTAAATCCCATTTTTGGGACCTCTGCAATGCACAAAAATCCTGCTGAACCCCAGAGATGTCTAAACTCACTCAGCACCTAAATTTTTGCAGTAAAAGTTCTCTAAGTGCCTGTGTTTCTGCTTCTGAGCATGTGCAATACTGCTTCCTAGGTGCCTGAATGCCTATATCCCACCTAAGGCCCAGAGTGATTCACCAATCAAAAGAAGACAAGCATTCGGCTGCCTAAGTCACACGTGGCATGGTCTGATCTGGTAGGCATGGTCAGAGGGCCTCACTCATATCTTTTTGCCCAGTGGCTAGGGTACTCACTTGGGATGTGGGATGTCCCCCTCTCCCTGAGAGGAAGAAGGCATTTGAACAGGGATCTGCCACCTCTCAGATAAGTGCTTTAACCATTGAGCAATGGGATATTCTGATTTGGGAGTCTCTCCTGTTGAAGCAGTTGCACTCTGGACAAATAATTAAAGTCATTCTATCGGGGGACAGGGTCCTGGGTCTCCCATGTCAGTGCTCTAACTACTAGGCTATACAGTCACTCTCTCTCTGACTCATTTTGGCCAGGGTGAGAGAAAGAGAGTGAATGCACAAGCGTGAGACTCTCAATGCAGAACTCCTTTTGGATGTAAAACCATGCTCTGAAATGTCCTTAGCCTCTGTTTGCCAGAACCTGGAAATGGGTGACAGGGGATGGATCACTTGATGATTACCTGTTCTGGTCATTTCCTCTGGGGCCCCTAGCATTGGTCACTGTCAGAAAACAGGATACTGGGCTAGCTGGACCATTGGTCTGACCCAGTATGGCCATTCTTATGTTCTTATGGTCATATTCAAGCATGAGTCTTTCCTCTGCAAAAGACCCAAGTTAAAGTGATGGAGAGTAAGATACTTGGCATGAATGGTACCTGTGTTTTGCCTGGCCATTGCATTAATAGACTGCATTGTACCACAACCCATCTAGTCCATTAACATTCATATTCACACCAGCTATCCAAAATGAAAAGTCACTTAAAAAGCAGTTAGCAGATGACTTTGTAATTTCTGATGCCACAGATGCTTTGTAAACCTTAACTGAGGATTGCCTGATGGTCTAGGGTTCTTCTTGACAATTTAGAGAGCAGAAGCAAGTGCATAATAGGGCTGATGCTCAAAAACCCAGAAAAAATCCAGCCTAAAGAGCAGAAAATTCAAAATCTTTTCTGAATCTTTGCATCTTGTATCACATTAGCCTCATATGGTGACAACCTTCCATGTGATAGGCAGAGTCATATACTTTGATACTGTGTTGAAACTGCCCGGTCACTAGCCCATTCCAATGACTTATGGCTTGATCCTGAGAGTTGCTGAGCACTCACAGCTCCTAATGAAATCATGGGGAGTTGCTTATTATGCCTCACACCCATCAGGATCAATCAAGCCATTAAAAAATGAACTGAAGCTCCTCCTGAGCCTGGATTTGTTGTGTGGTTCAGGATCTTTTATGTAGCATTTAGCCATGAGAACAGACTAAGGGTCTGATGCAAAGCCCATTAAGGCCTTTGGAGCGCTTATTACATGGCCTGAGTAATAATTAGGTCAGCAACAGAGCAGGCACAGTAACCTTAATATCAGATATAAAAGCTGAGACCCAATTGTTTTCCCCCACTAAAGTGCAATTCCTCTTCATACAACCTTTATTCAGTTCCTGTATTTTTACGGATGACCAAATATTTACAGCTGTCAGATTTAATGCAATTCTTACTTTTGTTGACAGCAACACTTTGGTGCAGCACAGTAATACCAAAGAGAGGAGCTTTGCTTAGAATTTTCTATTACAAAGATTATTTCAAAATCCTGCCCTAAGCTGCCATTACCGCAGCTATTTGCAACATCTGCAGCTGAATGGAAGTATTTGATTTGATTTGACTCTTAACATTGAGAAAATCCAAATCAGACCTTAAGCCTCCATGAACAATGGTAACCATTGGTTGCATTGCTCAGTTTGCTGCAGTTACTTAGTAGTAAATTTTTAAAATCCCAACAATTTGACATTGCTCCAACTTAAAAACAAAACAAAACAGTCAGTCACTCTGTATGTCCTGGCCTGCCCCCCACCTTTCACTGAGGATGAGAAAGGGTTTCTCTAATAATATTAGTTCTTAATGCTTATCTAACACTGTTCCTATTCAAAGCTCTTTATGGACCTTATCTAATTGATTTTCAAAATAGTGCTGTGAAGTACCTATACCGGGGTGGCCAAATTGCGGCTTGCGAGCTGCATGCAGCGCTTGTACAGTTGAAATGTGACTCACGGAACCCCTTACAACCCCCGCTCCATTCTCTGCCTACCAGAGGGGATGAGGAGCTTGGGGCTTCTGCCCTGTGTCAGGGTGGTGGGGCGAGGGGCTTCTGCCAGAGATGGTGCCTACTGAGAGTGGAGGGGCACAATTTAAAGGTTTTCCCCCGCAACAGCTTGAGTCATGGCCCCCCTCTTACCTTCAGCGGCCCCTCCCTGCAGTTCCCAGGTGTTTGCCAGTGCCTCTCCCCACGGAGATAACAGCTGGGAGCTGCAGGGATGGGCCACTGCTTTAGCTCCACAGGAAGAGGCAGCAGCAAAAGCAGCGGCTCTCCCTGCAGCTCCCAGCTGTTTGCTGATGCCTCTCCCCAGGGCCGCAGCTCCTAGCACGCTGGCTTCAGCAGCTGCCGTGCAGGGAGGGGGCCCAGCGGCACCATGAGACTGAGTGGGGCCAGCAAAGCCTGGCAAAAATCGGGAGTGGGGGAAAAGACCCCCACATGCCTCCCCCCAGTGCAAGGAACCCCATGGGGCACATCTGCCCAAGCAGGCTGCAACAGGAGCAGGGCTGAAGCCCCGGGTCCCAGCTCTCGAACTTGTGAAGATTGTCGTACGCAGCTCGAAGGGTCAGTAAGTTTGGCCTCCCCCATTAGGATAGACACCAGAGAGGTTAAGCAACTTGCCTAGGGCAGTAAAGAGAATCTCTGGCAGAGCTGCTGTTAGAACTCTGGTCTTGTGGGTTCCTTGCACTATGCACAGACTAATTAAGCCATACCCTTTTCTCTATATAGAGAGTGAAGCAAATCCTTAGTTAAAAAGCTGAAACTTCAGGCCATATTCACCAAAAAGTTTTCCTACAATCTGTTATAATTTCAGCAAACCTTGGCCAACATATGTTTTCACATGGAATCCACATGAAAACTCAGTTAAAGAAAAATATTGCCAACCCTGATGATAAATCTGCATTTCTGATGCATATAGCAAACCTGTTTCCACTTTTTTTCTGTAGGAAGGATCTTTAATTGGTACCAACTGCCTTCTTTTAGCGTGGGTCAAGGTACCTATATCAGGAGAAATTAAAATCTGATTCTCTTTGCCTAGTGTCTGTCTCTCTCAACTCCCTTCTTCTAAGACCCTCTTTCTGTTCCTAGATTAAAAGATGCTGCAAGTGATTATAGGGAGTTGAGTGGTATTGTGATGAGATTCAAAATGTATATTTGATAAGGCCTTTTGATGTATTTGAACCCACTGTTTTATCCAGGGTTAAAGTTAGGCACAATTTTTCTAAAACCTCAGCTAAATCCTTGTCTTTCACTCCAGATGGAAGGCCCAGAATTCTTGTACCGTTTGCCCAGACTTAGTATTCTAACATTTCTATCTAATTAACATTACCTGGTTTTTATAACACTATTTGAGGACAGTGAATGTAGACATTTTCTTTTCCCCAGTCATACAAAGTTTCTGGTCTGTCCATTTTTTTTTACTGTGTCAGTCCAATCTAGCATGTAATTCAATTTGGTTTCCAGATTAGAAATTGTGTCCTGGATTTATTTGTTTTATTAATTCTTTCCAGCTTGGAATAAATAGCTGCCTTTCTAGCTAGAGAAGGCATGCACTGGTTGGTGTCTTGTCTGGCCTCAGAGCATTCATCTTGCAGGAGACTGCATTCAAAACACACCAGTGAATTCAGATTGCAACTTGATATGGTGCAATCTTTGCATTTCCTGTTCATCACTCTTTCATTCAGGTATAGAAAAGGCAAGGCATTAAAGACTTTAAAACAACTGTTAAAATTGAGATTTATCTAAGGCCAAGCCTACATTTGTCTGATTTGCTCCAGAACTAAGCTTTTCTTTCACAAAGCCAGTTCCAGTCATGAGCTTGATTATATTACTGTTTTACCTCACTTTTTTCTTTCCTCAGCTGTTGTTTTCCCTCCCCTGAAGCCTGATTCAGGAAAACAAGTATGCTCCTATGTAACTTTTCTTTAGCTCTTTACATAATTAGCCCTGGTCTACACTACGAGTTTAGGTTGAATTTAGCAGTGTTAGGTCGATTTAACCCTGCACCCATCCACATGATGAAGCCATTTTTGTCGATTTAAAGGGCTCTTAAAATCGATTTCGGTGGTACTCCTCGACGAGGGGATTAGCGCTGAAATCGACCCTGCTGGGTCAAATTAGGGGTAGTGTGGATGCAATTCGGCAGTATTAGCCTCTGGGAGCTATCCCAGAGTGCTGCATTGTGACTGCTCTGGACAGCATTCTCAACTCAGATGCACTGGCCAGGTAGACAGGAAAAGTCCCACAAACTTTTGAATTTCATTTCCTGTTTGGCCAGTGTGTGAGCTGATCAGCACAGGTGACCATGCAGAGCTGATCAGCACAGGTGACCATGGAGTCCCAGAATCACAAAAGAACTCCAGCGTGGATCAAACGGGAGGTACTGCATCTGATCACTGTATGGGGAGAGGAATCTATGCTATCCAAACTCCATTCCAAAAGATGAAATGCCAGAATATTTGAAAAAATCTCCAAGGGCATGAAGGACAGAGGTTTTAACAGGGACCCGCAGCAGTGCCGCGTGAAACTTAAGTTGCTCAGGCAAGCTTACCAAAGAACCAGGGAGGCACACAGCCACTCTGGGTCAGAGCCCCAGACATGCTGCTTCTATGATGAGTTGCATGCCATTCTAGGGGGTGCCCATACAACTACCCCACCCCTGTGCTTCCCTTCTCCCTCCCGGGCTACCTTGGCAGTTATCCCCCCATTTTGTGACAAATTAATAAAGAATGCATGAATTTGAAACAACAATGACTTTATTGCCTCTGCAAGCAGAGATCAAAGGGAGGAGGGCAGGGTGGTTGGCTTACAGGGAAGTAGAGTGAACCAACGGGCGGGTTTTCATCCAGGAGAAACAAACAGAACTTTTATACCATAGCCTGGCCAGTCATTAAACTGGTTTTCAAAGCTTCTCTGATGCACAGTGCACCCTGCTGTGCTCTTCTAACCTCCCTGGTGTCTGGCTGCGCATAATCAGCGGCCAGGTGATTTGCCTCAACCTCCCACCCCACCATAAATGTCTCCTCCTTACTCTCACATATATTGTGGAGCACACAGCAAGCAGTAACAATGGGAATATTGGTTTCACTGAGGTCTAACCGAGTCAGTAAACTGCGCCAGCTGGCTTTTAAACATCCAAAAGCACATTCTACATTATGCACTTGCTCAGCCTATAGCTGAACTGCTCCTTACCACTATCCGGGCTTCATGAGCCATGGGAGCAAGGGGTAGGCTGAGATAGGTGCAACCGTGCGGTGCTGCCAACTGGGAGAGCAGCCTGAAAGCCTCCAGCTGGCATGATATTCCAGGCAGGACTGAATCTCCATTAGACGAAACTTAAAGAGGAGAATGACCTGGGATCATTCCCATTTTTGTCCAGGTGGCCACGACCGACCTCACCGAGGCTGGCCAGGCTCCCCCGACCAACCTAACCAAGGTTAGCCAGGAGCAACCATGGGATGACAATGACGGTTAGCAGTCGTATTGCACCATCTGCCGTCCGCAAGGCAAGGCAAGGGGATGGTGCTGTGTAGCACTGCAGTATCACGTCTGCCAGCAGCACCCAGGAGACATACGGTGACAGTGAGCTGAGCGGGCTCCAGGCTTGCTGTGGTATGTCGTCTGCACGGGTAACCCAGGAAAAAAGGCGAGAAATGATTTTTGCCATTGCTTTCATGGAGGGAGGGAGGAGGGCCTAACAACATGTACCCAGAACCACCTGTGACAATGTCTTTGCCCCATCAGGCAATGGGAGCTTAGCCCAGAATTCCAATGGGCAGCAGAGACTGCGGGAACTGTGGGATAGTTACCACAGTGCAATGCTCCGAAAGTCGACGCTAGCCTTGGTACTGTGGACGCACCCTGCCGACTTAATGCGCTTAGTGGGGACACACACAATCGACTGTATCAAATCAAGTTCTAAAAAATTGACTTCTATTAAATCAACCTAATTTCGTAGTGTAGACATACCCTTAGGGCCACCAATATTCAGAAAAGATTTAAGTATGTGCTGAAGTTTCATTGACTTAAGCAGATGACTAAAGGCTTTACTTAATAGGGATGCTTTCCTGAATCAGGATCTAGTCACATGGGGCCTTATCATTCACCATTGAATCTAATGGGAGATTTGCAATTGATCCGAATGTAAACAAGATCAGACCCATAGTCAGATGCCTTTCTCCTCCCCCAACAACAGTCTCTCCTCACCTAGTCAGTTGTTTCTCCTTCTCTGCCACCATCTCCTTCTACATCATCATCAGCGTCTGAGGGCAATTTTGTAGTACTTTTTAAAAATGGTTTCACCACGTCACCACTGAGTTTGCAAATTATGGTAAGCCTATGTTTTTAAACATATACCTTAAAATGGTTTTCTAATACTAGTAAAACTCCAGTGTAGACAGACCCTTTGTGTTAAGTTCCATTAATTGCAGGGAATATAATATAAGCAAGAGTTTAAATGTCCTACAGGAATTCACAGACTGGGAAGGATATTGATTACATTTTATATTTCGGAAAAATGTTTTCCCCAGGGAAAAACACCAAGGACCAAATTGATGGAGTTACATCAGGGATAGATTTGGCCCAGTGCCTTGATGTTAAGAAACTGGGGCCAACCTCTCATTGCTCTGGTTTCTGCTTTGAAAATGAAAGTATATCAGGGTGAGACAACAGAGATTACATATCACCAACGTGTGTGTAAATGTAGTTCTGAAACAGTCGGCTGACACAGTCTTAAATTTCAAGTCCTCGTCTGTGTATGAAAGCAGTGAATATTTATAATTACATGTTTTCACATATGTTTCCCTGGCTGCTTTATATTTTGGGCATTGTTACAATATGTGAAATCTTAAAAAAGGACGAGTAAATAAGCAGAGATTCAAGTCAGCAGTGCAGGCTCAGTTTTTCAACAGCAATGAAATATGGGGGATGGATAAACTAAGAATCGTCTGAAACTGGAAAACTGCTTTATTCCTGTTGGGTAGCTTTATTGATAAAGGGTTAACTGAACTGACCCCCTCAATGACAATGAAAATCCTTGTAAAATTTGCTTGTAGGTCTGCACGTGTACTCCCTTTACAGACAATAGCTCTGCACTGAAACCTTTTCATTTCTTGTGAAATCTTCAACAATTGACATTGTGAAAATGTTGCAATGGTTTCTGTCGAGAAGGGGCTGGTGCTAGTTATGTCCAGGACAAACACTTAAAAATAGTTTGTACACTGACAGCTTATTTAATGCTTCTGTGTATTTGGGCAGTGCAGTAGGCATAAAAGGGAGGGGAAAATCTGACAGAGATTTCAAAAGGCGTTTCTCCTTTTATTTGCTGTAATCTCACTCAAAATCTTAGAGGGACAAGGTGAGTGAGGTAATATCTTTTAAAGAGCTCTGCGTAAGCTTGAAAGCTTGTCTTTCTCACCAACAGAAGCTGGTCCAATAAAAGATATTACCTCATCAACCTTGTCTCTGTAATATCTTGGGACCAACATGGCTACAACATTGGAATTTTTAGAATATGTCAGAAATCTATTCTGTCGGAGACAAGCTGATGATAGAATCCTTCCCATTAAGCAGAAAGATGGTAACTTAACACATAACACATACATGATATTCCAAATTACTATTTAATGAAGGATACTGTGTGATAGTTGGTGAATCTTCAAATAAAATACCAGTGTACTACATAGTCCTGTGTAATAAAATTATCCTAGTAGAAGAACTTTCATAAAGACTTGTAAAAATTTAATGGATTGTTCTCCTTTTGTTATTAAAAAATCTGAAATGAGAAAAAATAATAAAGTAGACACAGACTTAATGAGGTTATCTGTTTTCACTGAAATGCAGTTTTACTGTACAATGAAGATTGGAAATTAAAAGGAAATTCATTTAAAGCCCTTTGTGTTGGATTATATTTTGTTGCTGTTTTTGTTTGTAGGCTGTTCAACACCTCAAAACTTTGCACACAGTTCCATTACCCTTACACTGAGTAATATCTTACTTTGCAAGTACTATTGTTATCTTAATGGACCATCTTGTAGAGAGAGCCTCCAGTCCAAGAAATATTTTGGATGGGATTTTAAAAAGTGCTCGGTGTTGGCCTAAGTCTGCTCTGATCAAAGTTAATGGTAAATCAATTGATTTTGATGGGAACTCATTTAGGCCACCACAGAGTACTTTTGAAAATTCTTTTCATAAAGTTGCCCACAGAAGTCTTTGCAGATCAACACCAAAGTTACTATTCAAAGTGAGCAAGATTTACAGATTTGGGCCTTTTAAATTTGGATCTGTGTCCAAATTTTGTTGCTGACCAGTTTCACTAATTAGCTAACCAACTTCCACACATCCCAATCCAAATGTTGCAGTTTGGATCCATCTCTACTCATGACTACTTCTGAGTGGAAATGAGCAGTGTCTGACTTGCTTCCTGATCACTATGAAAAAGAATAATATGAAAAGAATTGCAATGATAACAAAGTGTGTTGAATAAAGTATGTCACTGTTTTCCACATAAATTTCTCTTCTAACTTAAATTGATAAAATTGAAAAAGAGGATTATGGAATGATTTTCACTGAACATGAATAAGGAAGGTCAACACAGTTACGAAACTTTTCTCAATATTGAGAGAGAATTTCCCTCACAAGATTAAATCTCTTCAGAGTTTTTTTATGTGAGCATCAAGGGTACATGGTTGTTACATTTTCTTTAATAACAAGAATATGATGTATTTAAAAACCGCTGTCTAGACACCTGGAATATTTATTTGCAAAATATAGTGAGAATGTAATTTAGTTCTCATCCTCTCTGATCACGGATAAAAGGGCTCAGCTTTGGATATTTTGCATACTGTGCTCTGACAGTTTGACCAAGTTAGAACTGTCCACAATCTAGTTCTCTGTGATTTTAACTGTACAGCCTTACTGTTGCATTAACAGAGACTGGATTGCATTTAATTTCCTTGTCTCTTTTCCAAAGAAAAAGAGAAGAAAAAGAAATTGTTATGTATTTAGTATTTCAAATCAGGTCCCAGTTGGCATTGAACTTCTTACTGAATTAAGGTGGATGGTGTGGGGAAGGTGAGTTACCTTGGCTCTGCTGAGGGAGAGTTCTGCAAGACTCAGCTAGCCACCAAGCCACACATTTGATGACACTATCTGTTGATACCCTTATTGTTATAAGGGTGAAAATGGAAATTTATAAATAAGAAAGCCTGGAAATTGCAAAATGTTATAGAATCCTCTTCAAAATCTGAACAAATGTTCATGAATCTCTGTTTTTGTACAGCATTTCACAAGTTTATCTGGTCACTTAGGCACCCATCGACTTTCAGTGAGAGTTGGCTGTTCAACTGCCTTTGGTATCCTTAAAAATCACACCCTTAAATTCTTTGAACTTCAATTTTTCCATCTGTAAAGTGGCTGTAATAGTACTATTTTACCTAATAGTAAGGTTTTGGATTACTTTATTAACGTCTGTAAAGTACTTTAAAATCCACAGATGGAAGGTGCTAAGCAACTTGAAAATGATTATATTTATTATTGATTTATATTTTTTACTATTAGACCTGCTAAGTTAGATATTTCTTACTTAGTAGGGTACAATCCTGAATATATCATTTTGGGTGCTTTATTTTTAGAGAAAATGTTAAGCATAGTGTGCAGTTTGTATATAGAATAGATTTTTGTTTCTTTCTTTAACCCTGATCCATCAAAGCACCTAGGTAGTGATTTGGGACAGCTCTGAATCATGTGTTTAATTTTAATAGAAAATGACTACATTTCGATAGTTTTCTTGAAGTCTCTTATAGAATTTAATATAAAATTCTTTCTCTGCCATAAAATTCTATACAAATGATTTTTAAAAATAACAAAGGATCTCATTCTTTATTAATTTGTATAGGTTTTTAGAATAGTCTCTATGGAATCCCTATTAGTTTAATATCTATTCAATTCTGTGGGACATTCCAAAAAAGAGAAAAAACTCAGACACAGCAGTAGTACACATTTTTCCACATTACCCCACCACTGTATATTGTGGACTGGACAGCATCTAAGATTGACAAGAAGGGTGCAGTTTTTATAGTCCCATTAGCAAAGTTCTATAGAATTTAATAGGACACATACCATTAAAGTTAAATAGAAATTTAATAAGCTCATGTCTGTTTTTAGAACAATGTCTATAGAATGCAATAGAGCTCAATATCTTTTTTGGGGGGTTCGGTAGATTGAATCTTCCCATAGAAATCTAAACCCAGAATATAATTTTCTATTAATTTCTATAAAATGGTCTAAAAAGCCCTTAGAGAAGTTCCTATTTTCTGTTAAATTCCTTAGCACGGTTCCATAAGACAGTATTGTTGTGATGTGGTTACTTGTCCACTGGGATTGTAGACTAAGGCCACCAAAGACATTTGAACAGGCTACTGAACACCCAAATTTAGGACACTACCAACCAAGGCCAGATTTGAACAAATCACCTTGAGGGAAAAAGTTCTCTCGCCCATGTCTAGTCTCTTTTAGCTATCCAGTCCAGTTGGGCATTTTATAGTAGTTAGCTGTTATACAAACAGGCTACTTTTACACTGCCTGGTTTTTAACTGGCCAGAAATTAGTGTGAATTTTAGGTGTGGCTGAGGAATTCATTTGAGAAATAATGAAAACCATAATAAACCTTAAATACTGACTTGTAATGACATTGAAGAGACCATATGCATGGCAATAATCAAAGTTTTTAAATGTTTTTATATCATTTCTTTTTCCTTTTAGTAGATAGAAAATTATATATAGAAATACATGTAAAAGAATGTGTATTGTACCTTGTCTCTCAAGTCTCTTGTGAATTCAGTTTTTCATTGGCTAGGAAAATTATTTACATTTAAAGGCCCTTTTCACTTCCTTTGGGTCACCTTCTGGTGTATATTTCTTCCTTAAACTAAACTGATCAATCCATTATGATTGAGCTCTAAAAGAAATAGGTTTTGATATTAATATGTTTTCAAGTAGGAGAATGACTTACCAAGGGAGCTATGCTTGGGAAAGAAAGAGTGCTGCTGTGTTGAGGAATCTGCATTTCTTCCCCTTGCTTGTTTTTTCTGTAACCCTTGGGCAGACCTACCACAGTCTAGGAGAAATTGCAGAAAGGCTAACTGGAAGAAAAGGCACACAAAAGATTGTTTCTGGATATATAATATGTGATGGTTTCTACAAGTTTCACATGGGATCCAGAAAGCTACCTCATTAATGACTACCAATGGATACCTTATCCATAATGAATTTTCTGTAAACTAATAGGGATTTTCTGTTTCTAACTTAGAAGATCTTAAGATGTTAGAACTGACAACTTTCCTTTCACCAAGGGATCTTGATGGAATTTTAAACCGGATTAATGATTTTAGAAGGTGAGATAGTAGGACTGCATAGATGGGTCAGCTATTCCTAAAGCATAACTCAAGTTATGTAAATAACACTCCAGCTATACAGAGTGATTGTGTTAGCAGTCAGTGAGTTTTTCAAACTCAAGTTGTAGCTGCTACCCCGTGAGTTAAAAGCACTACTGGAGCTAAGCGTTTTTGTGTGTAAGCAGCATTCAAATTAGGGGAAACACTCAAATAATAACTTGAGTTACCTCTGTAGTAAAGACTAGCCCTCAAATGACATAGTGATTACAGTTACGGCAGCAGCTGGTAGCCTGTCTAGATTAGGGCTTTCCAGGTTGCCATCACTGGTGGAGATGAAATGATGCAAAAGACCCATGTCCTCAGGAATTTTTAAACATGTGTGTCAGTGGCAAAGTTCCCATTGACTTCAGTGGTTCAGGATCTAATCCAGGGGTGTCCATTTTCACTGCTTCTTCAGTCTCTTCCTTTTGCCTGCAAATGAAGAAGGTGGCAACTCTCTCCATGGACTCCAGCACTTCAAAGGAAGTCACTGCTGCACAGGAGTAGCAGCAGCAAAGCAAACAAAGGGTTAAAATTTCTTCATAATCAACCTTTGTGAAAGAGCTATTGTTTTTCTGTGCTTTTTGGTTTGAGAAATAAGGCTGATATTAGCTTAATGAGAAAATGGGGTCTTCCATAGCTTCCTTGTTATTACTGGGCTCACTCATTGGGTTTGCATTCACAATGCTGATTAATTTTGTTCTTTACATTCTTACTTCTAAGAATTTCTGTGCAAAGACGAAGAAATTCAAATGAAACCTAATAAATCTGCCAAAAAAATATGAAGTAAGAGATCCATACAGAGGGTGAGGGCTCTCCCACTAGAGGCTCCTGTGGCTTTTTTATGACTATTTTTGTAATGTTTGGTTCCTTGCTTTCATAAATTGTGCATGCTGGATTTTCATTAACTCAGAAGGCCGACATAATTCTCAGTAAAGAATTCTTTAGTCACACATGATTCAGAAGTTCAGAAAGATCAAAGACAGTTAGCATTATGGCCGACATGACACGGCATATTTCATGTAAATGCTTCAGCTCCCTGCATTTTGATTTTGATTTTTTTCTGGTTTTGCATCTATTTTTTTCCTGCTGTTGCAGGGGACTCAAGCACTGGTGCATCTCAATCCCTCCTTTTCCCTCCCTGTGTCACAAGAATGATCCAGATTCCTGTGGGCTGTAAAATTTGGTTTAATTTTGGTTTTTTGGTTTAGTGAGCAGGTGTTGGGTGGTATCGGTTGCCTGTGATATTCAGGAGGTCAGACTATGTGATCTAGTGGTTCCTCTGGCCTTCAATTCTATTTTGCAGAAAAATTGGACATGCAGATATATTCCATAAAGGCTGCGATCCCAGCAGAAACCCACAGAATATTGTTCACAATGGAAATATTTCAGTGAATCTGACATAGAAATTTGTGTGCAATCAATATTTTTCACTATTATAAGCATTAAAACAATTCATTTTTCAAATGTCTTCAGTGTTGGTAGAAGGAAAGGATTCATGGGTATGGTAAAAAGGTGGGATTAAGAGCAGACAAAATAATGCAAGACCGTTACGCTGGACAGGTTCCCCTCCCCCTTTTAAAAAAAAAAAGCCTTACATTGCTAAGTCTTTTAGTGGAAAAATATGTGAAAATGGTGTGTGAGAGACATATGAGGAATAGCATGATGATTCTTGCAATTTAAAAGAAAGCAATGGAAAGGGATTAAATGCCTTGTGTGTCAGAAAAGGAAGAGAAAGTTTTCTGTGCCATGAGTACAAGAAGAGATTGATTACAGCATATGTTTGGTAAAGAGATGACAAATTGCATGCGGTCTGTGAGGAAAAAGGTCCCTAGTGTTTATATGCCTAGAATAAGGATTATAGTGCATAGATGTAGAATAGAATGATTATAGTACAGGCGATGTAGGATAGGTGGACTCATTAATATGTGTGTATATGGCCTTTGAGGGGTTATGGGGGGCAGCTAAATTATAATGCTCAGAGTAGTGAAGTTTTAATAGTACCTGCAATAGAGAATGTGGATCTCCTTGGGCAGAAGCAGAAGCAACAACAAATGTCTTCTTTCCGTATGTTTGTGTTCTTTAATGGCAATACCGCCTCATTTTGAAATACCTGTTGCTCTGATTTCTGAATCAAATGCTATTAAAGTATAATTGTCAGTAGTTAAAATAGCCAATACTGAGAGCCAATAAGTTAATAGAAAGACACTTTAAATGATAAATAATGGTAAATGTTGCTGTATATTATAAGACAAGATAAATAGATTCCGTACTCTGAGTGAAAGAAAGGACATGCTAAGTGTTGAGAAGGTATCACAGGATCATAGCTAATTAGGATGCCAGATGTTAGCATTTTTATAATTCATAGTAATATCCTCTTTATTGGTCACTGTACTAATATTTTTGTTTAACAGCTATTTCCACACCTCAGAAATTATGATTAAACTTCCTGTGTTTTTCATTGTTTTGAAATATTTATTTAGGTTAGCAAACATAAATGGGGCCAGAATCTGCAATGGTGTAAATAATATACAAAAATGGTTAACTTCCACCCTGCCTTCCAGGTATACATGAATCTAAGGGCTTGTCTACACCAGACTTTACCGCACTGCAAGTCAGGATGCAAATCTACAGCAGGGGTATGAGTCTAGTACCTTAACCGCAAGAGCATTCTTTCCCACAGCAAGGCTTGATTTTTCCCTGTGGCACTTCGATGTGTTCCCTTTTAAAAGTTAGAATGAATTTTTCTTGGTATATAAAATTTACAATAGGTTGGATCAAACTCACCCCTGATATAACTCCAATGCAGTTACCCCAGAGATAACTTTGATACTTGATTCCTGAATGAACAAAATTTGCAGTTACAGTCTTGAGTTCCTCTGTCCGCAAAATCCTCTCAACTATAATGTCAGTTTTTCTGTCGGCAGAATTCACTGTACTAATGAGACGGTATTATTTTACAAGTGTCTACAGCACACCACCTGAAAGAAAAATATTTATAGTTGGGGTAAATCTTGGCAGTTGTCCTCGGTAATAATCCATACAGATCGCATATTTAATGCTCTGTAATTTACCCATAAGATTACGCTATTAAACAAATAAATGGCAAGGTTGTATAAAATAACATTAGGATCAAGTTTTTAGTTTTATAATTTAATTACTGTCTACAGAAGAGACAGTCAGTAAAGATATACTATGAAAAGGTCACCTTTGGTCTTCCATTCTTCACGATGGGACAAATTCTGCTCTCAGTGTCACCAGCATAAATCCAGAATAATGCTCTCACTTACACCAGTATAAATCAAGAGTAACTGCATGGAAATCACTGTAGTTACACCCATGTGAAACAGAGATAAATGAGAGGAGAGTCAGGTTAAGTAGAATTATTACAGGCTTACACTGGTGTTACTGGATACAGAATTTTATTCATGTTGTGATGTTGGATGGAATAACTATCAAGTTTTGAAATTCTGGCACTACCTGAATTCACAGGTTTGCAAACTCATATGGTTATCTCAATCCTTCATCCTTCTGAGGTCTATAAAGTGAACACCATACACTTTACTGTGTGTGTATCTTTTGGCTGTGACTGGGCTGAAACAACCAGTACGGTCCCTATATGCTAGTTGTGCAGAATCCTGAGGCCGCTGCATCTACATAAAGTTAAATCTGAGGTCTCAGGCAACCCCATATGTGACTTTCTAAATGGCATATGTGAGGCCAGCTCAGACAGCTTCCTACAGAAAATAGAGAATGGGTAGACATCTTGCATGGTTCCTTCTCTAGTTAATCCCTACACAGTTTGCGTGTCGAGCTTAAGTGCTTTGGAGAGCCTTGCACTGACCCTCTACATCATGAGTCAATTTCACCTTAGAGCTCATCTAAAACCTCTCTAGAACACTGCCGAATATTGGGCTTGAAAAATGGTCACAGCTTACTCCATGAGAGAAGAAAACCATGCTGCTCATGTTGGTAAATGTTAGCACTGTTCAGCACTCTAGACATGACAGATGCCCAGATATTTATGGAGGAGTCAGAGTTGTAGGGAGGGTGGTTAGTGAGTCAGGAGGAAAATGCTAGCTTCTGTCCATCTGGTGCATTTTCCACCAGTTGGCTGCACATATGGGGCTTCTTCCAGTTTCCAACTCTGCATAACTGGGATTCAGGCTCCCTGTGCAGTGTAGAAAATGTACAATTCTACACTGGTTAAAGGGAGATAGTCCTAATAAACCCCACAAGAGATGAGAAATGAGATGCAGTGACAGGTCAGAGAGAGATGTGCATTGGGACAATATAGCGTGCCATCCATATTTTCTGTTTCCTACCACCAAGCTGTTACTTGCGGCTATACTCCTAAAGCAAGTAAAGTTGTGGGGTTTTTAGTACAAACCATTGGGTTATGTCCTCAGCTGGTGTAAATCAGCATAGCTCTATTGACTTCACACTGATCTACACCAGCTGAGGCTATAGACTATGTGATAAATCGAGGAACACGGTGAAACCATAAGCCCTTTTTTACTACATCACCTGTACTCTGACCATTAATCCAGCTCAATATCCCAAACGCTTAAGCAGCTTGAAAGAGTTTTATTTAACGCAGCCTGCCATATAAATATTTCTTTTTTTCCCCCTGAAAAAATTGGAGCTACAGTATAAACAGGTATTAAAATAAGTACCATGTGCTGTTTCTTTTATGACAGTATTTGTGGTAATGGAAGTTAAAAACTTGCTCTGATACAAACTGTTCAGGCACTACCTTGGTTATGACTTGTCCTCCTTTTCCTCCTCCTCCGGATTATTTAATTTCTGGCTGTCATAATAGTGTTTAGGATGTCAAACTGCTCTAGCAGTTTGTGGGATTTTCTTTTCTAAACATCTATTATATTAGATGAAATGTCAAACACACATTATTTTTAAAAGAAGTCTGGTAAAACATTAAAAAACAGATTTTTTCAGTGGTCATGTGAAATAATGCAACGTGAATTCCTATAAGGCTTTTAACTGCAAATATATGATCAAAATATATGGGTGCATTTATTTACGTACATCTACATTATAAACCAAACCATTTAATTTATGCTTAATCCATTGCAGATGTAATGGTCAGTGAACTATTTCTGTAAACCACTTCTGTTGGCATTCTGAGCTTCCTGTAGTATTGATTCAATTTTGGCCAACCCACTCAACTTTAACCAGAATAAGCTAGTGCCAAACTATGCATCAATGGCATATGTATTCCTCAGAAATCCCACACAATGGCAAATTTCTCCAGCCAGTATGACCACTTTGTAAATAATTAGACTAGACGTGGTACTAAAGAGGAACCACAAACACAGCAGTGTGCCCTGATAGATATTAATACAGTCCAGTCTCTTAACAAAGTGAACAATTGCCCAAATAATGATTTCCTGCTGTGGGCTTTTTATGCTTTGTTTGTTAAATCCTATTTTCCTTCCTACTTTCCTGTTGACTGCAACAGAATTAAATTTTGTTCAGCCCATCTCTCACTGGGTCAGCAAAACTCTTTGCCTTTGTGGAAGACAAGTTAACTCATTGAGTGCTGCCTAGTTACAAGTATATCTCATCAGCACAACTGGCTTTCAAGTTCCACCTACCGGCAAAGGGAAGGGCTTAGTACACTACTTTATTAAATGTAGGAGAAATGGGAGACTGAGATACATATTTGCTAATGTGTTTACAGCCAGAGTCATGGTTCACTGTACCATGGTTTGTTTTGTTTTCAATTCCAAACACTTGGTTAAGAAAGAAGTGACTGTTCTTTTTTTTTTCCATAGTAGTTGATCATTTACTTAATTGTGAGGCAAAATGTTGTTCTAAATGTATATTAATAACTATTGATACCATAAAAATCACTGTAAGAAGTGAGAATATTATCGAAGTCACTTTTATGGAATACCACATATATTTCAGTGAAGAGAATGGTGACATCTCTTCATATTCGTTGTGCTGCTAGCATTGGAATACTGAAGCCAAGGTAATTTTCTATCAGTTACAGAATTAGTCATGTTAGGTTTATCTGTCTAATTGATATTTAGAAAGTGCCTGTCATCATTATTATCAGTGCTGGGCAGAGAGATGCTTCAATATTTTTATTTACATTTTTGGTGGTAGTAAGCAACATTATTATACACAAATTTGAAGCAATTAGCATTATTAGTGCCACTTCCCATAATTTTTGTATTCACAGCTGGAAAACTAAATGGATTTGTGGTAACTGGAATTACTATGTTTGAACAAGTTGCTGTAGATATTTCAAATGCAAGAAAAGGAAAGGGAAAGATCAGAAAGCTCCTAATTTGATCAAGAACACTTAATCAGATTTTGATACTTTTTAATTATCTTCCTCATTCATAATAAAATCCATATTTCCATTCTGTCAGAATATTACAAATGGCATGCTGAACTGCTTGTTTCAGTACAAAACTCTTTAAACAGTAGGCCAGTGTCAGTGAAAATGGTACTAGCTCTTTCAGAGAAAGATCATCTGAAAACTATTGGATGATCTCTTTGTGTCATTCTTACTGACCTTGGGTTTTTTATTCTTGATTTTGGGCTGAAATAAAATCACGTGCCTGGCTTTCAACTCTAGTAATCAGTCTGTTTATAATCAACTGATAGTAAATGCTTCAAACGGTTAAGTTAAAAAATTTAAACTGGTTCACCCTTTTTGTATTAAAATCAGAGTTTTAGCGGGGTGTGGAGAAGTACCACCATCAGAAGAAATGTTCATTTCTAAGCATTGAGGATGTGTTGAAAGTAGTTTCTTTGGTGTTCTTGAGAATGAGTTTCACTTCATGGCTTCATCTGATCTTAACAGCTACATATAGGCATCTGCATCACATTCCCATTTTACCAATTTTTGCAGTATTTTCTGGGTTCTTTCATCTGCTCAGGTGGTATTGCCTGAATGCTGAGCTGTCTGATGAAAAAAAGGTTTGAAAGACACAACAAAGGGAAGGTCATTGATTATGTAGCAGAAGAAAGTCTAAAGCTAAGCCTCCCAAAATTGCTTCCAATATGGTGGTAATTGCAGATGCCATTGAAATTGCAGTAGCATACTTCCCATAGTCTTCAAAACCCTTTGAAAGATGAAACAACACATGACCATATATTTCGGAAAGCTTGAATGAAAAATTCCCAGTTGCATAAAAATTATCACCTCCTGAATCTGTTAAATGTGCTATTCAGTGCATATCAGAGGTAAAAGTTTGAATTTCCTTATTTAAAGCTACAGTTCAGCTGTTAAGTCATTGTCTCTATGTGTGGGCTTGTATAGGTATGTAGAGCAGGTTATACTGTCATATATATTGTCATGGCCAGAACATTGCTATATTTCCATAGCCAGAACTGGAATTAGCATTTCTGGATGGGCCTGTGAATCAGTTTTCCCCCACCCCATAACCATAATCAACTTTTGTCCACCATGAAAACCTCACAGTCCACAGAGCTACCCTGAGGATTTGATTGAAAGGAAGATAACATCTCTAGGGTACACAAACTGACTGTAATTGCTTCGTTTTCTATAACGTGTGAGTGTTGTGTATGTGTTGAGGGCATCTTTATTTCCCTCCTCAATCTCCTGCTACACAAGTGGCACTACCTGCTTGAAACTGTGCATAGCTGCAAACATGTAAAAAACTTCTGCAAGAGTTTGTTGTCCAAACAAATTAGGTCCTGGGGGCCTAGCAGCCCCCATGGTTTTGTGAGCATTCTGCTGAATAGCAGCACGTGCAGACATTAATTAATCATGACTACCCTCCCATGGCATAGTAACCATTATTATCTAAAGTCAAAGAGGGGAGTCAGTATCAGAGCATGGATTAAAATGCAGGATTTCTCTGTCTTCAGTTCTGGGCTTCGTCCACGTGACTAGATCACTGTGTTAACAGAGTTGCCCCTCTTTGTAGCCAGCAGTTGCACAGGCTGCTCAGCTGCAGGCAGCTGCTGGGAGAGAACTTAGTGCCCCGAATTAATTGGGCCTCACCATCAGAAGCTCATATGAGATCTTTCCAGAACTTCAAAGGACCTGTGCCCATGACTTTTACTTATCTCAAAGAATTTTTTTCGGGAGGGGGAATTGTGAATGACTGATAATATTTAGGAAAAGTCAGTAATGAACTTTCAGCTCTAGCAATAAATTTATGTTGCAAAGGCCGTCTTACTGAGGGAATGGCTATAAACCTACTTTTAAAAAAAAAGATTAAATTAGCCCTAACATTTCAGGTCCCTGGAAGTTGTAGGGTTTATGGATCCAAAGGCTGAGTCTGATTATGACACTTCTTGAGCATGTTTCTTTATCTGGAGAGTTTCCTTTCCTGAATGGGAAAGTTACTCATGTATTGAATGTATGCTGCCAGAATGAGTCAGCCTCCCTGCTACTCACTGGAATATGCAGCTGATTTTATGAGCACCACGAAGAGGCAGCTCAAGGGCCTAAGTGTCAGTTCTGGAATAACTAGACTCTCTGAAATCTCAGATTCAAATCCTGGGAGAGGTGATTCAGCCTTTCATTTTTCTGAATTATATAGAGTGAGTACCATGCCATTTGTTATATGGCATTCCATTGTATATGAGACCCCCAAAACTGCTCTTGGTTGACAGAAAAAATTGTTATTCTAAATAGGAGGGGTTTGCTGCTCCAAATTTCCCCACCCTCAGTGGTTCTGCCTCATGCCATGCACTGATTAGATCATGGGTCGGCAACCTTTGAGAAGTGGTCTACCAAGTCTTCATTAATGTAAGGTTTCGCATGCCAGTAATACATTTTACATTTACAGGGGCTGGCGGATGGAACCCCAGACTGGCAGCGGGCTGAGCAGGGCCAGCTGCCAGGATCCCAGCTGGCAGGGGCTGGCAGACGGAACCCCAGACTGGCACCGGGCTGAGCAGGTCTGGGGTTCCATCTGCCGGCCCCTGCCTGCCAGGGTCCTGGCCGCTGGCCCCGCTCAGCCCACTGCCGGCCTGGGTTCCGTTCATTGAGATGGGCAAGGGGCTGAGTGGGGCTGGTGGCCAGGACCCTGGCTGGCAGCAGAGTGCCACTAAAAATCAGCTCGCGTGCCGCAGGTTGCCAACCCCTGGATTAGATGCCACTCTGCACCCCGAGAGGGCTGCGTTTCATTAGTGGTGTTTGTGTGTACATGTGGCCTGATTTTGGATCTCACTTACAGGTGTACATCAGAGATAGTTCTGTTTATATCAGTGGACCAGATTTTGCTCTCTGTTACATCTGTATGACTGCAGCAAAACTCCATTCACTTAAGTAGTCCTTGGATTTTCAGCTCTATATCTGAGAGCAAAGATAAGATCAGAATCAAGCCCAATGTATGATTTTTGTAATCATTGATCCTATGAAAGGAACTATACCAGTATAAGATATTATATAATTAAAGAAAATGAAAATTAAGCTTGAGGTTTTTTTTCTGGATTTTCTTGTTAATAAGATTTTTTTTTTGCTGTTGTTCAAACATATCTCTACATTTCTGTAAAGTGCGTTCTTATTTCCTTGAGCCTTGGAAAGGCTGTCATACTTAATAGAGCATATATACCTGTCCTCAACAGACAAACACACTGTTCATTGAGTAAAAAGCCCATTGACATCGAGTTAGAACACGCCCTCCACATATGGCACAATCATCAGCTAATCACATACATGTTATATGGGGAAAATAAATCAAAACCTTTTGCTCTAAAAACCTGATACGGAAAAGGAGCTAGCAAAGAGATCTGATATGCACAAAAAGTGGTCTGCCATTCTGACAAGTAGAGTGCATTGATACACACATGTACACTAGCCAGCAATTACAAGCTGATGTATAGAACTGGCTTACACAACCTCTAGGAATCCTGTATATAGCCATGCTAACTCATCCCGTCATGTGCTGGACTTGGATCATTAGAAGGCAATCTCGGGGTCTCTTTGTTTTCAATTTCTTTTTTTTAGAAACATTTAGATTCTGAAGCCTATGCTCTTTATTTTTGGTTTGAAGTCACACCTTCCTTTCTTAAAGCTGGTGAGCTGTGTAGTGTTTTTTACTGAATGCTGACTCAGTCCTGCTTTGTTTTCCCTGTGGTTTATATGATTAGCAATGTGAGACAGAGCACAATATTTTGCATGACTGTCTCATCTGGGAATGATACAGTGAATGGCTCTAATAGTTGATTGTTACATTTATTAGATTATCAATGTAAAGTTATATCCATACTATACATTTCTAGTCAAATTTTAAATACAAATTAGCAAGACCTTATTGATTTTCAACTCTGAATAGAAATTAAATGTTACAATAGGTGAGCTCCTCGGTACCTCCCTATTGTGCATTCAACAAGTTGTGCTCTCCTGACTACATCCAAAGCTTAGAAACAGCCTTGACGAACCTTGGCAATCTCCATTCAAGCATGGGTGAGGCAGAATAGTTCAGACACAAACCTGAGCTGTATCCAGGCCGAACAGGAACAGAGTAAGTCAGTTTCCCAGATTAGATGCATATGGAAAGTAGCTGGAAAATACATATTCATTCACTCCCCTTAATTGTGATCAGATTTATGATCTTCACATTTTTAAAAGCCCTTCTGTATGAGGACTGCTGAAATGAAACATATCTTTGACAGTGAGAATAAGTTAACTGTAAATTATCTTTAATATGGCATAAAAATTTGAATGGGGAAATTGTAACTTGTCTCTCATCTTGATTATGCCAGCAGGCTACTTCTCAAATTTCATTGGTTTTGCCCTGGTTTTTCTTTCTTTCTTTCTTTCTTTCTTTCTTTCTTTCTTTCTTTCTTTCTTTCTTTCTTTCTTTCTTTCTTTCTTTCTTTCTTTCTTTCTTTCTTTCTTTCTTTCGTCAAAAGGAGGTTGGTTTTTTTAATATTCAGTTAAGATTAGCTGTAAACATTTTGTTCCTCTCTCCCTCCAAGACAAGCTGTTATTCTATTCTACAGTTTAAAATACGGAGTACATTGGCAGGCATATGTTACCTGAAGCTGAAAATAAAAACTGGCTCTCACCTAATTTTCCTTGAAAATATCTTCAAGTGGCAAATGTGCCCCAAATTGAACACTGGGGAAAATACGTACTAGGGAGTAGGGCCGCCCGGGGGGGCGGGGGGCCATTTGCCCCAGGCCCCGCAGGTGCCCCCACGAGAATTTTTCAGGGCCCCTGGAGCGGGGTCCTTTCTTCCTTATTCCGCTCCGGGTCTTTGGTGGCAGTTCGGTGGTGGGGGGGTCCCCTGCTGTGGGTCTTCGGGGTACTTCAGTGGCGGGTCCCGGAGCGGAAGGACCCCCGCCACTGAATTACCAATGAAGCGGGGGCCCCCCATCACCAAAGACCCCAGGCCCTCCGAATCCTCTGGGCGGCCCTGCTAGGGAGTACATTCAAGAGTCCCAATCCAAGCAGCACTGAAGTTTGGAAAATTCACATCCAAAAGCTGAGGCTACTTTCTAACTTTATAATGAGCCAAACCAAACCTCCAGATAAGAACACCACTGAATTCTGAAAAATGTGACTGCAAGTCTCCACTTTTGTGCCTCAGGACCATCTGCAGTAAGAATAGTCTGGGGAATAGAGCAGCAGGCTGTAAATCATGAGACCTGGATTCTGTTCCTGTCTCTCCCATTGGGCCATTGTATGATATTAAACAAGTTACACAGACCAAAATTTTCATAAGTGGCCTCTAATACTGGATACCTCAATTTTGAGGTGACAGACTTCAGAAATACTTTGGGCTTGATTTTTCAGAAGTGATAAGCACCCATAACTCTTATTTATGTCAAGTGAGAGTAGCTGGTGCTCAGTATATCTGAAAACCAAGTTAGGCACTCAAAATCTGAGGTCCATTTAGAAAATTGTGATTTTGACCTCTTTGTGTCTCACATTTCCTATTTGTAAAATGAGAACAATAGTGTTAACCGTTTTTGTAAAGCAGTTGGAGATGTGGTGAAAAGCACTAAATAAGTACTAAGTAATAGTAATATTACGCAATACGGTTATATTTACACTGTGAATGGGGGTATGATTTGCAGGTTGTGTAGGCATACCTACAATAGCTTTAATCTAGCTAGCTCACAAAAAATAGCAGTGAGGATACGACAGTGTGGGCTTCAGCATGGGTTGAATAAGCCTGCCAGGCCTCTCTATGTGTTTGCATTACTAGCCTGCACTTACTTTTACCAAGCTAGCTAAATTAAAGCTAGGATGAGTACGTCAGCACAAGCTGCAAATTACCCCCCTGGTTGCAGTGTAGATGTAACTATAGACATCTTCAAAAGTGCAATATGGGGCGCAACTGGCCAACCTGAGCCAGAGGATGAATTTAGCAAGACATATGCAAAACATGCATTTCTTCATCTTTTCAGTGCCCTTTAAATGCAGCTTGCCTGGCAAGTAGTGAGTTGGTTACATTTCACTTGCCCACGCTTGTTTTTTGATTTTCCCCGGTTGCCTGACAATAAGATCTTTTCTAGCCTGGTACTAGTTTTTCCTTAACACAGTCCAAATATACAAGAGCTACCAGCACTGAAAATAATTCTAAGTTTGTTTTGTTTTGTTTTCCCCTGGAGACTACAGCAACTATAACTGAACCCAGAAGACAGGGCTAAATTGGTTACTTCCTTGTTCTGCTTTGCAGCTAAAATAATTAGCCATTTTGCAACAGCAGCAACAACAAAAAAGTTAGCATTTTCTCATGGTGAATGGCCATTTATTAAATAGAATTGGGGCATACTAATTGCCAGAGGCATTTAAAGATTAAAGCATTTTGTCTCAGCAATGGCTGAGAATAACCACTCTACCAAACCAGTTTATTAAAATTGTGTTTGAATACATCTGGCGGAGTTAATGGTGACTAATCTTCTCCCTGAGGCATGCAATCACACTTGCCACCTCTGTTGGCTTAGGCTGCCAAACAATATGGCTCCTTCCAGAGCTGGTGTGAGACCTTTGTAGCTTTTCTGTACTGACTACCAGAGTGCACTCAAGGTGCATTTTTCACAGTCTAGTCAAGACACTGTGGCCCTGATTCTGATCTCACTCAAGCTCTACAATGGTTTAACATCCCTGACTTGGATGATGTGGCTCTTGATTTACACCACTTTGAGTGAGATCAGATTCACTCCCTATGTGAGAACATCTTTTTTTCCATTTCTGTCAGCCACTTCAGTCCACTGCTGGGTTTTCTCAACAGAATCAGTTTTGAACTATTCTTTGCTGTTTAGTTAGGAAAAAGTGACAAAGTCATCTTTGACTTAGGTACAACAAAGGCCTTTGTCTTACTGAGAGGGGAGTTTCCTAGTTGTTTTGTGGTACAATAAAAAGCTGGAGCCAGCAGATTCTCCTTACGACAGAGATCTGCTACTTTCTGACCTGCTTTTGAACTTGACTTTAGTAGCTTCCACTTCCCCGCTATTTGCTGTTGTGGACAGACTGAGCTAGACAGATGAATATACAGCACTTCTCTGGGGTGCTGAAGTAAGGTTTTGACAAATTCTGAATACATCAAAGATTAAGATGGGAAGAACAGCCAGTACATAATGGCCTGTCATCGTTTAGCAAACACTCTTATTATCACATTAAATCAGATGATGGGCAAAAGTTCAGTTGACTCGACATGCAGCTACTGAAAACACCATTTCTTCCACTCAGAATAGAGCAAAATCTAGAGATGAAAGGGGAAAATAAACCCACTTGAAAATCTGTGCTAACTGCTCCATCTGCATTTGTCAATAATAATTAAGAAGCAGAGCATATTGTCAGGGAGATGGGGAAAATGCTTTCGTTTGGAGTTCACTAGCTTAGTATTAGATTTTTTGCTACTTGCATAGAATCAGAACTGGGAATTTAAAGAGCTACTTGAAAAAAGAAGACACTGGTATTAAAAGTAATTTATTTTGCCAGTAAGTTTCTTTATTCCTCTCATTTTTTAGCATCTGAATCTGTATATGTTATAAAAAGAAACAAACGTTCAGATGCTTTTTGGTATTTGGGGAAATGCGTGTGTTTGTACAAAACCAGCCTCACTACCTCTTGTTCCTTCTGAGAGGGCACAATCCTGCGTCTGTGTCGATCAAACAGAGGTCACAAAACTATAGTTCTGCTTGATCTGCCATTTGGGGAGAAGATGGGCTGAGAGGAATCTGCTTTTGAAATAACTTTCAAATGATTTTATACTTGTGTAATTATTACATTATTTATAAAGAAGGATGAACTGGACTCTTAATATAGTACATGGGGTCAGCTCTAACCATAGTATTGTTCAGTGTTTCAGAATGACTTGTTATAAGGGACTGGACAATATGGATGTTGCCTTTTAAAATGCTGTAGTTCTATTTTGTCAGTTCTTATAGACTCATAGACTTTAAGGTCAGAAGGGACCATTATGATCATCTAGTCTGACCTCCTGCACAATGCAGGCCACAGAATCTCACCCACCCACTCCTGTAACAACCCCCTAACCTATATCTAAGTTATTGAAGTCCTCAAATTCTGGTTTGAAGACCTCAAGCTGCAGAGAATCCTCCAGCAAGTGACCCACACCCCATGCTGCAGAGGAAGGCCCCTCCATAGGTACTGGCTATGTGCTAACTGCTACATCTGTGTATAACTGTAGGAGTCCAAGAGCAAGTGTTAGTACTGTAGGGAGCCTCTCAATACAAATATAGTAAAGAGCTGAGGAAGGTATTTACAAGTTTCTTGTTGCTGCAGAAAATTGGCTTAGTCTACATCTGGCTCAGCACTGCTGTGAACGTTGTTTTTCTGAAGTTTAGAGCAGCATACTGTGAATACCAGGAACTTCCCAACAATCTTCACTTACTTCTCCTTTCACATGGGATTACAGGGAATCCTTCATCTCTCAACTCAGCCTTCCTGCCTCAGATTGAATACCTGCACCTGTTAGGGCAAACAGGATCTTCCATGGCCAGTAATGTTCTGTAGAATCTATAGGCTCCATTGTCCTGTAGAGATGGTACATCTGACCTTCTAAATACACTTCCTTCCTTGGGACTGAGATCTCTTGTATGCATTGTGATTTTTGCAACACCCTCAGGGTGACACAGGACCCGAGGTTGATGTGGCTAGAGATTCAGAGACAGCTGGTGTAAATTATTAATCACCATTGAAGATATGACAGTTTACACCATCTGAAGATCTGCCTCTAAACATATATCATAAATAAAACAGAACATGGATAATTGGAATTAATAACTAGCTAATTCACTGCAGATGCAAATTTTGCAAATCAGTGCGGTCAAATCATAGATTCATAGATTCCAAGGCCAGAAGTGATTATTGTGATCATCTAGTCTGACTCCTGTATAACAAAGGCCATAGAACTTCCCCAAAGCAGATCTTTTAGAAAAACATCCAATCTTGATTTTAAAATTGTCAGTGATGGAGAATCCACCACAACCCTTGGTAAATTGTTCCAATAGTTAATTACTCTCTCTGTTAAAAATGTATGCCTGATTTCTAGTCTGAATTTGTCTAGCTTCAACGTCTAGCCATTGGATTGTGTTATAGCTTTCTCTCAGAAGCGTGCACAAGGGACGGGAGGAGAAACAAGGGGCATGCCTCTCTCCCCCCCCACAATCAGCAGGGGCACAGAATTCCTCCAGCCCCGAGGCCGAGGTGGGGAGAGCGAGCTTCTCCAGCCCCGAGGCCAGAGCAGGGGCACAGATTGTGCCCTTCCAAAGCGGTCAGTTTTTTATTTCTGCACACGCCCCTGCTCTCTCGGTTAGACTGAAGAGCCTATTATTAAATATTTGCTCCTCATGTACATGCTTATAGACTGTAATCAAGTCACCCTTTAACATTTCTCTTTGTTAAATTAAATAGATTGAGATCCTTGAGTCTGTCATTATAGGGCTCGTTTTCTGACCTTTTAATCATTCTTGTTTTCTCTTTTGTGAGCCCTCTCCAATTTATCAGCATCCTTCTTGAATTGTGGACACCAAAGCTGGATACTATATTTCAGCAGCTGTCACACCAGTGCCAAATACAGAGGTAAAATAACCTCTCTGCTCCTACTCGAGATTCCCCAGTTTATGCTTCCCAGGATCACATTAGCTCTTTTGGCCACATCATCCCGCTGGGAGCTCTTGTTCAGCTGAATCTTTTGACCCCCAAATCTTTTTCAGTCATGGATTCCCAGGAGAGAGTCCCCCATCCTATAAGTATGGCCTATATTCTTTGTTCCTATATATATACATTTATATTTACCCGCATTAAAATGCACATTGTTTGCTTGTGCCCAGTTTACCTGGTGATCCAGAGCACTCATAGGAATGTCGGGCTGGACGGGACCTTGAGAAATCATCTAGTCCATCCTTCTGCTCTGAGGCAGCATTAAGTAAGGGTTAAGTGATGAGTGAAAGAAACTGCTTCAACAGTCAAGGATAATTCATCACAAAATGTACTTAGCTCATTTGTTTTGACAAGCCTACTTTACATCTGTTTTCAACTGATAAGTCTCTCATACAATAATATCTGAGTGCCTCACAAACAATAATGAGTTAATCCTCAAAATGCTGTGAGGAAAGGAACTTTTATTATCTCTGATTTATAGGAAGGGAACTGAGACAAAAAGAGTTTAAGTGACTTGCACAAGGTCACACAGCTTGTGGCAGAGCCCAAATTTAATCCAGGGCTCTTGAATATCAGGCTGGTGCCTTAACTACAAGGACATTCTTTAAATGTGTTACTTCATTTAATATATTAAATATTTTTGTCTTAGCAATAGGCTATCTCAATGCAACCCTCTGTCATTAAAGCTTCACTGAGAGACAGAGGTGGTGAGAATGCCTGTTTTCCTACAAGTGGTCACCAACCTGTTGATCACGATCAACTGGTCTATCCTGGGGACTGTCCCAACTGATCGCGATCTCCAGTGGTGTAGCGGGTCTGCCACTAAGACAGGTTCCCTGCCTGCTGCAGCCCCATGCTGCTCCCGGAAGCAGCCAGCGTGGCCCTGGGGGGGAGGGGCAGGGGTCTCCGCATGCTGCTCCTGCCTGCAAGCACTGCCCCCGCAATTCACATTGGCTGGAACGGGGAACTGTGGCCAATGTGAGCTTTGGGGGCAGTGCCTGCAGAGAGGAGAGCGCCCAGAGCCACATGCCCCCCACAGGGGCTGCAGAGGCACGTTGCCAGCGTTGGCCCCTTCCAGGAGCAGCGTGGGGCCGGGGCAGGCAGGGAGCCTGTCTTAGCCTTGCTGTGCCACTGACTGGGAGGCGCCCGTGGTAAGTTCCGCCTGGTGAGAGGCTGCATCCCAACACCCAGCCCTGATCCCCTCCCATATCCAGCACCCCATGCCCCCTCCTGCACCCCGAACCACCTCCTGCACCCCAAGCCCCATCCCTGAGCCCCCTCCCAGAGGCAGCACCCCAAACTCCCTCCCGCACCCCAGTCCCCTGCCCCAGCCCCTCCCAGAGCCAGCACCCTGTACCTCCTCCTACACCCCAACACTCTGCCCCAGTCCAGAGCCCCCTCCTGCACCCAGACTCCCTCCCAGAGCTTACACCCCTCATCCCCTCCTGCACCCCAATCTCCTGCCCCAGGCTCAGCCCAGAGCCTCCTCCCACACTGTGAATCCCTTGGCCGCAGCCCAAAGCCAGCATCCCTTCCTGAACCCCAACCCCCTGCCCCAGCCTGGTGAAAGGGAGGGTGGGGGTGAGAGAGTAATGGATAGGGGATGGATGGAGTGAGCGGGGCAGGGTCTCGGGGAAGGTGCAGCGTAGATCCTGGGTTGCCCTTAAATTCAAAAAGTGATCTTGGGCATAAAAGGTTGGAGACCACTGTAGACATTTAGAGGTTTTGAGAGTAGTGAAGTGAAAGTTAGTGATGTTCTTCCTTTGGGGCTATTTTGGAGGTATTTACCTTTCTTTGTCCTTTTGATGTATTATTTTGTTCTCTGTGATAATGAAATAGAGCTCATGTCATTTATCCCAAAGAGTATTACTGCAAGACAGGAGGGACTCATAAACTAGCTTGAAAAACAACTCTGTACAATAGAGGAGTTTCAGGCTTGAATTAAATCAGCACTTCTCATACTTGTTAGAAAA